>NC_143053.1:184453636-184756666 GCF_052426305.1 Pelodiscus sinensis | reverse complement strand
GACAATCTGAGTCCGTTTTGATTGGAGGGACAGCCTTTAATAAGGAACATCCAAATTAAATGTACAGCCAGTTTTAGCAAGCACAACTGGCTTAAAACAACTCTGACGGTGGTAGAACATCAAACTGTGGGCATGTCTACTCTGCAGCTGGAAGGTATAATTTTCAGCTCAAGCAGACACAACTTCAGTAGCTCCAGTCAAGCTAGTGTGCTAAAAATAGGAGTGCAGACTTGTACAATCCCATCTGAGACCCTGAGGTACTTACTGGGATGGTTAACTTTTCTCACCCCTGTGGCCACACTTCTATTTTTAGCACGTTAGCTCAGTCAGAGCTGGTGCAGGTTGTGTCTACTTAAGCAGGAAATTACATTTTCCGGCTGCAGGGTAGACGGGCCTATGTCCAATGCTTGCCATGTTTACACAATGAGCACCTGAGTATTTTGTTCCTTATATAAGATTGTACTTAGTGAACTGAGTGTCTATGTGAAAGATGCTGGTTTAACTGTTAGAGACTTGAGCCTTTTCTTTAGCCATAGAGCCAGATACAGCACAGGAAACAGCAATGCAAATTTCCCCACATTAATGTGCCCCAAACCTGTTCTGGACGAATCATCTCCAATGATGACACGGTAGAGTTTTCAGGCCCATTCAAGCTATAACTAAAATGGAGAACAAAAAATCCAGCTGGTGCCAGTCTCAAAAGCGCCATGAATGGATATAGTGCATTTAGTACCCTCTCACCTCGTACAACTTTGGTTTCCAGATGAATTACACCATCTATGAATTTGGGTTTCCTAACCTCAAATATTTTTTATTTACTCGGCAGCAGTTGACCCCACATGCTGAGGACAGAAATTTAGACCTCACACTGCTGTAGTGCAAACAAAGCAAATATTTCTTTTATAATACAGTAAAACAATACGGTAAAAGAAAAGCAGAGCTGCTTAAAAATTAGACCAAAAGTTCCAAACCTTTAATTTTACTTGCTGGATTGGATTTTCTTTTGAGACAGATCAAAATTCCTGGCAAACACAGAACTGTCTAATACATTTTTCCAGATTAGTTTCATATGCTGCTGTTCTATTTACATATATTACATGTACTGAGGAGTTTTTGGTTCATACCTCAGTAATCGCATTCCAGCTGTAGCTCCCAGATATGTTGGGGTATTTTTATGCAAGTGAGATGGAATTTTCTCCTTTACTTTATTCATGCAGTTGTCAATGGGTTTGACCATTTCTTGAGGGTTATTCCCATAGCTGGATATACCCGGGCCTTAAAAGGGAAAAAAAAAAAAAAAAAAAAGTGGCTGATTTCATTTGCCTTGTCACCTAGTGACAGAAATCAGAAGAAACAGTTCCCCTTTTTTAATATTCCATTTAAAAAAGATGTTTTACCTTTAAACCAGAACTTAATTTACAAATCTTAATTATTAAAAGAATATTCATGAACATGCTTTGGAGTCTTATACAGGGCATTTGATGACTCTCTTCCCCCCCTCCTTCCACTGCCATCCTTCCAAATGTACATAAGCACAAATTGACAGAAGTGCCACATTAATGGGAAAAATATATTATATGTGGCAGGAACTGCAGAAAAATCCACATACTGGATGGAAAATAACTCTTGAATTACAAAAATTATAGAAAACTCCATCCCTGTGTGACCTACATCATGTGGACTACATCTAACAAACTGGCATATGTCAGTCCAAATCTGGAAGTAGCATCCTATTGATAGCTAACTAGTGACTTGTGAGCTTCAATTTGACCTTTATTTGGACTTAGTGGCAGTATGGTCCACTGGACAGAGACCTAGACTAGGAATCAAGCAACCAGGCAGACACAGGAATAGACCCCCAACAACCTCCTAAATTACTTTTGCCAAGTCATTTCCCTTTTTTTTCGTCTCGGTCTCCCTCTCTGTATAATAGGGATGTTAAATTTTGATTAATCAGCTAATTGAGTAGTTGATGGAATTTCCATTGACTACTCGATTAGTTGGTAAGGGGGGTGCTCGCTATCCCACTGTGTCTCTCCCTTTGGAATGTACAAGAGTCGCCCACAGCTCTTATATATTTCCAAGGGAGAGAGGCAGAGGGAACCCGTGTCAGCAGGGAGCAAAGCAGTCCCCACTAGTAGGGGTTCCCCTCTGTGCCTCTTCCTTTGAAATGTACAAGAGGCACAGGCTGCTCTTGTACATTCCAAAGGGAGAGGAGTAGCAGTGGGACCGGCACAAGCAGGACTGTTTCAAGCCCCACTCCTGCCATTTCCCCGCTGCCCCCTGCTTTCCCTGCCCCCCGCGGAGATATTGCTGGGGGAGGAAGGCTTTTAAGCCAGCTCCCCCCAGCACCAGCTCATGCTCCCCCCACGCCTTGCTGCCTCTCTCTGATAGAGACAGAAAGGCAGGGGGAAGCGACTAATCAAGTTCCTACCCAGCTACCTGATACGTATTTGCTTATCAGGTAGTCGACTAGTTGCTTACATCCCTACTCTTTACCTAAGAGGCTCGTGATCAAATCCAGACTCCAAAGTAGGCATGCTAGCTCAGAAACCATCTGGAATAAGGATGTAACCCTACAGCTGTGGTCCTTAGAAGCAATGGAACTGTCAATTACAAATATGAGACTAGTGGAAGCAAATGACAGCCTTCTAAGCGCTGGCCCCCAGCTAAAAACACACAAGAATAAAGACAGACCACAGACCAGACTGCATCTAGAATGAAATGCAAGCTTCTTCACTGTAGCTTTCCAATAGCACCACTACATTAATCAGAATAATAAAAAGGAAAACAAAAATGCCCATAAAGCAAATAACCAATCTCAACCACAAGGTTGCGGGTAGGACAAGGGAGGAGATGAACAGGGGAATGAGAAGAGAGATGATCTACTATTAAAGGATAGCCCTGAGTCTCCAACACCTTGTTGTTATCTGAACCTCTGCATTATCCAAGTTTCATCCTTGTCATTGCAGGGGCACAAGAGCAAAGAGACCCTCTGCTGCGGGGTGGGCCATCTTGCTGCTGAATAGCTCCTGTGGCAGTGCAGGAAGACCTGTGCCACTCCACTGTTTGGGTCAGATTGTGACTGTGAAGCTCCAGAGGGTCAGCCAATTCCTGCGGGTGTTAGGTGCAGGGGAGGCTGCAGTCTTGTTGGGGCAGATCCCAGTCCTGGCGTGGGGTCTCTGCCTTTCTCCACAGCTTTGCACCTGCAACATTTGAAAGGGCAGGTATATTGGCACAGCTCCCTTGGGCTGGAAACGCCAAACTGGAGCCAATGGGAGCTGTGAGGTTCCGTGGCTATGGACCCTTTAGGTAAACAAAGTGATGCAGGCCCACTAATGGCTTTCCCAAAGTGGGCCTGTGGCTCACTTTGAGAAACACTGGACTAGATGGTCATAAAAGTCTCTCTTGCCTTCTAATTTAGGGCTCTCCCCCATGTATCTCTGCAAACACACTAACGCGCTAAACTGCAACAGCTGTTATTCCACTCCTTGTCCTCTCCTGAACACATTGTGCTAGGTGCATGCCTAACCTGATGGCTCTGTGAGATACAGACATGTCCATTAGGTGAAACACTTAGCCAAATTTGAACTTAGAAAAATGTAAAGGGAATGTGTGACTGGTGAAGAAGAATAGAGCTTTTTCCTTCAAGATCACATGTCAAACTGACCCAGATTAGCAATGTTCAAAAGTTACTATCTGCTGGCTGTTCAATGCCCTATGTGAAATTAATCCAATCCTGTTCTTAGAGGATCAATATTCTCCGTCTCCAAACCATAATCCCAACTAGAACCCTTCCTGGCAGTTTCAGAAGCAAGACCCAGGAATCAATGACCATAAAAAATAAATTCTCCTCTCACCACTAGTGGCTTTCTCTTCAGTTAAGAGATTGATAGGGAAAGGGGAGGGGGAGAAAGCTTGTACTAATGCTTCCCATGCGCTTGTATCTGTTCTTTAGCTAGAGAACTTGGGTCTTCAGGATCCTCAGTCTAGCATCACTCACAAAGCACTAGAGTTACTTATAACAAAAATGTAAAAAAACCATTAAAGTACTCGAGATTTCCAGAAAGGCAAAGCAAATAACATGCCAACCTGCTAGCACAACTATTTTGCTTCCACTGAAATCAACTACAAAACTCCAACAGAAGTTGAGCCCCTAGTACTTTCGAAGAGTTTTTATTTTAAATTATTTTTACATGAAACAGCCTTTTCAAAGATACTAGAAGCACTAGATGTTGAAGGGTCAGATTGACCGGTACAATCTGGCCCCTTTGTGTCATTCAGGCAGTAGAGAGAGACTAGATTCTGCCCATAAATGGTCTCCAGAGCATTTCTTTCACAAGAACTCTGCGGATGTCAGCCCAGTGGAAGTTCCCACTCCAGTTGTCCCACTCCACTAGAGTGGAAGAGTCATGCTGGGGAAATAGGAAGCATGCGAGGGGAAAATCCCTGAAGAAGCATTGCTCCACTAGCATAAGTAAAAGTATCCCACAGATAACACAAACTACCACTAGCACTGGCTGGCCCAGAATAAGGGATTAATAACTTTTTTGGCATTGTACTACTGTTTCCAAATCCTCATTTGATTCTTACCTTTCACACTGCACTTGAAGGTCTGGCTTACTATTCCCGTATCATTTTCTTTTTCTGCTGGCCATTCATACACATAGACTGTAGTCCGAGATGATCCGGCATCAAGCACTATCCCATACTGGAAAAGAAGAGTTGCAATTGAAAAATCTAAAATTGGTCATCTTTTTGTTTTTTTAAAAAAGAAACACAAAGTTTTCAGTACCTGTCATTATGCTGCACATGTACTTAAACGCCAAAGGAATGCTTTGACGTATACTGGAGTCATTAACTAAAGACATCAGGTACTTGGACAATCTGCATGAATCAGGTCACAAGTCTAGGAAGGATTGCTAATGAAAGGATTCCTAATGAAAAACTGGTTCGTAGTCTATCTTAGCATCTCTGCATCTGGCGCTGTGGAAATTGAGAGTGATCAACACTTTCAGACATATTTAACATGGGCTATGTCTAGACTGTAGGCTTATTTCGGAAGAAGCTTTTCCAGAAGAGATCTTCCGGAAAAGCTTATTTTGAAAGAGAGTGTCCATATTGCCAAAGCACATAAAAAAAGCGATCTACTTTTTCAAAAGATAGCGTCCACATTGATTGGATGATAGCTCGCATTTAAGTTGTGATTACTATGGATGGAGTGGCCACCAGTGCACCTGTGCTTTTTCCTGGAGGCCTCTTCTTTCAAAAGAAATCCCCTCTTCCCTGTCCAGACATGCCTTTTTTTTTTTGAAAGAGCTCTTTTGGAAAAAGGCTTCTTCCTCATAGAAAGAGGTTTACTACTGTAAGAAAAACTCTGCGTTCTCTCAACTTTCTGTCAAAAGAATGCAATTGCAGTGTGAACGTCAGTAGTTTTTCCGGAAAAATGGTCGTTTTTCTGGAAAAACCCTGCAGTGTAGACATACCCATGCTTAGTAAAAGGCCTGAGCTTGCGAAGTGTTGATTACCTTCAGCTCTTTCTGAAGTCAATGGACACTGGAGGCATTCAGCATCTTCCAAGGGCAGGTTTTTGTGTTCCCTGTTGTGTTCTCCATAGGAAACAAACACACTACAACTTGGAAATTGTAGTTCAGATCAAAATAGCTAGGTGAATCAGAATGCTACAGAGGCTGAAAAGCGAAATGCCATATCAGGAAGGCTTCTGCTTTTTCCCGCAGCCCTCATAGCTGCAAATCACTTCTTTTGATTAACCAAATATTGTCAACTTCAAACTTACTAGCAAACAAAGTCATTCTTGCTGGTTTTGAAGCATTTATAGGAAATGAGTAGTTAACTTTAATGTAGCACAGTACCCTGGCATTTCTTTAGCTCTATTGTTTAGCACAGCATTATTTTAATGTGGAGCACTGTCTGACTGCTCCAGTTTATCCAAAGGTTGTATAAGGAACGTGCTTCCTCTGTGCTCATATAAGCAGATAACAGAATTGGGGAAATATATATTTATATATATTTGTGCTCAATCTAAATTGCTCTAAAAATGGGAGGTAATGCAATAGTGCACTTTGGTGTGTGGGTCACTTTAAGGAGACTTAGATGCTTCAGGTAAAATGTATGTTACTGCCTTAGCCATCAGCACTAGCATTGTCTGACTTGAAGTGTTAATGTATAAAATTTTGCAATGTAACTAGAAGCCTGAAGAAGCCTTGTCTGCCATCATCGTGACCATTTATTGTTGCTGTTTTTTTCAAAATACAATCCAAATATACACAGGATAACAATTAACTCCTTTTGGATACAGATTCATACCTGCTGCAAAGCCACTAACATCAACAGCATCACACTGAGGATGAATGCATCATTGCATATTTAAATAGTTACACAACATGTACATTTTAATATCTCTCTCATCACAATGATATCTAAGTAAACAGGATTTCCCTCCCCTTGGGCTTACTCTTTGCCATATATATACACATATAAAGTCTAACTATACAAGACAGATGGGAGAGAGAATGTCACTGAGCTACAGAGAAATTAAGTAGCTTGCCCAAGGTCAAACATGAAATCTATGGCAGATCTGGGAATTAAATCCAGATTTCACCTGTCCTAGTCTGCTGCCTTAACTACCAGATCATTTTTTGCCTCCATTTCTGCTGTTTTGTGTCAAGTGAATGTTTAAGCAGCTGAAAAGATTATTTGTCTGAAGAAAAGAGGATCAGAATTCATGTATCCTCTTTGTGTTAATTCAAAGAAATTTAATTAAAAAACCGCTCTATTCCCTTGCACACCAAAAAACTCTTCTTTTGTTGATATGAAACTCACAATTCACCTGCTCTACTTTTCCCATCTTTGAAAAAGCAAATTAATGCATGGGAAAGGTACCAGCCTGAGAGGTATGGAGAAACAAAGCCTCCATCAGGCCATTTCAGTGCTGAAATCAGAACTTTGAGGACACGAAGGATGTAAAATTTAGATCAATCAACTAATTGAATAGTCAATGTAATTTGCATAGACTATTCAATTAGTTGATAAGGAAGCCTCCACCTTCGAAATGTAGCAAAAATGTGCCGTCTCTTTCTACATTTCAAAGGCAGAAGCACCGCAGGAAGCATGGCCAATGGGGGACAAAAAGTTCCCTGCTAGCCCTGCGCTTTGCTTCTGAAATGTACAAGAGCCTTCCCGGGACTTTTGTACATTTCAAAAGCAGAGAGTTTGAGTCCCGCACTGGCCCTGTGGTCCCAGCGGTGTTTTCGCCTTTGAAATGTACCAAGAACCCTGCTCTTGCTACATTTACCAAGAACTCTGCTCTTGCTACATTTCAAAGGTGGAAGCACTGCCAGTTCCCCACTGCACCCTGCCCCTTACAGAGATGGTGCTGGGGGGAACTGGCTTTTAAGTAGGCTCCCCTCAGCACCAGATCCTGCTCCCCCACTTGCTGCCTCATTCTGATAGAGGCAAAAAGGGGTGGGGAAGCGACTAGTCAAGTCACTAGTGGACTATCCGATAAGCATTTGCTTATCGGATAGTCAACTAGTTGCTTTCATCCCTAGAGGACTTCTCCTCCTCCCTCCCCTTCCCACCACATCTCTTGCCTCTGAGAACTGGAGAGTACTACACAGCTCAGAAGACAGAACAGGGCTTCCTGAAGCTCAGATGCATTATAGGAATGCAGAAAAAATAAGTAAGGAAGTGTTGCTTACTCCTTCCCATAACACAAGAATTAGGGGTCTCCCAATGAAATTAATAGGCAGCAGGTTTGGAACAAACAAGAGGAAGTATTTCTTCACAAAACACAGTAAACCAGTGGAACTCTTTGCTGGAGGATGTTGGAGGCCAAGACTACAAAAGAGTTTTAAAAAATCCAAAACTTTGGCTAGGTCCATCAAAGTCTATCAGCCAGAATGAGTAGGAATGGTGTCCCTAGCCTCTGTTTGCCAGAGCCTGGGACTGGGCAACAGGGAATGCATCACCTATTCTGTTCATTCCTTCTGTCGCACCTGGCATAGACCACTATCAGAAGACAGGATACTGGGATGGGTATGGCTGTTCTTGTAGAAAAAAATTGCCTAGAGCTAGAATGTAATTTGAGTCAAAGGTTAAAAAAAAAAAAAAAAACAGAGCAGCCTCCCAAAAAAATAACCCCCACAAGGCTTTCTCCCTCTTTTTATTGGGATTTTAACCTATCATTTTCCATCAATATTCAACAATATTCAGTAGACTACAGTATATTGTAAGATTAATAAGAGTATCTCTACACTTGCACTCTCTTTCGAAAGAGGGATGCAAATGAAGACATTCGAAATTGCAAATGAAGCTGGGATTTAAATATCGTGCACTTCATTTGCATAATCACGGACCAGTGCTATTTCGAAATAGAACTATTTCAAAATAACAAACGCGGTGTAGATGTGTTATTTCAAGAGAAAACCCTTCTCTCGAAATAACCCTTATTCCTTATAAAATGAGGTTTAACAATTATTTCTATAGAAGGGTTTTCTCTCGAAATAACGCGTCTCCACAGTGTGTTTTATTTCAAAATAGCGCTATAACACAATTATTCAAATGAAGCACGGGATATTTAAATCCCGGCTTCATTTGCAATTTCGAATGTCTTCATTTGCATCCCTCTATTGAAAGAGGGTGCAAGTGTAGACATACCCTAAGAGAGGATAGACAGGCAAAAAAAAAAAATCAGTTCTGCTGCTGTCTCGTGGAAATGTGAAAGAAGAAAGTGATGGTTTGAAGGGGAAAAAAATAGAGTCACAGAAGTGTAGAACTGGAATAGGCCTTGAGAGTTCATCTACTCCAGCCCCCTGTATTCAAGGCAAAAATATGTGATAAATAGACCATTCCTGAAAAGTGTTTGTCTAATCTGTTCTTTAAAATGAGAGATTCCCCAGCCTCCATAGGCGATTTGTTCCAGTGCTTAACGACCCTAACAATTAGAAAGTTTCTCCTAATGTCCAACCTAATCCAGCCATGATGCAATTTAAGTCCATTGTTTCTTGTCCTAGCCTCAGTAGTTAATAAGAATATTTTCCCCTCTTCTTTGTAACATGCTTTTATGTACTTGAAAACTGTTACGTCCCTTCCCCCCAGTCTTCTCCAGACTAAACCCCTTTTTTTTAACCAATCTTTTCTTGTAAGTTATATTTTCTAGACCTAGTTATTAAATAATTTTTGTTTCTCTTCTGGACTTTCTCCAATTTTTTTTTAATCTTCCCTGAAATGTGGCCCACCAAAGTGTACACAATACTCCAGTTGAGGCCTAATCAGTAAAGAGTAGACTGGAATAATTATTTGTCAGTGTTTTACAACACTCCAGCTGACACATCACAGAATGTTTGCCTTTTTTGCAACAGTGTTAGCAACGCTGATTCCTATTTAGTTTGTGATCCATTGTGACCCACATTTCCCATTTTGTATGTGGGAAATTCATTGTTCTTTCCCTAAGTGGAATACTTTGCATTTGTCCTTATTAAATTTCATTTGATTTACTACTGACCATTTCTCCAGTTCATTTTGAATTTTAATCCTATCCTCCAAAGCGCTTGCAATCTCTCCCAACATGGTATCATCCACAAACTTTATTTCCCTAGTTTGTTTATGAAAAGGTCATGCAAGTCAATATCAAAAGCCTTAGTAAAGTCAAAATATATCACATCTACCACTTCCCCCATGGATAAACCTTTTTACCCTGTCAAAGTTAGTTATCTGGCTGGTTGGACATGATTTGTTCTTAACAATCTATGCTGACTAATGTATCACCTTGTCTTCTAGATGTTTGCAAACTGATTGCTTGATTATTTGCTCCATTATCTTTCCAGGCACTGAAGTTAAACTGAGGTTGTCTCCCTGTTGCTACATTTGTAATTCCTCCATCATGCACCTTTTACTATTAGTAGGGGCACCCTCTCATTCATCACTCTGGTTTTACTTTACTAATGCTTGTAACTGATTCTATGGAACTGACCTCACTGTCTGATCTCTTGGGTAATTATTTACTCCTGTGCAAAGTGTGTGTAAAACTACCATTTGGATCTGGTGCCATTTTATACCCACTGTCTGTGAATACAAAAAAAATAACCAAAGTTCAAGGAAATAGTGAACCAGGTCCTCTGTCCCTAACACAGCTGAATGACCTGTTTATTTAGGCCCGTGGTCACCAACCAGTAGATCGTGAGCTACCGGTAGATCTCAGGGGCTCTAAGAGTAGCTCTTGAGCCCTCTCTGAACTGCGCACCTGCGCAGTACATTTACATTAGATTTCCTCATTTGAGGAGCAGCTACTCACTGAGCAACAACACAGGTGAGTAGCTGTGAGGAATGGTGGGAGCTGGGAGGTCGGGAGGGCTGAAACACCCCAGCCAGCTGACTGTGGCTTTCACAGCTGGAGCTAGGCGCAACCTCCCTGGGCTGAGCATAGGGCAGCCGGGCTGGAGGGAAGAGAAGCAGCTGCCTGGCCAGCTGGCCATGGCGCTCAGCCAGGGTGCACCACACTCTACGTGGGCTGGCTCAGAGGAGAAGCTGCCTGGCCAGTTGGCTGTGGCGTTCAGCCCAGAGGAGGCTGAACTGTGCTCCAGCTGATTGGGCGGCTTCTCCTCTGCGCCTGCCCACGTGGAGCTTGGTGGCACCCTGGCTGAGCACCATGGCCAGCTGGCCGGGCAGCTGCTTTTCTTTGCTCTAGCCCGGCTGCCCTGCGGTCAGTCCGGAGGGAGCGCGGGTCGGAGGCTTCCCTCCGTGGCTGGTGTAGGGAACTCCCTGCCCCCAACCTTGTTCCCTCTCCTCTGCCCCAAACTTGTCCCCAGCCCTCCTGGCCCCCCGTTCCCTCTCCCTTGCCCCCCCGACCCCGCTGCAGAAACCTGCCCCCCCCCTACAGAAACTTGTCCCCTGGCACCCTGCCGCCCCTGCAGAAACCAGTTCCTTCTGGCACCCTGTCTCCTACTACAGAAACCTGTCCCCCTGCTCCCCTCTGCAGAAACCTGTCCCCCCCAGCACCCTGTCCCCTGCTGCAGAAACCTGTCCTGGCACCCTGCCCCCTCTCGCCTGCCCCCACTGGCACCCTCTTCCCTGCTCCAGAACCCACTAGCACTCCTCCCCAGTACTGTGTTCCCTGCGCCCAAATGACTTTTCTATGGGTCAGTGACCCCTGACTCAAGGCAGGTTCCCTGCCATGCTCATAAATAAAGACAATGAAGACACTTTTTGTGTTTGACATAGTATTCTATTTAAAAATGAAGCCTGGCCAACAAACCCCCAATTGGGGCCAAGCCCCCATCTGGCCACAACCACTCCTGCACTCCCCCTTCCCCAGACCCTAGATCTGAGCCTATCAAACACTGGAACCTCCTGCCCTCAGCCCCTCACATATCCCAACCCAAATTCCTGCACCCTCACATCTGCAAGCCTGTGGCTTGCTTAGTATCCCAGCACTGCCCAGCCTGGAGCCCCCTCCCCAAGCCAGTGTCCCCTTCTCCACCTCCTCCTGCATCCAGATTTCCTCCCAGAGCTTGCACCTCTCACCCCTTCCCACACCCAAATCCCTCATTCCCACCCCCATCCTGTCTCAACACAGCAAGGGTCCAGCTAGACTGCAGGAGTTTTTCAGGATTCTGGAGATATCCCAGAAAAACTCTTCTGCATCCAGGGTTGCGTTTGTTCTTCCGCTTTTTTAGTGGAAGAGCAAACAGGCTCTTTTGGTCACCCCTATATTCCTCTTTCCACAAGGAATAAGGTGGTTTCCAAAAGAAGGGTTTTTTTCTGACATTTGGTCCAGTGTCGATAGGCCAAATGTTGGAAAAACCTCTTCCTACAGAATAATAATAATAATAAAAAAGCAGCAGTATAAGGATTGGGGATAGCAAGTGATGGAGAGGAGGAGAATAGAGAGGGCGGGGCTTCAAGGAAGGGGCGGGGCGGTAGATCTTGGCTTGTTCTGTCATTTAAAAAGTGATCTTGGGTGTAAAAAGGTTGGAGACCACTGATTTAGGCTATGTCTAGACTACAACTCTTACAATGGCACAGCTGTGCTACAGTAAGGTTGCTTGTGTATCCACTCTTTGCCAGCAGGAGAGAGCTCTCCTGCCCACAAAATTAAGCCAACCCCGCAATAAGCGGTGTTAGCTATCTTGGCAGGAGAACCTTTCTTGCCAATGTAGTACTGTCCACACCAGCACTTTTGCTAGTGAAACTTATGTTCATTGGGGTTGTTTTTTCACATCCCTGGCTGAGTAAATCTTTACCAACAAAAGTAGTTGGGTAGACAAAGTCAAAGACCTGGTCAAATTGGAAAAAGTTGCACTAGTTTAACTCAATTTGAAGTCCATCTAGTTAAACAGATGCAAATCCCTGCAGAAAACATACTTAAGATGGTCAACCCTTGCTTAAATTGGATTAGTTTAAGTTTGGTAATTTTCCAACAAAAGCTAAACTGGTAACAGTTTTAAATACATCCACATTAGGGCCCAGCTCCACTTTAACTGTATGGATTTAGTTAAATCACAGGAACTATAGACAAGGTTTTCTGGAACTAATCAGTCTGAATCCATACAAATATACTCTGCTTACATTTATATATATGCCATTTTCAAAATACATTAAGGACACAAAGAAAATCATGTGCTAAATGGAAAAAAAAAAGATAGTGTGATACCAGAGACAGAACAATAGAAAACATTAGCGTGGAGCAAAATACTTCCTATAGGTACATAGAAACTTTTCCATAAGTACCAAAGTTCGCTATGTGTCAAACATAAGAACAGCCATACTGGGTCAGACCAAAGGTCCATCTAGCCCAGTATCCTGTCTGCCGACAGTGGTCAATACCAGATGCCACAGAGGGAATGAACAGAACAGGTAATCATCAAATGATCCCTCTCCTGTCATCCATTTCCAGCCTCTGACAAACAGGCGAGGCATACCATTCCTACCCATCCTGGCTAATAAGTATTGATGTACCTAACCTCCATGAATGTATCTATTTCTTTTTTGAACACTGTTAAAGCCCTGGTCTTCACAACATCCTCTGGCAAGGAGTTCCACAGGTTGACTGTGCGCTGCATGAAGAAAAACTTCTTTTTGTTTGTTTTAAACCTGCTACCTATTAAAAGCTAGGGTTGTTTACAACACTGAACTTATTTCCATGTAATTTAACTGCAGGATAAATTACTTGATCACTACTCTCATTTCACAATGTTTGAATGAGTCACAAGCCCTTTCAGTGCCTCAATCTATGTGAATAGACTAGTTCGTCCTTCATGAACTACTGAGATGGAAAGAGGATCTGAGGCATCAGTTGACAGGCATGAAATAAGTACTTAATTGGGCAAAAAAATTCACAACAGGACACAGATTGCATAAGACAACAACTTGTGTCTATGTATTATAAAAGTAGGTCTCTGAAGGCGGAGTGCTGTCAATGCTCTATGGAAGAACTACTGTGTAATCACACTGGCTTTAGAGGGTCACATTCTGATGCTTGTTTTAGTTTAATGGACAGTAGTTTAAGATAAAGATGCTTCTGAGGAGGAAACACTTTCTCTAACAATTTCCGTATTTAGTTAAACTAAGTCTAAACTTTAGGATACTCTATGTCCATACTTTCCAATTGTGAATACTACCGGCTTCTCTGTTCACACTGCACCTTCTCCACCACAGAGCCCAATTCTGCAAGGTCGAGTACCTCTCAAGAGACACTGAATCTCCTCCAAACTAAATACAAAGCCCATACCTGTCCTGATTAGGGTGCCCAACTTTCTGATTGCAGAATACTGAACATGCAGCCAATGGGAGCTGCGGCTCCAGCATTTGGGGCGGGGGGCAGAATGCAGAACTTCCCTGGCTATCCCTGTGTTAGTGGCTGCAGGGACATGCCAGCCATTTACAGAAGCCATGTAGAGCTAGCACAGGTAGGGAGTTTGCCTTAGTCCTTCTGTGCTGACAATTGCACTTTTAAAGGCCTAGTCAGCGTCCCTTTTCGACTGGGTGTTCTGGTTGAAAACCAGATGCCGGCAACCCTAGTACTGATGTGCAGACTTGTGGCTGGAACTCCTGAACTCCTAGTATTCAGGCCCTACAAGAAATCCAAGGCCATAGCAGTTGTCTTAGAAACAGCCACTGCTACTCCAATGACACACCCAGCAGGTTCACGGAGGCTGTTAGAACTCAGGAAGCAAATTGGTCATTTCAAAAATGACTTGTGAGGGTCATCACTGAATTCTGAAGTGGTGCAAAGAGAGGAGGGCGGGACAGGGCATCTGCCCCTCCAAGTCGGTTCAGCAAGTTCCCCGAGGACATTATTTCCATGAGGCCAACTGCTTTCAGAGAAGTAGCCGTGTTGTCTATTTGTTTGGCCTTATAGCAGTCACCCTGGGCAAAGCCCTCAGAAAAGGAATCATGATGGGCAACCATGGAAATAGCACTGTAGCCTTAAAGGCACTTTTTAAGCAATAAAGTGGATTGCAACATTTGCTTGAACTAGCACCCTGTAGTACCCATTATCAAAGGGAGCAGCTGGGCAGGACTCTAAAGCACCTCAGGGGCCGTTTCCCATAAACCAGGTAGTAGCTTTAGGAGAGGAAACAGAACACCCCTGGGACCTGATTTCAGGACTTGTCTGGGAGGTAGATTTCCATTGTTTTAGAGATGTATGAATCTGACTGAAGTCTGCACATACCTTCTTTTAATGATCTGGAACCTGCAAACACTGAGCTGATTTTGCAGAGCGTTGCCATTCCCCATTTCAGATTTTCCCCACTCTTTCGTGGAAGGATAATAGAGCTAACAAGTTCTAACCAGTGCGATGGGTATGCCATTATACAGTTATGACCCAAACATGGGCGCCTCACAGGGATTGTATCATGGAGGGCAGAATTCAACCCCTAGGTATGTGATTCACACGCAGATCATTTCTTGAATGAAAGCCATTTTATAATTATTGCCAATAAAACCTCAATCTGGACTGACAAAGAGAAATTTCTCTTATTGCAATTCGGGCTTAAAAGAAGCATTGTCTAGAGCACAAGCTTGGGCATGAAGATTTTTTATGGCAGCTTTGTCACTGGTTTGTTGTGTAACCTTGAGCCATTTACTTATTCTTTCAGCTTCAGTTTTCCCCCCTCTCGTCTATAAAATAAAGACTCTAATGCTTATCTCAAAGGGGCACTGCGAGACTTGAATTAGCTAGCACTTCCCTGTAAAGCATTTTGAGATTGCCATGGGGATGCATAGAAACACACAGCATTATTTTTTCAAAGAACATTTTAGTTTATTTTTTCTGTTTCCCTTAAAAACACACACACACACACACCCCTTACCTTCAGTCCTGGAGAAAGGACCTCTTTGTGCTTGATCTGAACAAGGGTAACAGCAATCACAACAACTATGCTTAAAAGCAGAAATACCAAAGCAATTATGGTTGGAGTTTTGGAGAGCACCTTGAAACCTAAATAGAAAAGAGAAAATTCATGTAAAGGAGTGCAGGGATCATCACTAAGTCAAAGGGTTACACCCTGCAGCCCCTTCTTCGGCAAAAATTCCAGTAATATCAGTTTTGCCTAAGTATGAGCTGCAGGATTTGCCACTAGAAGAGTCTCTATTCCTCTCAGGGCCTTGCTGAAAGATGAATTTTGCCACCATTAATCTAGCCCTGTAACAAACTCTAACTGCAGTTGGTGAGTATCACATACTGCACTATCTAAAACAATTCAGAGACAAGTTAAGCATTGTATAGCAGACATTTTCTAACTAGGTGCTGATGTGTCAGCGAAACACAAGGTAGGTTATATACATGTAATACAGAAAGTATTATTGTGTGGTGCCCAAAGTATGCTGGATACTAACACATGAGTAAGACAAGGTCTCTGCCCTGAACAGTTTATGAACCAAACCTAAGTGTATATGTACAAACTAAGCTTAAAGTTAAGTGTAGCTGTTTTGTGCATGAAAGGCAATGCTCTCTCCAGGCTCCACTGGAAATGTTCACTAGGGAGTTCAAGGAGAAGGATTTGTACTGGTTTTTCATTTTAATTTCTACTAACCCTTTAACTCTGCATGCAGAGGTGGCCCTTGCTGGGCAGATCTCACCTCACTGCCCTCACGCATTTCAGTGCCATGAGACAGCAACCTCACCCTTCCCCTGTGAAAGACTATAGGATGAGGTGTGGAGAAAGTAGGCTGGAATGGAGTGGGCAGGCTGTGAACAGGGCTAAGGGTGGTAAGAAAGCTGCGCTGTGATCTAGGGAGGAAAGCTGGAAGGGTTAACTTCTCCCAGGATCCCACAGTGCAAGCTTCCCACACTGCCTAAGCTTCACACTGACCCCCCAAAATCAATCATTCCCGAGACTATATCCTCCCACTGCATTCATTACAAAATAAATACACACTTGTCTTAACAATGAAGACCAAGAATTAAAACTTTGGGAAATGTGTGTGATAGTTTTCTTTTTCCCCCTTGAAAACACTTTGACATAAGCAGCAGGTGCAGCCCATCATGTATGTTACATCATGCAAGCCGAAAGGGGCTCTGCTCAAAAGAAAGAGCTTAGAAGTTTATTATAGTACAAATGTCAGAAGCACTGTGCACCGATACCATCCAGGCCCTGCTCTTTGAATTAAGTGGGACCGCTCACACGAGTAAAACAACCAGGATTTTGGCTGCAAAGGCTACACAAGGACATCGGCCTGGCTACAGAAGTGTTAGCAGGGCCAGACTGGTGATTCTGAAGGTGCAGTAGCTCTAAAATCTTCTGGTGTGACATGATAAATGGGGAAATGGCAGAGATAGAGCCCTACAACTGTGTGGATATCCACTTTATATTCACAAGTATCTGCATACTAATTTTGCATCTGTGCACGGCTCTAGGCAGAGGGTTAAAGGATACTTAGAGGTCAAAGGGGTCCATGGAAGACAAGAATGTAGGGGAATATTGCAGCTGTGGGAAATTGAAATGGAATGTGAGAAGGGCATATTATAACTCTGAATTTCCAATATTTGTACGTTTTCCTATGTCCATGTTCTGACTGCCAGTGATTTCGCAATAGAAACTTCTTTAGGACTCTGTTGTGCCCTGTAGGCCCAGCCAGGCACTGGGAGCAGCACCATCCCAGGGAGGGCACACCTGTCATTTCAAGTCTTCAGAAAATACAGTCAACTCCTGTATTATGCAGGGTTAACTGCCACACCACAGTGTGGAGCGTGGCCAAGAGCACAGTACTGTCTCTTCACACCCCCTTGGGGACAATATGCACAGTGGCGGTACCTACGTGGTAGCCTCATCTCAAAAAAGATATAGTGGCATTGGAGTAGGCTCAGAAAAGGGCAAAAAAATTATTAGGGGTTTAGGTCCCATATGAAGGAGAAATTAAGAAGACTTGGACTTTTCAGCTTAGATAAAAGGAGACTAAGGGGGGATATAATAGAGGTCTATAAAATCATGACTGGCGTGGAAAATGTAAATAAAGAAAAGTTATTTACTTATTCCCACAATATAAAAACTAGGGGTCACCAAATTAAATTAATAGGCGGCAGGTTTAAACCAAACAAAGGGAAGTTTTTCTTCACTCAGTGCACAGTCAACCCGTGGAACTCCTTGCCAGAGGATGTGATGAAGACTAGGACTTCAACAGGGTTCAAAAAAGAGCTAGATAGATTCATGGAGGTTAGGTCCATCAATGGCTATTAGCCAGGATGGGTAGGAATGGTGTTCCTGGCCTCTGTCTGGAAATGGGTGACAGGAGTGGAATCATATGATGATTACCTGTTGTGTTTCCCTCTGGGGCATCTCGTATTGGCCACTATTGGCAGACAGGGTTCTGGGTTAGATGGACGTATGGTCTGACCCAGTCTGGCTGTTCTTATGTTCTATGGGGAACAGTCCCTGTAAGCCCCCTGAGTGCAGGGACAGCATTGTTACAAGCCCCACACAGTACATGCAAATGATGGAAAAGTTTCCTTACTCACTATACCCAAACCAAGCACTCACTCAGAGGCATGTCAATGAATTGAGACTAACATTTTCAATATCTTGTGCACTCATAAGTTCTCAAGTTTCTTTATACTGAAACTCTTAACGACCTTAATATGTTAAAGGTCAGCCTCTCACTTCAGTTAATTTTCATTACCACTAATCATAATGAGATTTCTGCATGAAAATCATTAAGCTACTACTAATCACAATAATAGTGGATTTCCTGACTGTACCATATGTTGCTTTATTGTCTTGAGGGAAATTGTGAAATTCAGGAAAATGAGTATTGTATGGGAAACGTGAGCGTGATAGGACAAAACTCTAGTTTTATATCAGAAATATCTGTAGTTACCTAGAGGTCAGTCCCTTTTTAGAACCTATGCTTAATGGTCATTAACGTTATGGAAATTATTCACATACATTGGTTTGAAAACAGACTTCATGCAAGATTGAAAAGCCAGTTCTAACAATCCATCTGGGAACAATAGCTATTGGGGGATAAGACATAACACATTCTTCTCCATGCAGAATTTATAATTTTGTAGCTTTCTGTGATCATAGGATAGCGTACAACTGACAGTTATACAGAGCTAGATTTCTAATACATATCTTTTCCACGAGGAGTAACAGTAGTTCAGAATAGGAAGCCTAATCCGAACTACCTAGTTCGTGCCACGTGTAGCCGCGGGCACGGAGTCCAAACTAGCGGACATTTAAAAATGGCGGCGCCCGGCAATATGCAAATGAAGCCCGGGAATTTCAAATCCAGGGCTTCATTTGCAACTCTGGTTGCCTACATTAACCACCCTAGTTCGAACTAGGGTGCTAGTGTAGACATACCCTTATAGAATGGAAGGGACTAAGTCATTATGAAAGAGTAAATGATCAAGACAAATTAATCAATATTTGTACAGAACTTTGAAGGTGTCAAGCCCTATTAAAGTGCAAATCAGTATTATTATTATTACTTCAGAGCACCTACTAAAATTATGAAATATTGTTGTTCTGCTATAGCCTTTTCAGCAGGGAGCAATGCACTCTAATGCCTATATATTTCAGGAAACCATACATTTCTATGTGCCAAACCCTGGTTCTTTTGAAGTCAATTGTAAAAATGTCATTGACTTTACCGCAAGGTTCCCTCTACGCTGCGTGGCAGCACAGCCCCGCAGCTGCTTCACGAATCTCGCCCAGGGTTTAAGGGATGCCCTGCACAGAGTTGCTGGGCTGGGGGTGGGGCATTTCTCCCTCACTTACAGCGGCAGCTCCCTGCTGAGGACAGAGCATTGAGCCAGTTGGTTCATTAAGCAGCTGTGGGGTCATGCCGTTGTGCAGCTTAGAGGGAACCTTGCTTTACTGGTACCAGGATTTGACCCTATCTAAAAGGACTTCACTTTTCTCCTTGAAGAGATTTGTGAAGAGTATTATGCAAATTAACATCATCTGTCACATTCCTCTTTTAATCTAGTGTCACTCCCAGGTAAGACAATTTCCTTAGAACGTAATTTATAAATCTAGGCCTTTTGCCTTCCTGTTTTTCCCTTTGATTTTTTCATAACCTCTGTTCCTTGTTTCCTGCTCCCCCTCCTTTTTTTTCTTCCCCCTTCTCCCCTATTTATTTTGGGTCTGCACATCCTAACTCAACACTCCGGTCATCTGAAGAAGTGGGCTGTGCCCACGAAAGCTCATGATACCATCTATGTGTTTTGTTAGTCTATAAAGTGCTACCAGACCAGTTTTTGTTTTTTAAGTTTATCCTGTACAGACTAACTCGGTTACCCCCTGGATGCCCTCATGAAGTTAGCTACATCTTTTTTAATTACATTAGCTGAACTGTGCAAGAGCCTAGAAGACTTCATGTCAGTGGAACAGAAGCACAAGGACATACTTTTCTCACAGTTACACTCAGGCAACCCCCGATCCCAATTAGTCAGACACACACAGTGAGAGAACAAAATTCATCCCAGTATTTAAGTTGCAGGAGGGGTTAACTTGGCCTGTTGACTTCCACAACACTGCATAAATGTAAGTGAGAGCAGATTTTGGCTCATTCTAGCTAACTTGGTGGATTTTAGGCAAAGAGCCAACAACATTATTTAAAAAGATGTTGATGGAATATTAAAGTGCCGTTGCTCTTCATTACTAAAAACAACAACATTCTGGCACAAGTTATAAAATAAATACAGGCGACTTTCAGTCCCTATTAAATTAAATTAAATTAAATTAAATACAATGGACCACACAGGAATACATTGGAAGGAAAGAACATTTTCCCCTTTCATATAGCTTATTGTACATAAAAAGAATCACTTTCTGCAAAGGAAAAATGACTCTAACCTCTCCATGACACTGAAATATAAAAGTTAAATATACATCTATATGTGTGTGTATGTGTGTATGTGTACACATATTATGAAATGAATCTCATCTTAATAACTGACTTGAAACAGCTATGCCAACCTATTTTAAGTACTAACCTGTTTGCTGACAGGGCTGGCGGGAAAGTACTGTAAACATCTTTTTTCCAATCTGTACAATGGGAGAAATAGACATATTTTTAACATTAAAAAAATAATAACTTGTGGTCTCAACTTGAAAGTGTTGCCACAAAATGCAGGGATGGGACTACCTATAACCTTACAATATAGAATTTTTAAATTCCTTAGCTTTTGTTTGCAAAACCATGTATAGGCCCCTGTATTCCAATTGGGGGGGAGGGGAGGGACAGCAGGCAGAAAGAAAATAGTTTCAAGGGTGGGGAGTCCATCCACAATGTACTAAAATTTGTGGCTGAATCTCAAGACCTTCTCCTGACCCACCCATCCCTAATACACAGCTTTACTAGCTAGAACCTTATTAGGAAAGGTTCAAGTGTATAGGCCATGTAAAACAAACAGCAAAAAAGTGTGCAGGTGTCATTCCACAAAAAGAGAAGAAGCTGCAAAAACGTCCAAACATATGAGCACCCTCACACACACACACACACCCTCACACACACACACACACACACATACACACACACACACACCCTTGATTCTGCAAGCATATCGCCAGCTGTGATCACAGAACACAATAAGGAGCTTTCCTAACTATGTGCCTGTGTCTGAAAGGATACTCATAGCATCATTCCCCAAGATCTTAAATGGAGCTTTTAAAAAATAACCTACCTAGCAGAAGCTTTCTGACATGGTTCCCCTCTCCTTGGCCTTTGCTCTGCCTCAATCCCCGTTCTCCAGCTCCTGTCTACACATATGTCACCTGACACATCCTACCACTAGCTTGTGTGTGTACACACAGGTGCGCGCTACCTCTAGCTGTGTGTACACACACACACGCAGGCTACCACTACCGTATGTGTGTACACACCAATACACACACACTCTACCTTATGTGTGTACACACACAAACACTACCGCTAGCTTATGAGTGTACACACACACACACACACACACACACACACACACACACACACACACACACTCTACCACTATCTTATGTGAGTACACACACACTTACCGCTGGCGATGTGGCACGGGCGGGCTGCTGCACAGCTCCGGCTGGCTCCTTGCTGACCGTGCCCGGGAGGGACGGGACCCAGCCCGACTCGCAGCGCGGGGCAGAGGCTGGCAGGGGGGGGAGGCGCGCAAGCAGCTCGGCGCGGCTGGGAGGCGGCCGGCTGCGCTATAAAGCCCGGGGCACCGGCTGGCCCCTCCCCTGCCTCCTGCGGAGCTGCCGCCGCCGGGAGCCTCGCGCGCTCCCCTCCCTGGCGCAGGGCAGAGCAGGGAGCGGGGCCGGTGCCCGGCTCCCACCCGCCCCGCTCGGCTCACCTGAGCCCGGCCCCGTGGAGGCGGGAAGCTCCCGCCCGCCGCAGCATCCCGCGCCGGGGCTGGGCGCGCAGCGAGCCGGGCTAATTGAAACTCGGGGCAAACCCGCGTCACCCGGCCGGCCGGGGAACCCTCTCCCGCCCTCTGCGGGCTGGCTCCCACCGCCGCCTGGCAATCCCGCCCTGGCAGCGCGCGGCGGGGCGGCGCCCGGCTCCTCATGCCCGCGGAACAAGGGGCTCTCTTCAGCCACCCCCCGAGCCCCCTGTCAGCCCCAACCCCGCTCCCCTCCAGAGCCCAGCCACAGAGGGACTGGGAGGCTCCCACGCCCTGGGATGTGATTGCTAGTTGCTAAAACTGGTTTGAGGGATGCCAGTCCTGTTGTGCCAGTCCAACCGCACCGAGAGCGAAGCGCTCCAGGCCCGCCAGTGACTCGGCAAGTCCTGCAGCCCGGCCAAAACAGGATGGGAGGGAGAAAACAACCCCTCCTGCCCAGCCACTGGGGCAGTGGTAGGGAGAGGAGGGGTTTCTCCTGTCTGACGGCTCCACGGGTTCGCTCATGCCACTTTTCAAGCCCTGCACAGGAAATAGGGTCCTAACTTCTTTGCTTCTTCCCCAAGCCTGCTCAGGCCCCTTCAGCACCATGCCCTGCTTTCTCAGGGATCCTTCACTTTCCCACCTCTCAGCTCCTCAGCCCATTTTGGCCTTCCTCAGCCTATAGCCCTTCTGCTCCTCTTCAGTTCCTCCCTCAGCTGCTCTCTCCCTGGGGCTTTTCTTCCACTTGACCATCCTAGCCATCTTCCACCTGTAGAGTGTAGCTTCATCTGGCACTTTCCATCCATTCTGCCCTTCCTCCAATCTTCCCGTCACCACCTGACTACCGGACCACCTCCCACTATAACCAGCCAGGCCCATTGACCTAGGAGGGGGAAGGAGGCAACTGTCCCAATGCCCAAAGGGGTCTTGGGGCCCCGTCCCTTTAATTTGCTGTCGGAGCCCAGCATGGCACACTGAAGACCCCTAGGTGGTCTGTCCAGACAGTGCTGAGGGAGAGGGAATGGTGTGGTCTGGGTGGCACTGTGGACCAGCTGTCCCCCCTTCCTCCCAAAACCCCACCCCTTCCAGAAGCATTGAGCCACCGTCCTCCCACCTTGCCCAATGGAACAACACATCTGTTGGCTCACATGTACCCAACCCTTCTGTCATCTCCTGGCTGCTGCTCCACTCTTATTCACTTCCCTCTATCCCTCTTTCTAGTTGCCACTTCGGCACCCCTTTCTCCTGGTCCAATTGCCCTCTGTTTAATGCATCCAATCCCATTGGCTTCATAGAGTTTGTTCCTGTGAAGAAGAATTTTACCCATACACTTATTTAAAGCTACAGATTAACTGATTTTGCTGACGACTAAGGAAAAGTGAACGTGCTTGGGCTGTAGTTATCTCGTGTAAACATTTGCAATGAAAAACCAGTGCACTGTCTTTGCAGCTTCACAGGCACAAAGTGCTATGATCAGTTGCTAAACTATAGATATGAAAACGACATAAGCAAAATAATTATTGTGTGCAAATTAACTCAATGTGGTTATTACAACACAGGTACACCAGGTAATTGTATTATACTCCCTCACACATACAGGACAGGATCATCATTAAGGCTTTGATTATGTCATGAAGTCATGGAATCTGTGACTTCTTGACCTCCATGGCATTTTTTGACCCTCGGCTGGGGCTGTCAGCAGGCAGCCCTGTGCTGCATTTCTCTGCCCCTGCTGGCAGCAGGCCCTCAGCAGCTCCTTAATTCTGGGCACCCCACAGGTGGCAGCTCTGAGCCACCACAGGTGGCGGAGGACGCCTAACAACTCCAGCCACTGTAGGTGAGAAGGGGACTCTCTATGGACTGCGGGGCTCCCTGCAGCTGCTCAGCAATGGCGGGTAAGGAGGGAACCCCACAGTCAGAGCTGTCCTGTCCATAGGCTGGTTCGGAGCGGCCACCCTGGCCCCGTGATGTGAGGAGGCCTCGCAGTGGCCACTTCAACCATCCTATGGATGGGTATGGCATGGGGAAATAGCAGGGCTCACCTACCTTCCTGTATTCAGTGGGGTGGCAGGAGCTGGCTTGGCCCAGCAGCCTGCTCTGCTCTGCCCCACCACTGTCTCACAGCCAGCTGCACTCAGTTTCTCCATGGCAGCAGGAAGCAGAAAGCATCTCCGCCAGGGCACTCTGCTTCCCACCACCGCAGAGAGGTGAAGCACAGCAGGCCGTGAGGGCGGCGGGGCACAGTGGAACTCAGCAGGCAGCCAGGCCGCTCTGGCTCTCACGGCCTGGGGAATGTAGAGGGGAGGGAGGTGACCCCTGCTGTCACCCCGCACCTGGCCTCTAGTAATCTCCAGGCTTGGGGGAGGGCCAAGGAGGTGGAGCAAGGGTGGAAAGGGGAATGTCAGGGACAGAGCAGGGGCTTAAGGGAAGGAGTAAAGCAGGAGTGGGGAGAGGTGGAGCAGAAGCAGGGCCAACAGGGGGGTTTCCCTATGTCTGGAGCACTGGGGGGATTGCCTATGCCTCCCTCGGGACAGCCCTCCTGTGGTAAGGAGTTCCACAGGTTGACTATGTGCTGTATGAAGAAGAACTTTCGCTTATTAGTATTAAACCTGCTGCCCATCAATTTCATTTGGTGTCCTCTAGTCCTTCTGTTATGGGAACTAATGAAGAACTTTTCTTTATTCACCCTCTCCACACCACTCATGATTTTATAGACCTCTATCATATCCCCCTCAGCCTCCTCTTTTCTAAGCTGAAAAGTCCCAGTCTCTTTAGCCTCTCTTCATATGGGACCTGTTCCAAACCCCTAATCATTTTAGTTGCCCTTTTCTGCACCCTTTTCAAGGCCAAAATATTTTTTTTGAGGTGAGGAGACCACATCTGTACACTGTACTGAAGATATGGCTTACCATAGTCTTATACTTCCCTTCCTCCTCCTTCCCCTGGCTTCCCCCTTCCAGCTCCCTCCTCCCAGGTTTCCCCCTCCCCTCTCCCACCCTCTCTCTTCCCCTTTCCCACCTCCTTTTCCCAGTCTCCCTAGAGGTTAATCAACCCCCCTCCCCTCGGTTTTGTTAAATAAAGAGAGTTTCTATTTTTGAACACACGTGTCCTTTATTTTTTACATCAGGAAGGGGGGCTAGGGAAGGGTAAGTGGAAGGAGGTGAGGGAGGAATGGGGCACGAGCCCCCAATGGGGAGTACTGGGGTGGCTCTGCGGGCTCCTCGGGGTGGAAGCCCTCCTGCAGGGCCTCCTGGATCCTGACAGCCCCCTAATTGATCCCCCCGGATGGCAGCCTGCGGCAAGTGCAGCCAGGCTGATGGCCGAGTGCTGTGATGTGCCGAGTGTGGGCACTCAGGGCACTCCAAGACAGGACTGCTTTGCTGTCCCTCATCGAGGTAGACAAGCAAGTGGGGAACCCTAAGAACTGTCTGTCCAGGGTGGGGGTAGGGTCCCTTTAAGCACAGCCTTCAGCTAGCCTGAGGCAGCAGCTCCACACTCTAAGTCCTAACCTGATGCCCTGCCAGCACTGGTTCTGGCCAGCCTTAACTTCAGTTCAGGTCCACTCAATGTGGACATGCTATTTCGAATTAGCAAAACGCTAATTTGAATTAGTTTTTAGGTCTGGATGCACTAATTCGAAATAGCTTAGTTCGAATTAACTAAATCGAATTAAGTTAGTTTGAATTAGTGCTGTAGTGTAGACATACCCTAAGCTAGTAAAGAAGAGAGGATAGACAGTCAGGCTATGTCTAGACTGCAGGCTTCTTTCGAAAGAGGCTTTCGAAAGATACTTTCGAAAGAGCCTCTTTCGAAAGAGAGCGTCTAGACTGCACGGAGAAATTTCAAAAAAGCGGCTTGCTTTTTCGAAAGAAAGCATCCAGTGAGTCTGGATGCTCTCTTTTGAAGAAGCCCTATTTACATTGAAAAACGCCTTCTTTCGAAAGAGGAACTTTCGAAAGAAGGCGTTCTTCCTCGTGAAATGAGGTTTACCGCCATCGAAAGAAAAGCCGCGTTCTTTCGAATTAATTTCGAAAGAACGCGGCTTGAGTCTGGACGCAGGGGAAGTTTTTTCGAAAAAAGGCTACTTTTTTCGAAAAAAACCCCTGAGTCTGGACACAGCCTCATAGAGTACAGGTAGGAACTGAAACAATCAAACTTTCACTTGCTTGAGCATCTGAGGAAGTGCGCTGTAGCTCACGAAAGCTTATGCGCCAATACCCGGCCTAATCAATGTTTTTGTCTTTAAAGTGCCACCAGACTCCTTGTTGTTTTTATGTATATGTATGAAATCTAATGCCTGAGGTTAAATGAAGATATTAGTAAAACAGGCATCACTGAAAGTTGGTGGAATAACGATAATCAATGGAACATGGTCAGGGCTGCTGACAGGGCAGGCAAAGGAGTCAGCTACCCTGGGGCCTCGGGTTCCCAGACACCGCTGCTACTGCTGCAATAGCAGCTGGAGCTCTGGGGTCTTTAAATTGCTGATGAAGCCCCAGACATTGTGGTCCAAGCAGCACAGAAGGGCTGGTTTAGACAAGCTAGCCCCCAGCTCCACCCTCCCCCTTCTGCCCACGGTCCTGGCCCTTCCAAGAGGGCCCAGATTCAGTCCCCCCTCTTTCCCAGGGGCCCAGCATTTCTGTTCTTGGCTCTGGACATGGCAAATACATGGGTACAAAATATATGGGAATGACAGAGTAGGTCATGTTGGTGAGGGAATAGCACTATATGTAAAAGAAATGAGAATCCATGATAGTAAAAATCTTAAATGAATCAAACAGAACCATAAAATTGCTATGGATAGAAATTCCATACTTGAATAATAAGAGTTCAGTTGTAGGAATATACTACTGACCACCTGGTCAGGATGGTGACAATGACTGTGAAATGCTCAGGGAGATGAGAGAGGCTACAAAAGCAACAACAAAATCAATAATAATGGGGATGTTAACTATCACCAAGTTGTCTGGTCACTTCAGAACACAACACTGAGATAAAATTTCTAGACACCATAGAAAAATGGAACTAGCTTGGGAAAAGCTAGTCCTGGAACCCACAACAGAATAGGCAATTCTTAATTTAGCACTTATTTAGGGAAAAGAGGAATGACTTTTTTCTTGTGGATATAAGTGTCTCCATGATGGTTTTTCCTGCTAGGAGCATTTTGAATGAAACAGTGTAGAGTAGAGTGGGATTTTAAAAGTCCTTTAAAGAATGCACCACTTTCCTTCCTTACCCTTGGAAAAAGCCTTTAAAAATGACTTTAAATAACCCAAAGAACAACTCTTCAAAGGAGACTTGACTGGCTTATGGCTACTGCTCCATTTCTGAAGTATTGTTGAAACTAAGTTATATGGAGTAGCAATCAACTGGACCAAGTGTAGCAACCAAGTGTGTAAATCAGGATAGAAAAAAAAGACTGGTGCCCAAATATAATTCTCGTCCTTATCAAGCTGCGCATCCTAAGCACCTATTTACTTTTCAGTCTGAGAGGAAAATTCTCTCTTTCAGAGCAAATTATATAGGCCATTTGGGAGGTGATGACCCAGAGCCCTGGCAGGCAAGAGCCACTAGGATCAGCTATTTCTTTATCATTCAAATGGATTTGGGGTCATGGCTGATACCCCAGCTACCATGTAAAATGCTTCCCCGTGACCATTTGCAGAATTTTGCAAAATTTTTAAATATTGTGTACAGAATTTTAATTTTTGGTTTTGAATGCCCTCAGGAATATGGGGTGCTGGGTAGTTGTGTGTTGGGGGGGGTATAAGAGAGGCACTGGGCAGTGGGTGGGAGGTCTCGAGGCATCGGAATTTGTGGTGGAGATCCCTGGGTGCGGGGCCAGTGGGCATGAGGGATGCTGGGTATAAGGGGGTGGAGGGTACTGGTCAAGCAGGTGGTGTGACAGGCATGCTGACAGCACAGCACTGGGAAGTGCAGGAGTTAGAGGTGAAGGTAACAAAATACAGGTATTGGGGCTCAAGCGTCATAGTGTAGGGTTAGGGTGCAGGGGTTAGTGCCAAAAGGGGTGTCAGATTGCGATACAGAGGTTGGGGAGCCCATAGGAGCCAAGGGAAATGGAGGGACATGATGCTCAAGCGGTGCAGGGGTGCAAAAATACAAGTTCGCCTAAGCCAGCCCTGCAGTCAATGACTTTTTATATTACTTTGTATATTATGTACACTGAAATGTAGTACAATATTTATATTCCAACAGGTTTATTTTATAATTATATGCTAAAAATGAGAAACCTGCAGGTACACAAGATAAATCAGACTTCTGCAAGGGGTGCAATAATCTGGAAAGGTTGAGAACTATTGTGTAAGTGGGCAAAAAAGAAAGTCACCATGTCTAAATGACAAAGTTAAAGAGATAGAGAGACAACTCCCTGGTCTACACTAGGAAGTTATTTTGAAATAAGGAGTGTTATTTCAAAATCCTCCTTATTTTAAAACAACAAGGGGAGCATCTACACTACCAAGACCATTATTTCAAAATAATGGGCTGATTATTTCAAAACAAAAACTCCTGCTTTCCATGAGGAATAATGCTTATTTTGAAATAGTTATTTCAAAATAGCGTTAGTGTGGATGCTCCACTGCTGCTACTCTGAAATAACTGCTCCCCAGAGTCAAAGTAATTAATTACTCTCCAGTGCTTCCTGGGGCTCTAAATTGAGGCGGCACATCCACATTAAGGGTGCATCTATACTGCACCATAACTCAAAATAAGATACATAATTTGAACGATGCAAATTACTTATTTTGATGTTATTTTGAAATTGCTTATTTTGTCATTTGGTGCTGCCTACTCAGCACCAAATTTCAAAATAAAACACTATTCTGAAATGTCCCTTATTCCTCATAGAATGAGGTTTACAGGGACATTGGAATAGCAATCTCTAAATAACGGGCTTGCTGTGAAGACATGGGCAATGCTATTTGAAATAGCATTGCAGTGTAGATGTACCCAAAGGGAGCTTGCCTCAGACTAATTTCGAGGCTTTCCTGTAATATGGACATGCTATTTCAAAATAGTTATTTCGGGAGTTTTCAAAATAAGTTATTTAGAAATAATTTCCTAGCGTAGACATGCTCAAAAAGGCATCTTTTAAAAACTGGAAGTCAAACCACACTGAGGACAAGAAAGGAGCATAAACTCTGGCAAGTGAATTTTAAATGTATAATTAGGTTGACCAAAGAATTTGAAGAGCAACTTGCAAAAGACACAAAAACGAACAGCAAAATATGTGTGAAGTACAGCAGAAGCAGGAAACCTGTCAGTCACTGCAGCCACTGAGACTATGTCTACACTACAGAGATTTTTCGGAAAAATAGCCATTTTTCCGAAAAAACTCATGAGCTACATCTACATTGGCACCCCTTTCCAGAAAAGGGATGCTAATAAGACAAGTCAGAATTGCAAATCCGCGGGGGATTTAAATATCCCCTGTGGCATTTGCATTTACATGGCTGCTGCTTTTTTCCGGCTTGGGGATAAGCCGGAGAAAAGCGCCAGTCTAGATGCGATTCTCCGGAAAATAAGCCCTTTTCCGGAGGGTTTCTTATTCAAGTAGGAATAAGAAATCCTCCGGAAAAGGGCTTATTTTCCAGAGAATCACGTCTAGACTGGCGCTTTTCTCCGGCTTATCCCCAAGCCGGAAAAAAGCGGCAGCCATGTAAGTGCAAATGCCGCGGGGGATATTTAAATCCCCCGCGGATTTGCAATTCCGACTCGTCTCATTAGCATCCCTTTTCCGGAAAGGGGTGCCAATGTAGACGTAGCCATGGAGCATCCACATCAAAAGAACAGAGGGTTTTTTCTGGCATAGGTATTCCTCATTCTAGGAGGAAGAACGCTTTTTTGCGAAAGATCTCTTTTGCAAAAAGGCGTGTGGGGAGAGGGAAGAAGGGTTTTTTGCGTGGAAAGAGGAAAAAGCATAGGTGCCCTGGTGGCCATTCTGTCCATAGCAATCAAAGCTTATTTTCGAGAGAACATCCATGCAGTCTGGATGCTTTCACAAAAGCGCACCACTTTTTCAATGCACTTTTGCAGTGTGGACACGCTCTTGTGCAAGACGTTTTTGCGGAAGATCTCTTCTGATAAAAGCTTCTTGCGTAAGAAGCCTGCGGTCTAGACGTAGCCTGAATGATCCAGCTGCTAAAGGAGCAGGCAAGGAAAACAAGGCCTTTGTGGAGAAGCTACATTAATTCTTTGCATTGGTGTACAGAGGATGTGAGGGTGATTTTCACCTCTGAGCCCTCCTTTTTAGATGACCAGTCTGAGGAACGGTCCCAGATTGAAGTATCAGTAGAGAAGTGTTTGGAACGTATTGATAGGTTAAACAGTAATAAATCACCAGGACCACATGGTTTTCACCCTCCACCCCTAGTTCTGAAGGAATTCAGATATGAAATTGCACAGCTACTAACTTGGTACATAACTTACAATTTAAATCAACATTTGCACCAGATGTGTGGATGATAGCTAAAGTAATGTCAATTTTTTAAAAAGGCTCCAGAGGCAATCCTTCTAATTACTGGCTGGTAAATCTAATTTCAGTAACAGGAAAATTGGTTGAAACCATAGCCAAGCACAGAATGATCAGACACATAGATCAACATATGTTGGGTAGGAGTCAATGCAGATTTTGTAGAGGGCAATCATGCCTCACAAGTCTCTTAGGGTATGTCTACACTACCCCGCTAGTTCGAACTAGCGGGGTAATGTAGGCATACCGCAGTTGCAAATGAAGCCAGGGATTTGAATTTCCCGGGCTTCATTTGCATAAGCCGGGCGCCGCCATTTTTAAATCCCGGCTGGTTCGAACCCCGTGCCGCGCGGCACGAACTAGGTAGTTCGGACTAGGCTTCCTAGTCCGAACTACCATTACTCCTCGTGGAATGAGGAGTAATGGTAGTTCGACTAGGAAGCCTAGTCCGAACTACCTAGTTCGTGCCGCGTGTAGCCGCGCGGCACGGGGTTCGAACCAGCCGGGATTTAAAAATGGCGGCGCCCGGCTTATGCAAATGAAGCCCGGGAAATTCAAATCCCGGGCTTCATTTGCAAGTGCGGTATGCCTACATTACCCTCCTAGTTCGAATTAGGAGGGTAGTGTAGACCTACCCTTAGAATTCCTTGAGAGTGTCAACAAGCATATTCACAAGGATGATCCAGTGGATATTATGTACTTGGACATCAGAAAGTATTTGACAAGGTCCCACACAAAAGGCCCTTAAGCAAAAAGCCAATCATGAGATAAGGTCCTCTCATGAATCAGTAACTCGTTAAAAGATTGGAAACAAGGGGTAGGAGTAAATGGTCCATTTTCACAAGGTCATCGGGTAAATATTGACAAACAGTAAGGTCTCCCTAGGATATGTACTAAGAGTAATGCTGTTCAACTTGTTCACAAACAATTTGAAAAAAGGGGGTAAACTGTGAAGTGCAGTGGGGCCACTGGGAAACATGGGGGGGCTGTCTCCACAGACAGAAGGGGTAGGGATGGGGCTAGTCTCCCCCCAGTCAGGAGTCCCAGGTCCCTTGGAATAAATCACCACAACCCAAGGCAGTCGCATGAAGTGAGGGCTTCAGCTGGTAGGGATTTAAACATACAAAAGCTGACCTCAAAGAATTACAAAGGGATCTCATAAAACTGGGTGACTGGGCACCACAGTGGAAGATGAATTCAATAGTGGTAAATGCAAAATAAGGCCTAATGGAAAAAACCCAAAACATCTATAAAAAATAGGTTCTAAATTAACTTTTATCACTCAAGAAAGCCACTGTTGATCATTCTGTGAAAACTTCTGCTCAGCATGAATCAGCTACAACCGTCCTGGGGTCCAGCAACACGAAAAGGTCCAGAACTCCCACCCCATCATCGGTGTGCCTGGTTCTGTGCATATGTAACCTCTTTCTCCGTGATTCTCTCTTTTGGGGCAATACAGGTGTGCAATTCTACTATGCATGTCTAAGCAGAGAGCTGAGGGGGTATTTTCTAAATATGCAGGATGACAACACCACACATTTTAACATTCTGTATAACAGTGGAAGAACTGGGATGCTGCATTTAAATGGCATAGTATTGTACTATATTAGCATTCTGGAGACTTGGTATTCGGCAAATTGTAGACACAGGGATCTACAAAGCTGCTCACGGCACCAGGTCATAAGGATCATTGTTCCAATAATATAATTCTGAAAAATGAGAATTATAGTTTTAAAAATAGGAATAGTCATAGCACATGATATATTAATTCATTCTAAGTTGTTTGTCATGGGAAATTATGAGAAGTCATATCCATATCCTTTATTTTACAAGCAAAGAGGTCTGAAACCATTTTATATTATCTAATAGTTTAAAACTACTTTAAAGTCCATATTTTGCTACAGTGAGAATGTACAGAGCTCAGTTTTAAGAAATTCCTAGCAGACTGCTCAGTAGCAGGCTGCCCCCAAGACAGAGACCACAAATGAAACTTACAGGTCACAGGTTTTGTCCTGGGCACCATGGCCATGTAAGACACAGCTTTGGGCAGCACAGTCCAATGGATAGAACTTTGTACACCAGGAATCTATTCCTGACACTGACTTACTATATGTTATTGGTCAAGTCACTTCTCTGCTTTGTGCCTTTCCCTCAAACCCTTGATCCATTTAGACCAGCAGTTCTCAAACTGTCCTTTTTTCACTTAAGAGCTCCAGTTGGGCAGCTGGGGCTGTACAGAAGGGCTGTGCACTCCCAGGAGATGGGGTGGGGTGGGGGTAGGATAAAGGAGACAACCAGAGACCCGCTGCCCCAGGGCTGACAGCCAGAGCTCCCACCCAGACTTCTCTCCACCCCAATCCCTCACCCAGAGGCAGCAGCAGGACTCTAGCTGTCAGCCCAGGGTCAAGAGCAGCAGTTCAGAAATAGCACTTGCAATAGGGTGCTAAGTCTGCTGTGAAAAGTGATATTGGAAAATATAATTTTTTACATTACGTACCTCCTTTACTTCTGTGCTGCTGCTGGCACAGCACTGCCTTCACAGCTGCATGCCTGGTTAGCACCAGCTGCTGCTCTCTCATCTGCCTTCAGAGCTGGGCAGTGGTATATGTACTTGGGGTAGGGCATAAGCAACTATCAACACAAAGAAGAGAAACACTGTCAAATACATTGAGAACCACTGCTTCAGACCGTAAGCTCTTTGAGGAAAGAGTTATCTCTTAGGCTGTGTCTAGACTACATGCCTCTGTTGTCAGAGGCATGTAGATTAGACACATAGGCAAAGGCAAATGAAGCCGCGATTTAAATGATCGCGGCTTCATTTACATTTACATGGCTGCCACGCTGAGCCGACAAACAGCTGATCAGCTAGTCTGGACGCGGGACGAGGTTTACCGGGGCTGCCAACAAAGGGCTTTGATGTCAGCAGGGGAGTGTCCAGACTAGTGCGCTGAGCGGACAAACAGCTGATCAGCTGTTTGTCGGCTCAGCGCGGCAGCCATGTAAATGTAAATGAAGCTGCGATCATTTAAATCGCGGCTTCATTTGCCAAAACAACAAATCTACATGGCTCCGTCGACGGAGCCATGTAGTTTAGACATACCCTTATTGTGCATATGCAAGGTACCTGGTCTTGGTTGGGGCCACAATTTAGCACTGCGAACAAAAATCCATTAATAAAATGAATAATAAATAATAATCCCAAAAGTGGATTCCATGTAAGCCAACCTTTGTGCATGTGAAAAGCGTAGCTGACTTCAGGAAGGTTGTGTGAGAACAAGCAAAAGATTATCAATATAGAAACATTGATCAAATGTCAATGTCTTCTGAGCTATTTCACTTGCCAATAACATCGCTGACTATAGTGGTTTATATTTAGCTTTAGGTTTTTAAACTTTAGCTAACGCTGGATAGAAAATCCTGGACCAAAACACTGTACTTGCGGAGTAGCCAGAGCGAGTTGCTTGTACATTTTCCTGAAATGTACAAGCAACTCACTCTGGCTACTCCGCAAATAGTACATGTTCTAACATTTTACTGTTCGTTTCTCTGCCCCTGCCTCAGGCTCTTTCTTCACCACCTCATCGGGCTGCACTGTAATGCCACCCAGTTTTCTGTTGATTAAAAAAGCATTTCCAGCTACCAAATCTACAAGGGATTAATCTTTTGCTTAACTAGTTCAACAGTGGTCCATTTGTTAGAACATTTTTAAACAGTTTTGTTTAATCAGCTTTATTGTCCAAATAAATTCTAGACTTGCACACAGTAACTCTGTGTTCAAAAATAGAGGGGGGTTTTCTGAATGCACTGCATAATTCCTTTATAAACTCCTAGTACATTTATCTGAAATCATAATTATAGCTACTTTACAGCATGTTAACACTTGCCTTTCTTAGGTTTAGAACATTAATTTCTCTATTATAATGCCGAAAACATTGTTGCTGTTGGTCCTTAGTAAGTCCCAAATCTACACGTATACCTGTAAGCAAGATTATTAATTATTATTCTTATCCTTTATATAGTGCCTTCCCTTCATGACTATATACCTACAACATTGAGACACGGGCAACTCTGACATGAAAAACAGCATCCATGTGGTACAAAGCACAACAGTAGCAAAGAAAGAATATTTGGCCAAAGAAATCAGGACAAACTCTCCTATTCTTGCAAATAATGCCACTGGGTTTTTGTTTTTTTCCCTGCTGATGCAGCATAACTGGTATCTTGATTTAGAACAGGGGTGGGTAAGAGGCAGCCTGTGGGCTGGATTTGGCCCACCAAGCCTTTTGATCTGGCCTGCAGCCTGCCCCACCAGGAGCCTGAAGCAGGCTCTCTGCTTGTAGCAGCCCCAGGCTGCTCAAAACGGCTGGCTGTTCCTTCTAGGTGCTGTATATCCTGAATGTGTGCTGCCCCCTCCCCCAGATCAATCATTGCAGCTCCCATTGGCCAGAAACTGGCCAATTGAAGTTGTGATGATTGGGCTGGGGGTGTGAACAGTGAGCAAGGTCCCCCCTTCACCAGTGCAGTGTAGAAAGTTGACTGCCATTTTGAACAGCCTGGCGCTGCGACAGGCAGAGCCTGCCTGAGAGTCCAGTTGGGCTGGTAGCCAGGTGCTGCCTAGGTAAGCACCTCCTGGCTAGAGCCTGCAGCTGGCACCCCAGCCCCTTGTGCTCCCCAACTCCCTGCCCCAGGTCACTACCCCCTACTGCTCCACCTCCCAAACACTCTGCATCCTTTTAACCCAGGTCACAGCTCCCTCCCAGACTCTGCACCCCTTCCAAAAGCCCCTCCCCCTGGCCAGAATCTGCTCCTGCACCCTTACTCCCTCCTGGACCCTGCATCCTAAGCCCCTGCCTCAGACCACAACTCCCCCACCCCCTCACCCAAACTCCCTCTCAGACCACACGCCCCCTCCTATACCCTAAGTTCCCTTCTGCACCCAACTTCCGTCCCAGACCCCGCATCCCTCCATAGAAGTCCAGCCCTTAACTACTTGCCAAAATCTTGGAGTGGCCCCCATTACAATTATTGCATTCGATCTATTACCTTTATGTCCTCCACAGTGGTTGCACAGACAGACCTTCTAGTACCATCATAAAGTCATAGAACTGGAAAGTCAGTAACCACATGAATGCACTTCCATTTTTACTTTTGCAAAAGTAAGCACTCTCTGAACTCAGAATGAACTAAAAAGTACTGAGATAGTGCCAAGAAATTCTTAGCATGAATTTGAATGGGATGAAATAAGAAATATGAGAAGCGACAACATGAGAGAGCTTTGCTTAGAAAAAAACTGTCTCTTTTGAAAGAGTCTGAAGTATCTGAATATAAATCTGAATTATGAGAGTAGTCATGGAAATGTTGAAACATTGTAGCACTAGGGTTGTTTCTTACCAAATATACTGATTTCATATGAAATCCAGTGTGCTGATTCTTGAATCCAGAATCAGAAAAGTAATCCATAAATTGTTTGAGTATCACTGTAAATACACAGAAAATGACAAAAACATTCATCCACATAGAGGAAAGAGGAGAGTTGGTAGGTCTCTGGACAATGTGCTAGGTCCTGTTTTCACTACCAGCCAGATCGATGGGGGCAGCAATCAATCCACTGCGGGGGGGGGGGTCACTTTAGCATGTGGAACATAGATGTGATAAGTCAACCACCAATCACCTTTCCGCACCTCAATGAGAAGTGCAAGGAGAGTCGAGGGGAGAGAATCTCCCGTTGATACACCACAGTGAAAAGACACCATGTTAAGTAGATCTAAGTACATCAACTCCAGCTATGCTACTCAAATAGCTCAAGTTGTAGATCAATCTCCCCCTGTAGTGTGGACCTGCCCCTAGGTAGGCAGGAGGAGGCTGCAAGAGGGCTGGATGGGCCCCGTAGATCCTAATAAATCAAATCTTCCATAATGAGTTCCATACAAGAAGTGCAAAAACCCCCTATATTAATGAATTTAACCTAAACACCATTCTCTGAAGTCAATATTATCCAGAGCTGGGTGGAAAACTTAGGTATGTTTTACAAAAAGATAAAAACAAAATGAACGATTTTTGAATTTTCTCTTTTTTAATCTCTCCTTTTAAATTCAACTCTCTCATTTAAAAAATAATCCCCCTCATTTATGGTTTTAAAATAAGGGGGAGGGAATACAAAATTGAAAGGAAATGGTTTTTTCCCTCACTCTCTCACTGTACTTTTTCCACCTTTCCTCTTTTTCTGTAAAAAAGACGGTAGGGGAAAAAGAAGAAAATGTGCTATTTCCCACAATTTTGAAATGAAAACTTATACGTCTATTAATTATTTTTGTAGACATGTTTCATTTTGAAATTGTAGCAACAATGAAACCTTTGAATCAAAATGAATTTTTTCCATCTAAGTGTCATTGGTCTCAAGCTTCTATTTTTCACTGAAAAAAATGTCAGCCAATTCTAGTCTTATTCCCACTTTACAGATGGGGAACAGACACAAAAGTTAACTCAACTGAGCAGGTGTGTGATCTGCCTCAGGTCACAGGAAATCAGTGGCAAAACAAAATTCAGAGACGGGATTCTCTTGATTGCACTGGCCCCTTTACAGATCATTCACTGCAGAACGTGTATGCTCCATAACTCACATCTTTTATGAAAATGACTTCCATGATCTCTGTCTAATATACAGAGAGGAGTCCACATTCTAGGAGAAACCACATTGTGCATCTAGGTTTCATCAGGACATGTATCTCTGACAATCAGGGTCGAGATACCCTCTGGGGAGATGGAAGATGAGACCTCCAAAATAAGTAGTTAAACCAGCTGATGGTACACTGTTATTTCACTGTAAGAGTATATCAAGTAAGGTCCTTTATGAAAGCTTATAATGCACTGAAACTTAATAATCCTGATGTGTCTATATAGAAAATTGTAGCTAACTCTGGTGTGACTTCAGCAGCATCTCAAAACAGGGTGGTGAAGCTATCAGACAGGGAAGAGCTACCAACAACAAACTTGGGAACAGCTTAAAACTGAAAAAGAAAATGCCAGTCTTGGGAAACTAAGGCTACATCTATACAACAACAGAAAGTTGACTTACGCTACACAACTCCAGCTATGTGAATAATGTAGCTGGAGTCGATGTACTCAAATCGAGTTACTGCAGACTATACTGCAGGTGGTCAATGGGAGAAACTTTCCCATTGATTTCCCTTATTCTTCTCATCTGGCATAGAGTAATAGGGTCAATGGGAGAGTGATCTGCTGTTGATTTGGTGGCTCTTAACTAGATCCGCTAAATTGACCACCAATTGATTGATCACAGAGTGTCAATCTGAGCTGTAGCGTAGCGGTAGCCTAAGCAAGGAGGGTGTTGCCCCCACTTGCACATCTATAGTGAGTAAAGAAAAAAACTGCAAAATTATGTTAGCCAACTTAGATCATCATAAAGCCTTGCAGTTATTAAATCGCTTGTGCGTGCATGCTTGGCTTGTTATGGCAGCACTCTGTGCCCTCACCAGAAGTGCTTATCTCAACTGCATTGTCCGGGTGGAGCATTGTGGGATGGCTCCTCCTGAAAGGCAGTAACAGTTGATGAAAGCACAGAGCAACACTGACACTGCATCAACCTAATTACATTATGCACGACTGCAGCACTCGGGGAGGTGGCATTATTAAATAAGTGCAGTGAGGCACTTACATTGGCAGGAACCACATTTCAGTGTTGACACTTGTACAGCTTACATTCACCTAATCCTACAGTGTAGACCAGGCGTGGAAATGGACAGGATCTGAAGTCAAGATTCTGACTGAGGTCCCAAGGGAGCCAGCTGAGGTCATTCAATTAGGGTGAACGGCAAAGAATGGGTCTGCCAAGAACAGGGAGTTTTACTCCAAAAGGAGCTGTCTACAAAGCACTTTTTTGTGCAAAAACCTCTTGTGCAAAAGGGAAAGGAAGAAGAAATGCAAATGAGAGTGTGACATACAAATCAGCGTTCCATTTGCATTTCCTCTTGCGGAAGAGGATCGTAGTTTAGACATAGCCAGGGAGAGTATGTGTGGCACAAGAGATGAGAGAAAGTGTATGACAGTGACTGTGTGCATGTGTGGCACAGAGGCAGTGTGGCACAAACTGGATGTGAGCGGCAGTGACACAAAATGTGTGCACACTGGCTGCTGCTGGGTAAATTTCTGAGAAACCACACACTGTCTCTTTAAGACGGGGAAAGCTGTCCTGCTTTGTCATCTCCAGTTTCCCCCCTTCCCTGCTCTGCAGAGATGGGCTATGGGGGGAGATGTGTGTGTGTGAGAGAGAGTACGCACATGAGCAGGAGCACTGAAATCTTAAAAACAGTGCACTGCCTCTTAAGACAGGCACTCCTGAGTCACTTACCATCTATGATTCAGATTGGAGCAGCTCCACTGTTCAGCTCCACTGTGCGTCTCCCTGATTTTGCCCATCCCTGTACTAAACAGTTTGTCACAAATATTAAAGAGATATACAGGCAGTCCCCGGGTTACGTACAAGATAGGGACTGTAGGTTTGTTCTTACGTTGAATCTGTATGTAAGTCGGAACTGGCTCCAGATTCAGCCGCTGCTGAAACTGATCAGTTTCAACAGTGGCTGAATATGGACGCCAGTTCTGACTTACATACAGATTCAACTTAAGAACCCCAGGCATCCCCAAGTCAGCTGCTGCTGAAACTGATCAGCGGCTGATTCCAGGAAGCCCCGTGCAGGGGCTTCCTGTAGTCAGCCACTGGTCAGTTTCAGCAGCGGCTGACTTGGGGACGCCTGGGGCACAGCAGCTGGGGTGCTGCCGGGTTGGTCCCATAGCGCCCAGAGTGACGCTATGGGACCAACCGGCAGCGCCCCGGCTGCTGTACCACCGCCGTGGCTGTCCTGCTGCCCTCGGGCTCCGCGGCTTTGCTCTGCTTTGCTCCCCGTCCCCCTGGTCTGCAGACCAGGGGGACGGGGAGCAAAGCGGCGGAACATGCGGGCAGCCCAGATGCGTCTGGGCTGTCCGCCGCCCGCGTGCTCCGGGGCTTTGCTCTGCTTTGCTCCCCGTCTGGGCTGCCCGCTGCCCGTGTGTTCCGTCGCTTTGCTTCCTCTCCCTAGTCTGCTGGAGACCAGGGAGAGGGCCCCGTTCGTAAGTGCGGATCCGACATAAGTGCGGATCCGACATAAGTTCGTAAGTGTGGATCCGACTCGGGGACTGCCTGTATAGACAATTAAATTGTTTTACCTAAGATTTAAATAGTAATGGGCCCTTTGATTTCCTAATCAATAGCTATAGGACAGGAACTGTCTGTTTGCGTGGCTAATATCTAACAAGGTATATAAATAAACCCACATAATTAGGTTTCCACTTCAACATTTTATCCTAATTACTATTTACATACTTTTCTAACATGTCTCCACAAGCTGACTCTGGGTCAGTTAGCTTTCAGGATGCTTAACCGTTTCTTCCTCATGTGTCATACTTGGCATAAGATTGTGATATAGCAATTGTTTTATGGTCATATTATAATCAACTAATGTCACAAAGATCAGCCAGAACTCCAGCGAAAATCTCAAGTCAGAAGGCTTTCTATGAATGCTGGACCCCCTCTATAGCTTGTGATATAATGAGAAACAGTTTTAAGGCAATACATAATCCTTATGGCTGCATCTAGAACTGGCAAGTTTTTCTGCAAAAGCAGCTGCTTTTGTGGAAAAACTTGCCAGCTGTCTACACTGGCCGCTTGAATTTCCACAAGAACACTGACTTCCTACTGTCTGAAATCAGTGCTTCTTGCAGAAATACTATGCTGCTCCCGTTCGGGTAAAAGTCCTTTTGCGCAAAGATTTTGCGCAAAAGGGCCAGTGTAGACAGCTCAGATTTGTTTTGCGCAAAAAAGCCCCAATCGCGAAAATGGCGATTGGGGCTTTTTTGTGGAAAAGCGCGTCTAGATTGCACAGACGTTTTTCCGCAAAAAGTGCTTTTGCGGAAAAGCGTCCATGCCAATCTAGACGCTCTTTTCCGCAAATGCTTTTAACGGAAAACTTTTTAATGGAAGGGTTGTTCATTTTACCCTGCAAAGAGTAACTAGGCTGCTGAGACTTGAGGCTTGTGTATAGGCTACTGGTGTCAGGGAACTATACCATATGACACTCCCACAGTTACAAGGCAGGCAATGACAGAACCTCTTACTGTCTTAGTGGGCCCATATATCATCATAGTATGTTAGTGTCACATTTGACAGGCCACATGTGATCATGTAGTTAAAATCTACATTGAAATGTGTACATGTGGAGGTGGCAGAGTGAAGATAGTGCGCAAAGCTTCCAGCCTGGCATGTCCAGCTTTGTGATCAGTTAACTGTGCAGCCTGAGTGTTCTCTGAGGGTTGGTATTCTATGGAGTTAGCTGGGGTTTTTATCTATTTTTTCTAGTTGCTTCCTTAATACTCTGAAGTCTGTCTTTGGTATTATTTCTGATCTTTCATCTTGGTTCTTCATGCTGTATTGTGGGAGCAATAGCTAGATCATGAATTGCATTTCCAGGTTGTAAAGCTGAAAGGGGCCAATAAAATGAGCTATTTGTACGCTAAATAGCATGCATAGCAAGGCGACTTGATTTATACTTTATTAATAGGTAGCAAGTCTCATAGGCTGGGAGAAGCTGCGCCTCCCCCAGTCAGGTGTGGCCCTGCGCATGCTCTGCCCTGCCCAATCTGCCCCACTTCTGTGGCTCCTCTCAGTCCCCCTATGCTCTATCCAGGACTGGGGAAACTGGAGCCACCCATGCCTGCCTTTCCCATGCTCCAGAGGGAAGGTAGCTGAGGCTGCCTGCCTTCCTTGTGCTCTAGCGTTGGGTAGGTTGCAGTCTCATGCCATCTGCTCTCCCCACGCTCCTCGGGGGCTTGGGAGTGCTTCGGATGGGGCTCGGGGCTGATGGCCATGTTGGGGAGCGGGGCTCTGGGCTCCAGTGGGGAATGGAAGGGGTAGGGCTTCAGATGGAAGGGTCAGGCCAGGGGACTAGCCTCCCCCAGCCAGGGGTTCACCTGCCACCCATGACTATTACAACTATTCTCATCTACAGCTTTTCCTCCTCTCTCAGCTCATGAACCAACATATTAAAAGTTCTGAGCTTGGTGTTTTTAACTTATCAGTATCACATAGAAAATAGTGTGACTGTGTTAAATGTACAGCTTGTATGCAAAGAGCTGAACTAAACTAATAGCTAGCAGATGTATTTCAAAGTGCATTTAAAAGGCAGGGTTTTATGCACCTCATGCTGTGGCCACGTATGCTGCTATAATCATATAAAGGAGCCTTAAAGTAATCTACTCTATCTTTCAGGCCCTCCTCTGTGTTTTTCCCTTTTAATACAAATAAGGCTTGAGCCCCAGACATTTTACATTTGCAGAGCACCTCTCATCTCAGATGGTTTTACATCCCTGCAACGCAGTCATCCAGAGGGCAAGGCAACTGATGCGCAGCACACGGCACTACAGGGCAGCAATGGGAAGTTCTGGCTAGTGATGCCAAGGTAAGTTCCCTTACAAAGAGCAGCCTTGGGATCTCATCCATGCAGAGAGACAGAAGCTTGGGTTTTAAACTAAATTGCACGGAATTCGATTTAGCTACATTCCCAGAGAGAGGAGCTGGTTGGACTCTGCCAAGAATTGAACCAAGAATTGTAGTTCCACAGAGCCTAGTTAGTTCAAATCTGCAGCTTCCGGCCCTGATTCAACAAAGCACTTAGGCATGTGATTAGCTTTCCGCACAAGTCCCATTAGGATTTACAGTTAAGTACATACTCAAGTGCTTTGCTGAACTGTCCCCTCCAGGTGGCAAGGGGGTAGGGTCGGGGGACAAAGATATAGCAAAGGGGAAGGAAATCGCCCCATCCCTTCACTTTACTATTTGCTTGCATCAGAACAGCACAAATTGTTCATCATGCTGTACAGCACACACAGCCTATGGCACAAATGCAGCCTCGATAATGGATTCCTATGAAAACTGACCATGAACGAGCCTCACAGTTCCAGATATCCCTGCTAGCAATGCTCTTGAAATCCTCTGGGCCTGCTGCCACAAACAACAACTTGTTGGGGCAAGAGACAAGGGTTTATGGTGCCTCTATAGCTAACAGAGGAAAATCAACATGTGCCCATTCCAGGGGCGATTCCATAGAAACAAAATCACTGCACTAAATCATAAGGAATTATTATATCATTTGTGGGGATTAAAAAAAGAAACATGCTCTGAGGTGCTTAAGATTGTAAGAGAAGACCTATAAAATGAGAGGTGGGTACAGTGAGAAATAATTCCTTGATGAGACACTGGAGACAGAGAGGGACTTTAGAATTCAGGCCAATGGCTATTCTTGGAAGCGGACACAAATACATTGTTGATGAAACAAATTAAGTGGGAAGCAAAGAAATGCTGTGTGCCTGATGGGAAAAAAGCGTGTTTGTGCACAGCACACAGGAGAAGTCATTCAAGAATAGCTCATCTCTGAGAATGCAACCTTGTACTGCAGCCAAGAACAGTGAAACAGGGTGATTTATGGATCCGCTTTTATTTAGGCACCTAATATTTCCAAGATAAAAACAACAGAATTTGGATCAGTAACTTTGTTGCTTTCTTCTCTTCTGAGAAATACATGTCTCCATCCTTTGCTTTACACCTGGAAGCAATCCAGTATGCTCACCACATTAACATAAAGAATAGCAATTTTGTCTAATTTGAAGAAGGCAGCCACATACTGTCACTTCTTCCATTTAAACAGCATGCAAAGTCTAAATCTGCCCAGCATAAAGAAGAGAACCCTCAAAAATCATTTTACTAGTCTTTATCTAGAGTCATTTCTTGATTGTTTTCTGAAGTAAATTTACTTCTTGACTTCCTATGAATATAGCATTCATTTGCAAATGAAGTCCATCAAAACACCAACATATTAAAAATGTCCCTAGATAAATTTGGGGAGGAAGGCAAATTCTCCATAGAAATAATTCCACTGATTTTAATGGAGTTATGCCAATGGAAGATTTTATAAAATGAAATGTTCATACGACTCACAGCCATCTATTCCTTTTGAAGCAGCCTCAAAATTAAAATTAGAAAGCTCAGGTAATTAGCTCATAAAAAACATTAACTCAACACATGCAGCAAAAGTTAAGTTTTCATCAAGACATGCCCATCTACTCAACACCTTAAAAACAATGGAAATCAGAAGCCAATGGGAAAAGTATTTTGTATTTTTTGCCACCTGTAAGTTGCTCATCACAACACTTGGTAACATTCCCACACATAAGAATGGCTATACCGGGGCAGACCAAAGGTCCAATCTAGCCCATTATCCTGACTTCTGCCAGTGGCCAGTGCCAGATGTCTGAGAGGGAATGAAAAGAAAAGGTAATCAAAGTGATCCATTCCCTGTCTTTCATTCTCAGCTGCTTGCAAACAGAGGCTAGGGACTAGCATTCCCTGTAAGCTGTGCTCCGCTGGCCACCCAGGAGAGATTCAAAGGCTGCCAAGCTGATTAGCAGGGCACTCACAGCCATGAGCAAGTGTTTCTATTGGTGGTGCACATTCACACATGCCGTGGTGCACATAAACTGTATTCTGAAAATGGATGCAAAAAATTAGCAGGAACATTGCTAGGACGCCTGTCTCCCCACTTCCCTGCTCTGCAGGGCCAAGTACTATCTAGATCATCCCTGATGTCTATCTAACCTGCTCTTAAATATCTCCAGTGAGATTCCACAACCTCCCTAGGCAATTTATTCCAGTGTTTTACGAACCTGACAGGAATTTTTTCCTAATATCCAACCTAAACTTCCCTTGCTATCACAAGATGTTAAGGAGAATAATTTTTCTCCACCCTCCTTGTTATCATGTTTCCTCTCAGTCTTCTCTTTTTCCAAACTAAACAAACCCAGTTCTTTCAGTCTACCCTCAGATCATATTTTCTAGATCTTTAATCATTTTTGTTGCTCTTCTTTAGCCCCTCTCCAATTTTTCCACATCTTTCCTGAAATGTGGTGCCTGGAACTGGACCCAACACTCCAGAAGTGTGGCCTAATCACCACAGAGTAAAGCCAAAGAGTTACTTTTCATATCTTGCTCACAATATTCCTATTAATGCATCCCAGAATGATTTTGCTTTTTCTGCAACAGTGTCACACTGTTGACTCCTATTTAGCTTGTGGTCCACTATGACTCCTAAATCCCTTTTTGCAGTACTTTTGGGCAGTGCTATGCTCTGGGCAGTGCTGAGGACTGGCTGCCCTTGACCCTGCCCCTTCTAGAACTGCAGAGCCAGAACTTACCCCACTTTGCCCAGGGGCCTGTAGGGGCTGTCAGCTATTCTGCCCCCTCCCCTCAAAACTTCTGACCAGCCCTATCTACAAGCCTTTCACGTGCATCACCCAACCACCAAAAAGCAGCACATACCTGAGTTTTGTAAGTTTGCCCTCCGACACAATCTTAATGTCAACCTAAAATGGTCTTTCACCAACACATCTCTGACGGCCACACATTCCAAGGATTCGTGAAGTTAATCAGATTTAACATTGCTGAGATTGCTGTTAACCCATGATCCATCAAACCACCGTGAAAAATTCAAACATTCAAAGTTTACATCCCTGCTGCATCTAGACTGGCATGATTTTCCGGAAATACTTTTAACAGAAAAGTTTTTCCATTAAAAGTATTTCCGCAAAAGCACATCTAGATTGGCAAGTGCCTTTGTGCAAAATATTTGCTTTTGCGCAAAAGCATCTGTGGCCAGTCTAGACGCGATTTTGCACAAGAAAGCCCCAATCGCCATTTTAGCCATCGGGGCTTTTTTGCACAAAACAATTCTTCCTTGTCTACACTGGCCCTCGTGAGCAAGTATTCTTGTGCAAGAGGGCTTTTTCCCAAGTGGGAGCGGGAAAGCATTTGCGCAAGAAGCACTGATTTTGTACATTACAATGTCAGTTTTCTTGTGCAAATTCAAGCAGCCAATGTAGACAGCTGGCAAGTTTTTGCGCAAAAGCAGCTGCTTTTGCGCAAAATCTTGCCAGTCTAGATGCACCCCCATATTTTGGAGTTTGCCTTTTTTTTAAATGACATTTTTACAAAATAAATGCCTGTTACACTAGAAGCTCTAATTCTGCCTAAATGTGTCATGATTGTAGGAATAAGAAATCCTCCAGAAAAGGGCTTATTTTCCGGAGAATCGCGTCTAGACTGGTGCTTTTCTCCGGCTTATCCCCAAGCCGGAAAAAAGCGGCAGCCATGTAAATGCAAATGCTGCGGGGGATATTTAAATCCCCCGTGGATTTGCAATTGCGACTCGTCTCATTAGCATCCCTTTTCCGGAAAGGGATGCCAATGTAGACACAGCCTATATGCTTAGCATGTGCATTCTGCTGGCTTGGCAATTGTTAATAGAGAGGATGGCTACATCTACACTGGCAGCTTTTTGTGCAAGAACAGTTGTTCTTGCGCAAAAACTTGCTGGGTGTCTACACTGCACGCACGTTCTTGCGCAAGTAAATTTACAGTCTAGCTTTGGAAAACAGGGCTTCTTCTGGAAGAGTTATTCCTCTCCCCACGAGGAATAAGCCCTCTTGTGCAAGAGGGCAGTGTAGACAAGTAACATGAATTTCTTGCGCAAGAAACCTCTATGGCTAAAATGGCCATCAGAGCTTTCTTGTGCAAGAGAGCATCTACATTGCCATAGATACCTTGTGCAAAAGCACATCTCTTGCGCAAAAGCACATCCCAGTGTAGTCTTGTGGAAGATTTTTTGTGCAAGAACTCTTCCACAAAACAGTTCGGCTATGTCTACACTGGCACGATCTTGCACCAGAGATATGCAAATGAGGCTAAGTATGGAATATTGCCAAGCCTCATTTGCATACCTAATGAGCCACCATTTTTGCGGAAGAGGCTCTTGCTTTAGAAGAAGCTGTCTACACTGCCCCTTCTTGCGCAAGAAAAACCCTCTTGCGCAACGCCGTTCTTCCTGAAACTAATCAACGTAGCGGCATTGGCAAGAGGATTTTTCTTGTGCAAGAAGGGGCAGTGTAGACAACTCCTTCTAGCGCAAGAGCCTCTTTCGCAAAAATGGTGGCTCATTAGGTATGCAAATGAGGCTTGGCAATATTCCACAGTTAGCCTCTTTTGCATACTTCTGAAGCAAGAAGCCCAAGTGTAGACATAGCCCAAGAGTATTATTGTGTAAGGCTCTTTCACTGGTAAGAGATCCTGCAAACCAACAGGAAGTTACACACTGAGCCCCCAGGAGTTGGGTAAGGCGAGGGGGTTAAATTAACGGGTTACACTTTGAGCCCTAGGAACCAGATAAAGGAGTGTGCTCCTAGGAGGTGGGAGCAACAAAGAATTTTGTGAGGGTAACAAGCTCATCCTGCCTTCCACAGCACTGCTCTGTCTCAGCACTGCTCTGTCCCACTAGCTTACTAGCAACCAGGTTCTCCCTTCTCCACAGCTGGAGCAAGAGTCTCCTGTGCCTCTTGAGGAGCCCCTATTTATACTACTCCAGCTGGGCCCTAATTGCCTCGGGTGCTTGCTCCACAGGCTCAGCCCTCTCCCAGAGCTGGGTTTAACCCTTGTTCCACCTGGAGCAGGGTGACAGATGCCCCACTATAGGTAGAGACAGTGGTCTTGCTCTGTGTTTGTACAGAGCGTAGCACAATGGGATCCTGGCCCATGACTTTCACAATGACATTAATAATAATGAATAATAATTGAGTGGTGACTCTACTGATACTGTATCAAAATAAATTAAATGAATTTTCCCCTTAAAGAATGACACTAAATCTTACTAGTGATTCTTTCTAGAGATGTCTTGTACATTTCATTCTTGTGTATCTGCACTTTTTTCAAAACAACAAGCAGTCTGAATACAATCATGTATTAAACACAAGGTCCCCCTGGTGGTGAATAATTTAAAATGCCCTCCCACAGATGCAACAAGAGTCTGTAAAACTGACACACCGGCCCCACCCACCCTGCTGCTGGAAAGGTACTGTGTCAACAACACTGCTTGCATGTCAATTTAAGTGTACTGAGGACAGCTGATGGAAGTGAAGAAAAGGGATGAACAGCGGATGGATTTGGGAATATGGGGCTCTAGAGAAAAGACAAAATGTAGAAAAGAAACTCTCCCTGGAAACCCATTTTCGTTGCTTTTTTGTTTAGCTGTAGTTTAATTTTTATAATGTAATTTATCTTAGCGCACCAGTCTGATCAATACCAGTTTGTTCAAATATCCATCTGAAATATTTCTAACATTTACCCCAGAGGTGAGCAAAATGGTATTAAACACACATGTAGCTACTGAAAGATTGTTATTCCACAAGCAAAATATTTGCTTTTCAGAAGTAATATAAACCAGAAGGGGAGATTCCTTCCATAACAGTATAGGAAATCATCCCCAACCTACCTTTCAGGTCTGTCGCAGAATTTTGGTAAGGATTTATTACTGGACTTCCAGCCTGTACCTCAAAATACAATCCACATTGGCCTTCATGAAGATTGTGCAAATAAGCATGTGGCTTTCTTTCACTTTGTTCCTATTCTATGAGACTTCTACTGAGGCTCTGTCCATAAATATATGCTCGACACGAGAGCTGGCCAGAAAAATGGAACTCCCCTTCCGTGAAAAAATTTGATTTCTCGGGGAAAATGTTCATCCCCCATGAGGATGAAAAGACAATCTATGGGGTCCATTTCTAGGTTTGCCTGATTCCTCAGGAGGCCTGCCTCAGGAGGCAACACAGAGTGGGAATGCAGCTCCCAGGCAGGCACCCATGGGCAGCAAGTAATACACACAAGGGAAAGCCTTCCCAGAGAGATGGGATGGCTCCATCCATGGTCTGGCTGGCTGGGAAGTATAGGGCTATAACCTGGCTGCCTGGCTGCTCCTGGGGCCAGGACCACACAGCTCCCCAGTTGCTCCAGGCTGGGAGCTGGGGCTTCCCAGTGCTCAGGAGGCCAGGAAAAAGCTGGAACCACTCTTCCCACCCACAATGAGAGTGACCAGATAGCCAACACAGGATAAGGAATCCTCTGAAGGTAGGTAGGTGGAGGAGCGGGGTTCTTGAGTGGACTAGGTGATAGGGCACTTGCCTGGGGAGGGCAGAGCTGCCCTGGGTGGAGGGGACTGGGGCTGTCCAGAGGTCCAGGGAGGGAAGATGGGACAGCACGGTTGCCTGGCTGCTCGGGTGAAGGGGCTCTGGGGCCGCCAGGCACTCAGGGCACTGGGGCAGAGGGGAGAAGAGATAGAGCTGTGCAGCTGCCCAGCAGTAGGTGGGAAGGTGCTAGCCTGGGAGACGGGCTAGCAGTCATAATGGGGGAGACTGGGGTGCAGGGCAAGGGCCAGCAGCCACAATAGGAGCCAGGCTCTGATGGGCACAGAAGGAGCCAGGCCTTGGACTGATGGGGCAGAGCTGGAGCTTGCCACCCCAAGTCAGCATTGTACCCACTGTCCAGCCTACGCTGGGAGCCCAGGCTGGCAGGAAGCGAGGCATGAAGGCTCTCTGGCCAGCACTGTTTTCCATTCAGAGTTTCAGAGGAATGGAGACATTCCCGCTGGATGTCTCAGTTCCACGGAATCACCCTCTTCTAACAGAAAAGTGTTCAGCCAGAAAATGTTTTGACCAGCTTTACTTGACACTACTTTGTGTAGCTGCTTTTTCTACCAGGCAAAAGGGTTCCTTGGAATTAAATTTGAGATCTCACTTTGCAAACAGGAAAAAGAATGAATGCTCTGGACTCATGCCGGCAGGCACCAAGCGGACTGGAAATGATAAGCATGGTAGCTAGTGAAATAAACAGGTCATACTCTGCAGCAGCTAATTATTCAAATAGAGGCACTCATGCTATTGCAAGATAGAACTCCTTCCTCCAACTCCCCGTAGGAAAAGTATTGGGGAGGACACAACACAGGGAAAAGGGGGAACATTACAAGACATAAAAGGAAGAGGTCAAGAACAAATTGGGATAAAAAAAATCTGCCTGAAGGGTTTTGCAATGAAAAGACAGAAACAAGGACTGCAACCATTAACTAACACAAAGCTCTTTACATTTCCCTCTGGAAATAAATCCGGTTTATTATGCAATATAGCTATGAGCAAGATTCCCAGATGCTCTCAATCGATGTAGTTCCAAGCCAATAAGATAAGTTGATTTACATTAGCTGAGAATCTGGCCTGATGTGTGGATGTGAGCTGTTTTAAGGGAATATGGCATATCCAGAAAAAGCACTAGTTTGTTTTTTCATGTGCTATTTATGTATCTTCAAGAATTCATCTGGAGCTTAATGTTCTCCGTATCTCCAGCAGGTTTGCATATTATCCCTGGAACAATAATAAGAAATGGAAAATGGCAGTTCACTGGATGAGAGGCAGGCTGATTTGCCTATTCTCTTTTGTTTCATTTTGCTGCAAATATCAGAGTTATGTGCCCATACTGATGCTGTGATTGCTTGTTAACACAATGCTATATTGAGAGAGGAAATTTCTGTCTCAAACTCTTGTGAACCTCTGCTAACCACATCAATGGCACTTTTAAGCTAACAAACCTCTACCTTACACATACAAAGGTGGTTGACACCACATCTGGACCTGTGGGTGGACAAGGAAAGGTAAAGAGTTAGGATGCATTGAGATAAATCTTTAGGGTTGGCCCAATATGACTAATTCAAGGCCTGATCCACAGCCATTCTCCCATTAACTTCAATAGGCTTTGGATGAGATAGACACTGTACTTGCTAGATATAGCTCCTTTCATACTAGAATCTCAGAATGTTGAGCATACATGAATGAATCCAATTTAAAAGAAAAAAAAAGAAATAAGGGCCAAACCTGAATTCTTTGTTCCCAAAAGTTTCAGGTGCATAAAGAATGCAAGATTGGGGCTTTAACATGTTTGTTTTTAATTTGAGGAAACTTTAATGCTATATATATATATATATATATATTGCATTTACTGTATTGCATTTACTGTATTGCACATACAATACTTGTTCCAGTACTCATTAGTCCAAAGTTCAAACCAACAGCTAGATTTCCTTTGATCAAACTCTAAACTATTACAGCAGTGATTCAAAAAAAAAAAACACCCCAAACACTATGAAATTTCCCTTTCCAGGCACTGGTTCAAGGATAATAGAATTGAGCTATATGCACCACAGGAAAAGATAAAAAAGAATCAATAGCTAAGCAACTTCAACATTATCTTTTGACTCTAATATCTAGTTAATTAGTTTATATCATGATGGATCTGTAGTCCTATTTTAAAACATTCTAAGTGAAGTACATCCTCTCCCTGATTGAAATGCTTCCTAATTGGAAAGAAACCAATACCAAGAAAAGCACAGTTTACCTTTCCAAAACTGAGTTATGCTCAACATGTGGATTCCTAAAATATCACCGTTAGCCTGAGGGAAATCTTCTACAGAATGAAATATTTTAAAAAGCCCAGGGCAACTTAGGGACAGAGGAAAGTATGAGATAGAGGTCCTGCACCATTGGAGTGCCACGTGGTCCAAGCGGTTCTGAGTGCTATGTGTGGGGCTGGCACAGAGGGCTGGCTGCTCCACTCCTACCCCTTCTGCTTAAGGCCCCACCCTTTACAGGAGAATGCTGTTGGCTCCCCTGCCTCCAACCACTTTGTAACCCCCTTTCAGATAGTTAAAGGCTACTATCAAATCCCCCTCCCTCCAGTTCCCTCAGCCTCTCCTCATAAGTCATGTGCTCCAGATCCCTAATCATTTTCACTGCTCTCTGCTGGACTTTCTACAATTTGTCCGCATCCTTTCTGTAGCCGGAGCCCCAAAACTGGACTCAGTACTCCAGATGTGGCCTCACCAGAGCCGAACAAAGGGGAAAATCGCTTTTCTCGATCTGCTGGCAATGTTCCTTCTAATGCAGCCCAATATGACGTTAGCCTTCCTGGTAACAAGGGCACACTATTAACTCATATCTAGCTTCTTGTCCACTGTAATCCCTAGGTCTGTTTCTGTAGATTTGCCACTTAGCCAATTGGTCCCCAGCCTGTAGCACTGCTTGGGATTCTTCCATCCTTCTTCCATCCATTCTTCCAGACTCTGCACTTGTCCTTGTTCAACCTCATCAGATTTATTTTAGCTGAATTCTTCAATTTTTCTAGGTCACTCTGGACCCTGTCCCTACCCTTCAACATATCTACATCTCCCCCTATCTTAGTGTCAGTTGCAAACTTGCCAAGGGTACAATCCATCCCCTCATCCAGATCATTAATGAAGATGTTGAACAAACAGACCCAAGAACCAACTCCACTTGATACCGACTGCCAACTAGACTTTGAGCAGTTGATCACTACCCATTGAGCCCAACGATCTAGCCAGATTGCTATCCACCTAATAGTCCATTCATCCAAGCAATACTTCTTTAATTTGCTGGCAAGAATACTGTGAGGGTTCATATCAAAAGCTTTGCTAAAGTCAATATATCATGTGCACTGCTTTCCCCATATCCACAGAGTCAGTTATCTCATCATAAAAGGCAATTAAGTTAGTCAGACATGACTTGCCTTTGGTGAACCCACGTTGACTGTTCCTGATCACCTTCCTCTCTGCTAAGTGTTACAAAATGAATTCACTGAGGAACTGTTCCATGATTTTTCCAGGGACTGAGGTGAGGCTGACTGGTCTGTAGCTTACCAGATTCTCCTTTTCTAAAGATGGGCACTACATTTGCCTTTTTCCACTCATCTGGGACCTCCCCCGATGTCCATGAATTTTGGTAAAGATAATGGCCAATGGTTCTCCAATCACATCACCTAACTCTCTCAGAACCCTCTGGTGCCTTAGACTTGACCCCATGGACTTGTGTATGTCCAGCTTTTGTAAATAGTTCTTAATCTGTTCTTTCATTACTGAGGGCTGCTCACCTCCTCCCCATATTGTGTTGGCCAGTGCAGCAGTCTGGGAGCTGACCTACGTGAAAATCGAGACCAAAAAAAGCATTGAATACTTCAGCTTTTTCCACATCATCTGCCACTTGGTTGCCTTCCCCACTCTGTGAGGTTCCCACACTTCCCCTTACCTTCTTGCTGCTAACATACTAGTAGAAACATTTCTTCTTACCTTTCACATTCCTTACTAGCTGCAATTCCATTTGCACTTTGGCCTTCCTGATTACACCACTGCACATTCAAGCAATATTTTTATACTCTTCCCTAGTCATCTGTCCAAATTTCTACTTCTTGTAAGCTTACTTTTGGTGTTTAAACTCACTGAATATTTCTCTGTTAAGCCAGGCTGGTCACCTGCCATATTTGCTATTATTTCTGCATCCTGGAATGGTTTATTACTGCACTCTTGGAAAGACTCCTTTCCCCCTCATTTTAGCCTCTAAGGGTATGTCTATACTTGCGCCGTCTTTCGAAAGAGGGATGCAAATGAAGACATTCAAAATTGCAAATGAAGCCGGGATTTAAATATCCGGCACTTCATTTGCATAATCACGTTATGGCACTATTTCATAATAGCGCTATTTCGAAATACAAAATGCATTGTAGATGTGGCTATTTTTTAACTAAATATGACTCAACAGTGTGACACTGTTGCAAAAAAAGCAAACATGATTCTGGGATGCATGAACACGAGTGTTGTGAGCAAGACATGAGAAGTCATTCTTCCACTCTACTTTGCGCTGATTAGGTCTCAAGTGGAGTATTGTGTTCAGTTCTGGGCACCACACTCCAGGAAAGATGCGGAGAAATTAGAGAAGGTCCAGAGAAGAGCAACAAAAATTATTAAAGGACTAGAAAACATGAGCTATGAGGGAAGACTGAAAGAACTGGGTGTGTTTAGTTTGGAAAGGAGAAGACTGAGAGGGAACATGATAGCAACTTTCAAGTACCTAAAAGGGTGTTACAAGGAGGCAGGAGAAAAATTATTTTCTTTAACCTCTGATGATAGGACAAGAAGCAATGAGCTTAAGTTACAACAAGGGACATTTAGATTGGACATTAGGAAAAACTTCCTAATGGTTAGAGTTGTTAAGCACCGGAATAAATTGCCTAGGAAGGTTGTGGAATCTCCATCTTTGGGGATATTTAAGAGTAGGTTAGACCAGGGGTGGGGAACCTCATCCCCAACATTGGGGAGCCTGCACTGATTCTTTAGCCCTCCCACTGCCCCACCATGGGGCTGGAGCACACAAAATCTATTAGCTGGGCCTCCCTAGCCTCTGGTGTGGGAGGGGAAAGTGGGGAGTGTCTTTCTTCTTCTCAGTCAGGGGCCACGTCTCACTTGTGTGCAGCCCCAACTGATTTTTCTGTGAGTCAGTGGCCCCCCAACCCAAAAAAGGTTCCCCACCCCTGGATTAGACAGACATTTATCAGGGATGATCAAGATGGCATGTGGTCCTGCTGTGAGGGCAGGGAACTAGATTTGATGACCTCTTGAGGTCCCTTCCAGTTCTAGTGTTCCATTATTCTATTAGCCCCCCGTGAGGGGGTTCACTCACGAACCGTAGCACACTCAGCAGTCTGTCCACAGAATTAGCTCCTTCCGGTGTCAGGGGACCTTCCCTCTGGCAGTGTTTCCCCCTTATCTTTCAGGCCGCGGCGTCCTCTTCAGGACACCGCCCTCCGGCAGTGCCTACAGCAGTCTCTGAGCCCCCCTTCCGGGGGTAGCTGTTGTTTCCTCAGCGGGCCTTACTCCAGGCCCTGCAGTCTGGGGGTTTGCTTGGCCAGGGCTCCCCTTGCCTTGCCTTGCCTTGCCTTGCCTTGCCTTGCCTTGCCTTGCCTTGCCTTGCCTTAGCTCTAGGGAGTTTCCTCCTCCCCTAGCCAGGCTCTCACTACCTCCTTCCACAGGAGCAGCAGCCCATCATTTTATATGGCTCCCAGCTGGGCCCCAATCATCTAACATGGCCTCAGCTGGGGCCAAATTCCCAGACCCTGCTTCGGGCCGGGGTTTGCTCTTAAAGGGCTAGTGCAGGGCAAACGCCCTGTCACACCCCCTTATCCCCATTTAAAATATACACTCACTTCCTGAGGAATGATGGTGAGTTGCTACCACTCTGAAAACAGCCATTTTCTACCCGGATATTTAAATACAAATTTGGTTTAATCTGTTTTCTGATCTAATTTGCATTTTCTGCTTTAAAGCTGACACTTGCTACTCTGGGAATGCCAATGAGTACACGTGGAAGGCTATTTGAGCAAAGAATCACAGTGGATGACACTAAAATAGGGCTCGTTGGGTGTTAGGAGATGGGTTTATGAGGTTTACAGGAAGCTCAAGCCTCTGGATCTATTTTGAATAACTTCCCTGAAGCAATCCAGTAAGTGAAACATAATCACATAATGGAATTGTTCTTGGAAAAACTACTGGCTCCAGAGCCTTGGAACACATAGGGCCAGACCTATGATCTCATTTTTAACATCTTTATTAGTTATCTGGGAAAAATGTAAACAGCACACTCATTGTAATGGCTGATAGTGGTGTTAGGGTGTAAGACGGCAATTGCATAGGTGGGATTATTTAGCAACATTTCTCAACCCCTGGACCGTGACCTAAAAGGGGATCACAACAAAGTATGGAAGGATTGAGAACAAACTTTAAAAACAGATCATATTTTGAATACATTTTTTAAACAGATGCCAAGTAAGCTTCCTAACCTGTTAACACTCCATATACCAATAAAGTTATTTGGCTAAACCGTGGCACCTGCATATTCAATCAAATGTGGCATGTGAAGGGTTGGGGAAAGACTGTGCTGGAGATCAAGGATCTCGTGTCCCAGCCCCTGAGCTGATTACCATGGGAAGGGATACGGTGGGGATTATTGGCATGCTTGCCTATGTCTGGCATGTGCATGGTGGCCTCGGCTGGCACTCACCTGCCTCACAAGGGACCCACCCTTTGCTTGGAGGACATGTAGCAGCTCCAGGGAGGCAGGTGAGAGAGCAGGGGATGGAGCCCTGTAAGTGAGGAAAGCAAGTGCAGCGCAGCAGGAGGGAGTTACCTTGTCTTCTGCCCAGCCACCACACCACCTCTGGATGCCACTGGGTAGTTTTCAGTACCCTGGATTCATCACCAGGGCTTGGGTTGCACCCTTGAGCATCACTTTCCTGACCCAGGCAATTGGAAGCCCTGGGGGGATAAGAAGGGGAATTATTCCTGCCTCACAAAGCACTGGCAGATGCTGGAGTCCCAGGGGGATGGAGTCCTGAAGAGCTGCAGGAAGTCAGGGTGTCTTTGCAGCTGGTCTCCACAAACAGCTGGTCCCCATGGTGCCCCATATGCCTGTGCACATTTCTCCTGGTGTGTTGGTTGGTTGCAGTGGGGCTGGGACTGGCTGTGCATATTGCGGACACACAGGCCCTACTGGTAGCAGTGAGGGGCTAGCCTGGAGGCCAGGAGCTGAGCACACCACTCTGCCTTTCCTGAGAAGCTGGCAGACTCGGACAGCTGAGGGGCACCCAGGCAAGCACCCCACAGAGACCCTACCCCACAGCACTTCCATCCCCTCATGCCCGCCGCCTTGCACAAGAAGCTTTAGCACTGTCATGGACCCAGCAGTCATGGAAACTTTACCCCCTGCTTGGTGTTTCATCAGCCTTCCCCTGAACAGGGGCCCAGCCCACATCAGAGTGCTATTCTGGAGCCTCCACATCATCCCTTTACCACTCCTGGCAGAAGTAGAGAATTAAAGAAATCCTTTTGATAACCCAACTCCTGCTTCTCTACCCCTGCCCCCCAGAGCAGGGGTGGGCAATAAGCAGCCCATGGGCTGGATGAGGTTCATCAGGATAAGCCACTGGCCAGCTACTGGACGTTTTGTTTACCTGAGTGTTCACAGGTACGGCTGCTCACAGCTCCTGTTGGCCATGATTCACCCTTCCCGGCCAATGGGAGCTGCACAAAGTGGTAAGGACCAAGCCACTACTTCTTGCAGCGTCCATTGGCCAGGAATGGCGAACTGCAGCCAGTGGGAGCTGGGAGCAGACATGCCTGCAGACATTAAGGTAAACAACACATCGGCAGCCAGCCTGGGGCTACCTCTGGCAACCTGTGTCCAGCCCACGGACCACTTATTGCCCACCTCTGCCCCAGAGCCTAGCCTTGATTCCTCCCCTGCCCAGACACTCACAGCCCTCCCACCCCCAAAGGCCAGCTGTGTGGTCCTTCAGCGCAGATATCCACAGACCCAAACCTCCTAGAACCCAGAGATCCATAGGGAGAAACATCATGATGCTGGGTCCTAGGTGTGCACAGAGTTTCCTGCTGTTTGGTGCCTCCTCTTTCAGGGCATGCTGTAAACTACAGCTGCTGGAAACCCTCCACTTTCCATCCCCTTCTCCTGGCCTTGTCTGATATTTAAGAGCTGGCTCTGCTGGGTCCAGTGGCTCCTAGTGGCAGCCAACATCTTTACAGCCCATTTTTGTGGGGGGAAACAGAAAATTCTCTGTGCTCAACATTAATTTCTGCAAAATTCTGCATTTTTGTGCAGCGGTACAGAATTCCTTCAGGAATAAAACTTAATCTGGCCCATACAAGTTTGAGAACTTCTGGTCTAGAAAGAAGTCTGTTAGGTACCCTGATAGGAGAATTCAGACTATATGAATTATTATAAAACTTCGCATGATAGCCTATTTGAGTTAATTGAACAGACAAGAACTAAGTGTCATAGGTTTAAATTACGTGAAAACATATACACAAAGACTTTAAGGGAATACTGGAGTTTTCTTAGTATTATTAGGTCTGTATGAAAAGTTCTCAAAACCCCATATGAAATCAGGAAGGTTGGATGTCCTCCATTACAAGATCAAACATCAGCCCCGCTCAAAGTTTGGCAAGCTTGGGCACAGGCTATTTATACTGCCCTCACTTCCTCCATCTAGGGAGAGTGCCATGCTCCACCCTGTCCTTGCTAGGGCCCAGTGGGAACACCAACCAGTCTTCATATGACAATTCTGCCTATAGCAGGATCTTTGGGTGGCAGATGAGCAAATGCTGCTCTCCCATTGCTAATCCAAAGGGGTTTGGTGGGCTAGAAAGTGCCTGGCTCTGCAAAATGGCCAGAGGATGTGGGAGACTGCCTTCCCAGATTGGTCCTAGTGGACCAAGTAATTTGAGAGAGGTCCCATAGGACATAACAAAGGCTAGGAGATCCAAGGGAGCTGTGCCTCAGCTCTCTTGCTTTCACAGTCTGGAGCAGGCAGAGATATATGTCCTTGTGTCAGGGAAACTCGGGGAAGCTATGCCCCAGAACACTAAGGATAGATTTGGGCCAAGATCTAAGAAGTAAGTATTTGTTAACAGTAACTACAATGATGGTATTTAATAACATATTATGATGTTTATCCCTCTGAACCAAGGAAGAGCATGAGTTAGCATGTGTGAACCTTGCCCCAACATGATATGGCCAGGGGAAGGTTTTGAAGGGACTATAGTCCTTCAAATCTAGCACATTTCTAGCTAGATGCCTCCTAAACTGATGGAAAAATCTCCCCCAGAATGGAAATGTATTTAGGATTTAGCAGTAATACACAGTTGTATAGAGTCGGGGAGATGCAATACTGGAAAAGGGGGAGCAATCAGAAGCCCCAACTACAGAAAGTTCTGCCCAGAAAAATAATAAATTCAGGACAAAAGAAACAGAGGGCTCTTCAGAAGAAGACGCTCAAAGACCATTCTAAAAAGTGCAGTATAAACCATAGGTAGATTAGAGATACAGAAACTCATTTTTACCATTAACACATTCAGAATGTGCTGTCATATTGGCTTTTCTTTAAAATTCAGCTTGGGAGCTACAGCTCGGCATCACATGTAATATGATGAGAAGTGCGGATGGGAAAGCAATTAAAATATTTTCCTGATGGACTCTATCCTTTAAAGGACACTCTATCCTAAATTCTTAACTACTAAGGGTCAGTCTTCACTCCTCCATATATTTTCTTTCCACAACCAACTTTCTGTATAACTTTTCATGAGTAATGAACCCAAGTAATTGGATGAAAACATCTAAACTATTCTGTTAAATTTATTCACCTAAATTTGGGTTATTGCTGACATGCATTATGCATCTTTGACTTTTAACGAAATTCATATTTGTGAATAATCTTAGTATTGTACCCAGATGTACAGATGCTCTTTTCTTAGCCCATGAATTATGTACATTTTTAGCATTAGCTTTAATAAAAAAAATTTTATTCTTGATGGCGTAAGAGTGTCACCCAGTGGCCACAGGGCTTCAGCAGCAGCCATTGTGTTCCTTTTGCACATGCAATGCATCAAAAGTGACAGTCTGAGGCCACATCTGTACTTATGCAGAAGTTTGAATTAAGATACACAACTCCAGCTATGTTAATTGCGTATCTGGAGTTCATGTACCTTCATTCAAAAATCAGCAGGAGGTCAACGGGAACAAATGCTGCTGTTGACTTCCCTTATTCCTTGCGATTCCGAGAGTACAGGCCACCGATGGAGATGCCCTCAGCATTCAATTTAGTGGGTCTTTACTAGACCCACTAAATCAAACTCCAGAAGATTGACCACCGCAGAGTCAATTTTTCGGGAAGCGAAGACATAGACCGAGTGGCACTTCTTACTGCAGTACTGAGATAACCTTCTTGGCTAGATCAAAAAAGCTGGGCATAATTATTAGTGGAAATTACACCTTCTTTTGACCCCCTCATCATTAGAGCCATGCAAATCTGCGATATCCACTTTATATATGAATCTGCAGATGTGGAAGCGTAGGGCTCGACAAAATATTGAATCTACTCGCCAATGGCGAGTAGATTTCAGCCGACCTCCCCATTCATTTGCGGTGTGCGCATACTCAATGCCTGTCTTGCACATGTGCAGTGCGGGGCTGGCGAGCGGCTTTCTCCGCCGTTTGTCAAGCCCTGTGGATGCAGATATCCGTGGATCATTTTTGTGGATATGAATGTGGATACAAATTTTGTATCAAGACTATTGCAAATTTGTGGATATCCATTTTATATTGACAGGTATCAACATCTGCAGATATCAATGTGGATATCCTTGGTGCATTTTTGCAGATACAGATACAGATGTAGAGATAAATTTTGTATCTGCACAGGGCTCTACTCATTATGCTAACTATTCCCAATTTAGATTTCCATTTACCATCAACTTGGAATTTGACTATGCCACTTACTCACAGTGTTTTCTATCTAGACATGTACAGGGGAATTCCTGTTTCATCCTATTGAAAATATTATTTTATCTTTTTTTCCCAACAAAGTTAAATCTATTATCAAAGTTTGCCATTATACCAGGGATAGCATGGACTTATTAAAAGCAAATCTCCATAAATGATCAAAGCCACATCTGTCTTGGAAGAAAAAGATATTATTCTCCCTTTGTACTTTTAGGAGACCTCCTCTCGTCAGGCAGGGAATGAATTTTGAATTTCTCTGAACCTTGTGTGCCCCATTCATAATAAAATATTCTCCAAGGCAAAATTTTGTCCATCAATATTCCCCAGATCACTGACAGTCAGGGAGAAGGAATTTTTGGTGTAAAAGGTCTCTGTGTAATAGAAAGAGAGAAAATAATAGCTGGTGATGCATGAAAACACACCCAGCTCCAGCTAGCAGTGTGTTCCATTATGAACGCAGTATAAAGATAATATATGATACAGTATAATACACTTGAACCTCCGTACTGGAGGTTCCTGGATTAGGTGCCCCTAATCCAGGAACACCCATGGCTCTGAGGAGGAAGCAGCCCACACCCAGACCCCGCAGTGACCTCCCTGAGTTGGCAAATTCTTTACTCTGGCAGACCCTGTTTCCCAGGGTTGTTGGATTAAAGAGGGTCAAGAGTAAATATCTGTAAAACAAACAACTGAAATATATTAATCAACAAGTGCCAAGAGAGATCCCACAGCATGGTCACTGGGTTAAAGAGACCTTAAAAGAATCATCATGGCAAGAATGAGCAAGATATTGCTAGAAACCAACTTGCTACCACAAACATTCTCCCTGGGTTTAAAGTAGCCTGGCCCATTGGCGTCCGCTGAAATGAACAGAAAGCTAAGATAAATGGATGCTATTTTGTGTGAACAACAGGGGATCAGGTGGCTGTTGGGATCTGCAGGAATCGCTCATGCAGGAAAGGGAAAGCAAAATACTGTTTCCTTGCCTTTTCCACTTGACGTCTCCTATGGCTTAGGATCCTGAGTCCTTACACCAGTGGTCCCCAACCATTTGAGGTTGCCGGGCGCCAGGGGCCGTGGCCATTCACCCGCCGGGCGCCAGGGGGCGGGGACACTTGCGTGCCCGGGGGCTGCCCCCCCATAGCTGCATGCCTGGGGGCGGCCCCCCTCCATAGCCACATGCCCGGGGGCAGGGCCCCCCATAGCCGCATGCCTGGGGGCGGGGCCCCCTCCAAGCGCCACGCGCCTGGGGCCGGCGCTCCCCCCGCCAAGTGCCGCGCGCCCGAGGCCGGCGCTCCCCCTGTCAAGTGCCGCGCGTCCGAGGCCGGGACTCTCCCCCCCCCCAAGCGCCGCGCGCCCAGGGCCGGCGCCCCATGCAAGCGCCCCATGCCCAGAGCGTGGGCGGCCAATCCGCGGCGCTCCTGGGGCCGGTGCTCACCATGCGCCATGTGCCCGGGGCCAGGCCAGCCCCGAGCACTTGGTGGGCGCATACAAATGCCCCCACAGGCGCCATGGCGCCCGCGGGCACTGTGTTGGGGACCACGGCCTTACACCTACCAGAGGGAATCACTGAATTCCCCCTGTAAAGCCTTCAGCATTGTCTATGAAGAGTGGGGTGCTCATGGTTAAACCTTTGCATCCATGGTTCCTGTTTGCTATTCAGATGTGGATGCAAATTTTCTGTCCACACAGGGCTCTACTCGTAGTGCTTGGCAGTACCAGGCCCCTAATGAAGAGTGGCGCACAATGCATTCAGTGAGCTAGTTGTCATGGGATTGTTTGCTAAGGATTGGCATGAGCTTGTTCTCCTTTGCCTGTGGGGTCACACCCTGCCCTGTCACGTGGTGGTGTCAGGGCAGCAGAGATCCCAATGTGGGAGACATGGCTGAGTCCCATAGGGGTCTCCCTTTTGGTGGCTTACAAAAATCCAAGAAAAGGGGGGCCACCCAAAACAATTAATTGAACAAGCCAGCAACAGGTCTCCCTCCCTTCCTTTAGGGACCCTCCAGCAGGCCCTAGTCCAGTCCAGTGTCCCCTGGCAGCTCACTCACCAGTTCTAAAGTCACCACATGAGGTTTGGCCCCCTTCCTCTCAGGCAGTTTACATAGGCAGTAGTCATGTGAACCATTCTCGGGGGAGGTATAATTACATCATAGAGAAGCTCCACAGGGGACCTTACAGCAGCCCGGCAGCAGCGGTACACCTGTACAGATAGCCATCAAAATAGTGATGATTCTAGGATTCAGAATGCTACTTATCACACCACCCTAGTGTGACACAGTCCAGTCCAGATGTAAGAGCACGGTGATATTGCAGGACTGGAGAACACAGACCATCTATAACTAACCTTATCTGATAATTTTTCTGTAATGAAAGATGACAGAGGGAAGCAAAAGCATAGCAACCGACCTCACACTGACCTACAGTCGCTAAGAGGATGACGAGCAGACAAACCTACACTAAACAGAAATGGCAGAACTGCTTGGAGACAGTGGGATACAGTAGTTTAATCTGTCCCCATGGATTCATTTGTAATTGTATTTACTCAGAAAATGCTAACGTGTATTACAATACTAACAGACAAACTGTTTGATCCACCATGACACAGCGGAAATGTCAAAGCTAGACAAAAGGCCACATTGGTCCCAGAATATTAGAGAAACAAAGTAGGTGAGGTTGTATATTTTATTGGATTAACTTTGTAAGTAAGCCAGAGAAGACAACCAAAACTGATGATCTGAAAGGAACAGAAGTGTTCTGTGTCAGGATATGCTAATGAGGAGAGGTTCTATGACAATTCATGCTAAATGTTGTCCCAATAAAATATCTTGACACTCACCAAACTAAAGTATATCAGTAACTATGGAAGTTAACTTCACAAAATCTTTAGTAACCATTTGCTTCTCACCATTAAGGAAATAGTAGCATTCAAAAAGGTCAAAAAACCCAGCGCCACCCACCAACACCTTGCCCAGGGCCCGACAAGGTTTGTCGGCCACACTGCATAGGGGAATGCTTTCAAAACTAGCCATGAAAGTCAGGCTTTCAAGGAATGAGTGCCCCTGTTCAAATGAGTACTTTCAAGTGTAAAATATTCACTTATGTACCATCACTGAGAATGTCTTATAGAATACATTTGTAGACTTGGCAGAATTCTGTTTTTAAAATGTTGACAAATAATATGTCTGTATCTATTTTTAATCTGTTTAAATGTTCATAGTTGCATGAAATTATGGGATTTAAGCATTTTTTCTATTGTTATCCATTCAAAGATAATGATCACTGACGTGGTTTTGAAAAACTAAAAATATAAAATCCAATAATACTATATGAATGTTCATACTTGTGGGAAATTATGTAAGGCTACTTCTAGACTGCAGGCTTTTTGCGCAAGAAGCTTTTGCGATGCGCTTTTGCGAAAGAGAGCGTCCAGACTGCCTGGAATCTCACTCGCAAGTAAGCAGTGATTGCTATGGACAGAATGGCCACCAGGACACCTGTGCTTTTTCCTCTTCCCTCTTCTTGCGCAAAAAATCCCTATTCCCTCTCCACACACGCCTTTTTGCGCAAGACCTCTTGTGCAAAAAGGCATTCTTCCTCGCAGAATGAGGATTACCAATTGCACAAAAATCCCACTGATCTTTCAATTTGCTTGCACAAAAATGTGCTTGAGGTGTGGATGCTCGGCAAGTTTTTGTAGAAAACGGCTGTTTTCTTGCAGAAACTCTGTAGTGTAGACATAGCCTAAGTGTCAGACACAGTGGGGCTCAGACAAAAATTATTTAATGGCAGGAGTTAGAATCATAGAATAATAGGACTGGAAGGGACCTCAAGAGGTCATCGAGTCCAGCCCCCCGCCCTCAAGGCAGGACCAAGCTCTGTCTACACCATCCCTGACAGATGTCTATCTAACCTGTTCTTAAATATCTCCAGAGAGGGAGATTCCACCACCTCCTTTGGCAATTTATTCCAATATTTGACCACCCTGACAGTTAGGAATTTTTTCCTAATGTCCAATCTAAACCTCCCCTGCTGCACTTTAAGTCCATTACTCCTTGTCCTGTCCTCAGAAACCAAGAGGAACAAATTTTCTCCTTCCTCCTTGTGACACCCTTTTAGATATTTGAAAACCGCTATCATGTCCCCCCTTAATCTTCTTTTTTCCAAACTAAACAAGCCCAGTTCATGAAGCCTGGCTTCATAGGTCATGTTCTCTAGACCTTTAATCATTCTTGTCGCTCTTCTCTGTACCCTTTCCAATTTCTCCACATCTTTCTTGAAATGTGGCGCCCAGAACTGGACACAGTACTCCAGCTGAGGCCTAACTAGTGCAGAGTAGAGCGGCAGAATGACTTCACGAGTTTTGCTTACAACACACCTGTTGATACAACCTAGAATCATATTTGCTTTTTTTGCATCAGCATCACACTGTTGACTCATATTCAACTTGTGGTCCACTATGACCCCTAGATCCCTTTCCGCCATGCTCCTTCCTAGACAGTCGCTTCCCATCTTGTATGTATGGAACTGATTGTTCCTTCCTAAGTGGAGCACTTTGCATTTCTCTTTATTAAACCTCATCCTGTTTACCTCTGACCATTTCTCTAACTTGCTAAGGTCATTTTGAATTATGTCCCTATCCTCCAAAGAAGTTGCAACCCCACCCAGTTTGGTATCATCTGCAAACTTAATAAGCGTACTCTCTATCCCAATATCTACATTATTGATGAAGATATTGAACAGTACGGGTCCCAAAACAGACCCTTGAGGAACTCCACTTGTTATCCCTTCCTAGCAGGATTTAGAACCATTAACAACAACTCTCTGACTAAGATTATCCAGCCAATTATGCACCCACCTTATCGTGGCCCTATCTAAGTTATATTTGCCTAGTTTATCAATAAGAATATCATGCGAGACTGTATCAAATGCCTTACTAAAGTCTAGGTATATGACATCCACCGCTTCTTCCTTATCCACAAGGCTCGTTATCCTATCAAAGAAAGCTATCAGATTAGTTTGGCATGACTTGTTCTTCACAAACCCAAGTTGTTAAGAAGAGTTAAAGCTTTGTAGCAATTAAAACACAAATTGTCAACATCACATGACAAAATGTACAAAGTAGAGATCTTTAAATCAGACTCTAAGTTCTCACACAAGGTTTTGCCTACTTTGCCTATCTGTACATTTCTATTATTGTCAGTGGAAGTATTTTTGGTTTGTGTGTGTGTGTTGTGAAATCATAGAACACTAGACCTGGAAGGGACCTCGAGAGATCAAGTTCAGTCCCCTGCCCTCATGGCAGGACCATCAGTGTTCCAAGCCCTACATATATGTGTAGTTTTCTTTAAAGAAAAATGGCAGAGCACATCCTGATAGGAATCCCTAGAGAGGAGTGATATATGGCAATACTTAATTTAATTAGTTGCCCTTATTCATCTGAGTATTATTTTTTAAAATTAACTGGCTCCTCTTTGCCTCAGTCCTGGATTTGGGAATTTTTAACCACTAGATGGCAGCCTTTAGCTGATCTAGCTGATCCCACTGACAGATTTTTTTACCTAACACAAAGCAGAAGAGAGCACAAACATATAATGCATGAAAGCAACAGGGAGTGGCCGAATTAGTCTGTACAGGATAAACTTAAAAAACAACAAATAGTCTGGTAGCACCATCTACATATTTTGTTAGTCTTTAAAGTGCTACCAGACTGTTTGTTGTTATATAATGCTTGGCGCATCTAGATTTATTCTTCTAATTGAGATTAATTTCTAATTTGTTTACATAAAAATACTATTTAGTTTCTCTATTAATTATTATTTATAGCCATGATGAATTGTGTATATCCAAGTCCTTTTTGGTATGTATAGTCAGCCAATAAGATCTCAGCTGAGACAATAAGCATAACAGATTGTCTTTGTATTATTGAAATGTTTTGTGCGTACAAAGAGGACAAAACTGATTACTAATTGTTTTGTGTCAGCTGATTTGGAGACATTTTGAAACATCTATAATTGATTTGCTTCTAAAAGCAAGTTTCATTTAACAGCCTAACCTCTTAGAGAAGATAATGGTCACTGACATGGTTTTGAATAAACTAAAAATATAAAATCCAATAATATCATCAAAGCAGAGGTTGCTTAAACTCAGATAACTGTAGGAAAGGTTACTTTCATCATTCAGAAACTCCATTTCAAAGTAGGCTGCAGTCTAGAATGCTCAGTCACCTTTTGCACTCTCAGATAATGCTTGGCAATTGCATGTTGTTTGTACCTACTGAGTTTAACTCTAGTTCTTGCATTTCTTACTCAAAGAATGGTTTCATCAGATAAAATATTCACTGTCATTCTGACATCGGCTACACAGAAATGAATCTTTCTGAATACCAACATATCTCAGGATACATGGTAAATAGGATTAGATACTTAACCATGTTGATTTGTTGCTCAGTGTTTGGGTTTAAATAGATGGCCAGATTTAGGGATACTATTATTTATTTGTATTACAGCAGTACTTAGAGACCCCAGAAAATATTTTGTCCCAGGTTTTGTACCTACACCTTGTAAGAGACCTGAACAGGTTACAACCTAAATAGACAAAACACACCTCGGAGGGGGGAGGGGGGGCTAAGGAGGGGAGAGGGAACCAAATTGTTTTCTACTTCACATTAGCATGGGGTGCAAGATGTTTTCATCTTCCTATGGAAGGGTGTCTGTCAGCAGGTGATTGAGTAGTGGCTTGGATATGTTTCCTTCTTTTAAATCTAGGTCAAAGATATTTTTGGTTCAATTCAAGTCAAACTGTTAAAAAACAAACAAACAAAATGATACTTTGCTCCCTGGATCCATCCAAACTGCATTCCCTAATGATATAAGTCATGCTACCTTCTCAGAGTAGATTGTCACGTTCTTCAAACTACTAGCAGCACTTTTTTATGAGTTTAGTCAGTCACAAAATCGTTTAAAAAGCTAACATGTAAATTACCATCAGGAGGCTGCTGAGCTACCATGTCACTAAAATGACTTGGCTATAGAGATGTTACAGTGCTCTAAGGTGGGACTATGCTCAGTAGCCTAATTGCTACCTCAGTCCCTGTTGCTTTGTTTAATAATGTGCAGTTTATGCATAGATCTATTGCTTTTAATCTTTCTCTGTGGAACATTGTTGAATGTTTCCACTGTGTAAAAACAAATGTATTGTTGCTGTATGCATTTTATCAGGCACAAATACTAAATCTGGGAGCTGCTCAAGAAACTATTAGATAGTCTGGAGCCTTTCAAAATAAGCATCTCTAAAGTTCTGATGGAATTGTTGGTTGCATGTTAGGATTATTTGGATCAGGGATGTTTATTTAGAACAGAGGAGATATAGAAAATGTAAGAATACACATTGCCTATTTCAAGCACCAGGCAGTGGTAAGAGTTTCTAAACCAATAATATGGCATTAATAGCCTAGCTACTGAGGAAAGATGTAATGTCACTAATGTGTATAATAAGCATGACATTGCTAAACTGTTCAAAGATTACTTAATAAGAAAAAGAGCATGGTATTGGTAAGGAGACTATTTGCTATGTGTTAACTGCCATAACCAGTTTCTCAAGTGATCTTGAAATGGATACATTTTCTGATTTTTATCAATGACAAACAATTAACTAAATGAAACCAAAACCAGGACTATGTAACACTTTAAAGACTAACAAGATGGTTTATTAGGTGATGACTTTTCGTGGGCCAGACCCACTTCCTCAGACCAAATAGTGAAAGAAAATTGTCACAACCATATATACCAAAGGATACAATTTAAAAAATGAACACATATGATACAATTAAAAAAAATTGATTTGTCCTTTTCATGTGTGTTCATTTTTTTAATTGTATCCTTTGGTATATATGGTTGTGACAATTTTCTTTCACTATTTGATCTGAGGAAGTGGGTCTGGCCCACGAAAAGTCATCACCTAATAAACCATCTTGTTAGTCTTTAAAGTGCTACATAGTCCTGTATTTTGTTTCAGATACACCAGACTAACACGGTTACATTTCTATCACAATTAACTAAATGGTCTTTCTTTCAGTATATCTCAAAGGCTCTTGTAAACCAGCAGTGGCTCAAATCCTGTGAACCGATTCCTTGAGCACCGGTTGTAATTTGGGGGCAGAGACACCATCATAAGAGGTACTTCTTGATCTAAACAGTCTTGTTCTGTGTTGGCCTCTGTGGACCGCACCTTTTTGCTGCCATGGTTAATAAACATTCATCCAGTCACTTGATTATCTAGAAGAAGACATCTACAAAGAGTGGATACCAGCTACTGGTATTTCATTCAGGAGTACAAACCTGGGGCTGACCACACGAAGCCTGTTACCATGTATCAGTGGGTCTGTGTAAAGTCTTTGACATCACAGCTCTTGTTAGAGATGTAGATGATTAACCTTACTGGTTGAGGCTTGCCGATTCTGGTTAACCAGTAGAGGCTGGAGCAGCTCCCTAGGCAGGGGGCTGCTCCAGTACTGCAGGGCCCTTTGCAGCAGCCCCTGTCCATGATAGGCCCAACCAGGCCACCACAGTGCAGGTTACAAGCCGGCTGTCGGCCTCACTCCTGGGCAGTGAGTCTTCAGAGTCTACAGCAAAGCTTCCCCGGGAGTGGGACCAGCAGGCCTTGCTGACTCCACTCCTGGGGAGGTGGCTTAACTGCAGGCTTTGCAGTAAGCAGCTTGTATGTGGCCATGCCAGCCTGACACCCCAATGAGACAGATGAACAAGGTGCAAGTGACTCTTCTCTTGCCAAGCTTGCCAAGTGGTGATGTCATATGTTCTTATGGGCTAGTTTTCTGACAGACTTTCTGCAGAGTCAGATCCCCATGTTTCCATTACTGTTTGCTGCGAGCTTTGAAGCGTCCTTTGTGAGGTGCTGTTACTCTCACCTCCTCCTGGCTCAGAGTCTCTACCATGCATGTGAGCGTTGTTTGAAGAATATCCATAATAAATAGAAGTATTGCACTGTGTCACATTTTAAGAGTTTCTCTGCACGTAGGCTAGATTTTTTTTAAACAAGAGCTTAGATTTTGGGGATTATAAAATTGCACTCACCAAGACACTGCAAGCCAGCCTGACTCGGCCTTTGCTGCTATCACACTCACAAATATTTGAGATGCTAAATCACTGTTTGTAAATTTCCACAGGCTATTCCTGGTACTTTGGATCAACTCATTATGTAACATTGTGCTAGATCCAGAATAGGTAATGCCAGTTAATATCACATACTAGCACATGTACCCAGTGTTGCTTGGGTCTTTAACTGAATAAATTTTTTTCTTAAAAAAAAAAAATGAAAAATGTACATGCATTAGGTCAATGATCGTATTTTTTAAAAATGAAGGAAAATGAAGGCTGGAGTGAGAATTGCAGACGCAGTGAGTGGGAGGTTGGGTGGGGTAAGGCAGAGGATTGGGAGATGTGGGGGAGGTCAAAGCAGGGGGTGGTGGGCCTCAGAGCAGGAAGTGGAGCTGCATAAGTCAAGGCAGGTGGGAGGAGCAGGACTCAGGGTAGGGGAACTCAAGGCAAGGGGCTGGGAGTGGGGGGGACTCGCCGGGGCCACCTGCAGTGGTGAGGGTTTGCACTGCTCCAATAGAGGCTTCTCCAAAACAGGTGTGGCAATGCTCCCTGGCCAGCAGCTCCTCCAGAGGGGCCAGGGCTGCGCTCCCAGGAGGGCAGATCCTCCCAGGAGGGGGATTCAGGTCTGAGCACTTGTTGGGTGGAGGTTGGGAATCTGCAGGCTGACCCTGTCCTCCAGATGTCCCCCACACTAACCTGCAGCTTATTGGGGAGGGCAGCCTGCAGCCTGCTGCTGCCCCTCCATCCTCCAGGCTGTCGGGGGTGGGGGTGAGAAGACCCTGGCCTGTTGCTGCTCCCTGGCCTCCAGCTGCTCCGGTGGAGGGCTTTCTTGAGGCAGTTGTCCTGTCCTGCAGCCTGTTGAAGGGGAGGGCAGGATTCTGTAGGCTGGCCTCAGCCTCCAGCTGCCCCCCTGCTCTGCAGCTGGTCGGAGGGGGTGGTAACACTTCAGGGGTTATCCCCAGCCTCCAGTGGCTCCCTCCATCCTGCAGCCTGTTTGGGGGAGCACTGGCCCAGCTCTGTGGGCTTCTGGGGGCTGGCCCAGCTCTGTGGGCTTCTCTTGGCCTTCAGGGCACTTCCTCTTAGCAGGGAGGAGCAGCTAACAAGGGGGTTTGGTGAGAGACTTTGACAGGTCAAGGCTGGTCAATTACATGACCATTAGGGGAAGTGGCTGTCTATAGTGTATGTGTTTGTGTTTGAAAGACACTGTGTGCTGGGCTTGTTTGTGTAGAGGTTCATATGCTGAGATTGTTCATTTGGAAGTCTGTGTATTTACCTTATTTGTTTGGAGGACCATGTGCTGAACTTGTTTGTTTGGAAGTCTGTGTACTTATCTTATTTGTTTGGAGGACCATGTGCTGAGCTTGTTTGTTTGGAGGACCATGTGCTGAGGTTAGCAGCCTGCTAAACCAGGCTGACAGCTTCTTAACAAGACTTTGAGACCTAATCCTTTTCACACCCATCAAGACTTTACCAGAAAGCAGGACAACTGAGGAAGGCTAGGACTATAAAACGCCTACTTCAAAGTGACCTGGAAGCTCAGTGAACAGCAACAGTTAAAAGGGGAGTTTGGCAAGGGAGTTTAGAAGGGGAGTTTGTAGGGGGCTAGATACACTTGGCATTCTTTAAAACATCTTTCAATTAAACTAAAACCAAAACCACTTGATTTTTTTGGGAAAACTTATCAAGAAACTAATCAGCTGTAGGAGTAAAAAGAAAGGCAGGCAGAATCCTGGCAGCAGAGTGGGGCCGATCCAGATTATTGCTGCCAATGTAGCATGTATAATTAATTACCCTACTGTAGCATATGTGTGCATTCAGTGCAAGGAGTGCTTGGCCCTCAGAGACCACATACAGGCTTTGGAGACCAGGGTGGCTGAATTGGAGGAGCTAAGGGAGGCAGAGAGATACATATATGAGATTTTCTGGGACATAATGGAACAGTCCCACCCCCAGCCAGACAGCCTCAGTATTGTTGAGGATGGTGAAAGGCTCTGGGAAAGGGAATATCCAACTGGAGCAGAGGGAACTGATCCCATAGTTGGGATCTTTCTTCCACATGAGGCTGTGGTATCTTATCACACTGAGGATACCTCTCCAGGGGCGGGAACTCCAGTTATTAGGAAAAGGCAGGTATTAGTAATGGGGGATTAGACCTTCAAAAACATAGACAGCTGGGTTCATGATCACTGGGAGAACCATATGGTGACTTGCCTACCTGATGCCAAGGTGGCAGATCTCTTGAGACATCTAAAAGAGAGGTTTTAGAGGCCAAATTTGGGCTGCTAGGAAAGAGATTAAAATCCAGGACCTCAACGGTAGCGTTCTCTGAAATGCTTCCAGTTCCACACACAGGGACAGGTAGACAGGTAGAACTGTAGGGTCTCAATGTGTGGATGAGACAATGGTGTAGAGAGGTGGGGTTTAGATTTATTAGAAACTGGTTAAACTTTTGGGAAAGGGGGAGATTTTGGGAAATGAAGAATGGGCTCCACCTAAACCAAAATGGAACCAGATTGCTGGCACTTAAAATCATAAACGTTGTAGAGAAGTTTTTAAACTAAGGGCTGGGGGAAAGCCGACAGGTGTGCAGAAGCACATGGAATTGGACAGTGACATCCTTGAGGGGAGATTCTCTATGTACTAGTACAGAGGAGAGAATGGAAGCTGATAAGATATGGGTAAGATCTGATGAGAAACAATCAAATGAAAAAGAGTCCCATTCAATCACATCAGGTAATGGCAGACAGCTAAATGGTGACACGTTTTTAAAGTGCTTGTATACAAATGCTAGAAGTCTAAGTAACAAGTTGGGGGAACTAGAGTCTCTCATATTGAACAAGGATATTCATGTAATAAGCATCACAGAAACTTGGTGGAATGAGGATAATCAGTGGGACACAATAATACCAGAGTACAAATATATCAAAGGACAGAACACATCGTGCTGGTGGGGGAGTGGAATTATATGTGAAAGAAAACGTAGATTCAATTGAAGTAAAAATCTTAAATGAACCTAACTGTTCCATAGAATCCTTACAGATAGTAATTCCATGTTCTAATAATATGAATATAGCAGTAGAGATATATTATCGCCCATCTGACCAGTATAGTAATGGTGGCTATGACATGCTGTCAGCCGACGGTCAGGGCAGTGAGTCCCTTATGACCAGCTGAAGTTCTTTTAAAATTGTGCTTGGTTCTGTTACAGCAACTGAAGGAATCAGGTTAAAGCTTAAACAGTTACTATTTTATTGTTAGAGGGTAAACTTAGTTGTTAAATGCTACTGCTGTGTTACAGATAACACAGCCACTACAAAGGACAGGACAGAAATTACACTAATAAGTCACTTACAGGTACCATGAAACCCTTTTGGTTCTCTGAGCTCTTATTAAATGCATGCAAAATAGACACATAGCAGGTATATATTCTCACCCCTGCGTTCCAGACTTGGCGTGGCCAGCGTCATTCTCTCAATCCCTCGGGAAGAAGTAGGGCGAGGTTGGGCATCCCACAGACCTCGGGAGACAATCAATAACTGCCAGCAGGTATAGATGATTGGAGCTCAAATGGGGTGGGCTACTGAACCCCTCTTTATACCCCTTGGGTCATGTAGGCTTCTTCCTGGTCTCAAGTGGCCAATTAGGAAAAATGGCTTTGAATGCCAAGTTTCCCACAAAGGGTGCAAAGCATAATTCACACCTGGGAAAATGCAGACAATGGGCACCTCTGGTATGTGATGGGCGAAGATTCCTCTCCTGGGACAGTGCAGGCATGTCAATTACTAGTACTAGCCATCAGGGTGACGGGAGGCCCCGGGTCGTCAGCTAACCCATTTACTGTCTGGTTTCTGTTTATGGTAGAGTCAGGGACAGGCAGCACACCTGCGTTCCCAGGGCATCAAAGGCTGACTGCTCTCTGGGGGGGGGGGGGGGGGAGGGGGGAACAAGATGGGGTTCGTGTCTGGCTACACATGCTAAGAGAGATTATAAAAATAAAAACCTCAGTAATATTGGGGGATTTCAATTATTCCTATATTGACTGGACACACATCACTTCAGGACAGGCTGCAGACAGAAAGTTTTTTGGCAACTTAAATGACTGCTTCTTGGAGCAGCTGGTTCTGGAACCCACAAGAAGAGAGCCAATTCTTGATTTAGTCCTAAGTGGAGCACAGGATCTGGTCCAAGAGGTAGATATAGCTAGACTCCTTGGAAATAGTGACCATAGTGTAATAAAATGTAACATCCCTCTGGTAGGAAAAACACCACAGCAGCCCAATACTGTAGTATTTAATTTCAGAAAGGGGAACTACACAAAAATGAAGAAGTTAGTTAAACAGAAATTAAAAGGTACAATGCCAAAAGTAAAATCCCTATAAGCTCATGGAAACTTTTCAGAGACACCATAATAGAGCTTCAACTTAATTGTATACCAGAAATTTAAAAAATAAAACCTCAATAAGAGCACCAAAAAAGTGCCACCATGACTAAACAACCAAGTAAAAGAAGCAGCGAGAGATAAGGCATCATTGAAAAAGTGGAAGTTAAATCCTAGTGAGGAAAACAGAAAGGAGAATAAAGTCTTTCAAATGCAGTGTAAAAATATAATTAGGAAGGACAAAAATGAATTTGAAGAACAGCTAGGCAAAATTTAAAAAAGTAATAAAACTTTTTTTAAGTACATCAGAAGCCGGAAGCCTGCTAAATAACCATTGGGGCCATTGGACAATTGAGATGCTAAAGGAGCATTCAAGGATGATAAAGTAATTTAGGAGAAACTAAGTGAATTCTTTGCATTGGTCTTCACAACTGAGGATGTGAGGGAGATTCCCAAACCTGAGCCATTCTTTTTAGGTGACAGATCTGAGGAATTGTCCCGGACTGAGGTGTCATTAGAGGAGGTTTTGGAACAAATTGATAAACTAAACAGTAACAAGTCACCAGGACCAGATAGCATTCACCCAAGAGTTCTGAAAGAATTCAAATGTGAAATCTATCTTCTGCACCAGAGTGAGGTAGAATCCATGAATTTTGCTGCAGATTAGAAATCCAGTTTCCTGCATTGTATGTTGCTGCTATTTTTCATGAAGCCACTTGTGGAAGGAGATAGTCATAGAAAATGGAACTCCGTTAGTTAATATTTTTGTTAATATCTATTGTAAATATATTTTATATGCTTAACAGCATTCTCCATTAGGGTGTATCTAGACAGCACCTTTCTGTCAGAATAAGCTGTTCAATTTGCACTATGCAAATTGCGTAGCTTATTCTAAGTCTAGGTTGAAAGAGCTTATTTTGAAATTTTGCACGGTGTACACAGCACATTTCAAAATAAGGCAGAATTCTGACAAATCCCCTAACCCTCGTCTGAGGGTTACAGGGATGCTGGAATAGCACACCCACTATTTTGGAAAATAGCAGGAGCATTTAAAGATGCGGTGCTGCTATTTTAGGGTACTTCCAGTATCCTGAAATAGCAACGCAGTCTAGACATACCCTTATAGTCCTCAGTGGTACTTGGCAGACATACCATTTAACAAAATCTATTAATGTGTTATCTTATGAAAAATTAATTCTGTTGAAGGAATAAAAAGCTTTGCTTAGTAATCGAATATTGACAAATAATGAACTAGGTTATGATCTGTCATTAATATGCTCCTACAGTCAGCTTTCTGCTTACACTCAAGAATATTAATACCCTAAATAAAACATGCCCTAGAGTGCCTTTATACAAAAACAAATCCTTTCTTAATGGATCACCTCAGGGACCATCAAAAATTGATTGTTTAATTGTGCTTAATAGAGGCCGATCAAAAGTTTACTGAAAACCTTGGAAATGGTCTAAAGCAGTGTCATCGAAAGTAGAGCTGCCCACTGGACATCTTATTCCCTCAAGCAGGTTTCACTTCAATCACTCTTTAAAACAGTACTAAATAATTTTTTTGCCACTTTAAAAATTAGTAGTCCTGTGGCACATACATATATATAAAATCACAAGCCTTCATGAGCAAAACCCACTTCTTCAGATGAGAAGATCATTTCATCTGAAAGAGTGCATTTTTTCCATGAAAGCTCATGATACTCTCTCTCTCTCTTTCTCTCTCTCTTTCTCTCTTTCTCTCTCTCTCTATATATATATATTTGTTATTTTCAAAGGTGCTACAGGACTACACCTCTGAGACTTTTTTTTGCCACTGAAAACCAAAGATCCAGATGTGAATCATTCATCTGACTCCACACTTATAACTTGGATAAATAGCAATGGGTACAAAATGGTCTCTTGGTTTACCTGTAAACAATTATCCTTCTCCAAAAATATTCTGAAAATTGCAGGCAGAAACAATGCCAGATTCCATGCTGTGCCAATAACTTTCTGTACTTTATGAACATAAGACCAACCATATGGTTGGACCAACCAATGGTCCAACTTTCTAGCCCCATATCTTGTCTACAACTTTCTACTACTTTCTGTACTTTATGAACATAAGACCAACCATATGGTTGGACCAACCAATGGTCCAACTTTCTAGCCCCATATCTTGTCTACAACATTGGCCAATATAGGGATTATAATAGTGTAGTGATTAACTGATTAACCGATACCCAAAAGCTTATAGGTCAATGCTATAGATTACACGCATTTCCTCTCCCCGCCCCACTTGCCAGTAAATTTTTTAGCAGGCTGGCCAACAGCCCGGCTCAGTCCTGGTTTGCGTTGGGTCTGGGACCTACCCCTGCTGTTGGTCTGCATTTAAAGTGTATTAGGAGTTGGGCAAGCAGGCAGCCTGGCTCAGTTCCGGCTCACGCCAGGTCTGGGAGCTCTGACCCCACCTTAGATAGGGGCTGATGTCACCCTGTGTTGCTGCCTTTTTGTCAGAGGCAGCAACACAGGGTGGCAGGCAGCCAGTCTGTGTGGGGAACTGATTTTTAAACTGGCTCCTCTCATGGACCAGCTCCCACCCGGCACCTTGCGCTACTGCCTCTGATACAGAGTGGCAGAGGGCTCCTCAGGAGTGAGACCGGAGTACACTGGCTGCCAGCCCCACCCCCCAGGGACTATAGAATAGTTGACTAACCGATAAGAATTCATGAGGTTACTAGACTATTCAATTAACTGATATTTAACCCCCCCCCCCCCCCAGGCCAGTAGCACCAGAGCTTCCGGGGGAGTATACAGAACAGAGCAATTTTAGAGAGACCCATCCATCCTCCCCTCCAGACTTTGGCAGAGCTTTAAGGTTGCCCTAGACATGAGGTTACATTACAGCACTGATCATCTTGGCTAACAGCCATTGACCGACATAGCTTCAGTAACTTAATCTAGTTCTTTTTTGACCACCATAACATCCCATGGCAATGAGTTCCATAGCTCAGTTGTTTGTTTGTGGAAAAATATTACCCGTACTTGAATATTCAATGTGCATCCTGTTAATTTCAGTAGATGATCCCTGGGTTTTCTATTATGGGAAAATGTAAATAACACTTATCCACTTTTCCCACACTGCTTCTAATTATATAGACTTTTCTCTTATCCCACCATCCCCCTTTGATTGTCCCTTTTCTAAGCCCTAATCTTTTTAGTCTCTCCCTGTACTGAAGCCATTCCATGCTCTTATCTGTATCTTATCTGGTGATTGTTATTGAACTGAGAGGTGATCAGAACGGGACACAGTATTCAAAGAGTAGGCATATAATTGATTTGTACAGTGGCATTATGCTTTTTTTCTACCTTATTTTCAGTCCCTTTCCTAACAATGCCTTTACCTTTCGGCCACTGCCGCACATTGAGCTGAAATTTTCAGAGAACTATCCATGGTCATGCCAAGATCTCTCTGGAGCAGTGATTGGGAATTAACACTGCAGTGGCTCACAGGCCTAGGAGCCATTCCTTTTCGTAAGAATGGCCATACTGGGTCAGACTAAAGGTCTATCTAACCCAGTATCCTGTCCTCTGACAGTGGTCAATGCCAGGTGCCCAGAAGTAAGAAACAGAACAGATAATCATCAAGTGATCTCTCCCATCACCCACTTCCAATGTATCTATCTCATAGAACTGAAAGGGACCTTGAGAGGCCATCGACTCCAGTCCTCGTAGCAGGACCAAGCATGATCCCTGACAGATTTGCCCCAGATCCCTAAATGGCACCCTCTAGGATCGAGCTTATCATGCTGGGTTTAGCAGGTGAATACTCAAACCACTGAGCTATTCCTCTGATAAACAGAGGCTAGGGACACCATTCCTACCTATCCTGGCTAATTAGGATTGATGGACCTAGCCTCCATGTGTGTAGCTAGTTCTTTTTTGTACCCTGTTAAAGTCCTGATCTTCACAACATCCTCTGGCAAGGAGCTCCACAGGCTGACTGGCCGCTCTGTGAGGAAATACTTTGTTGTATTTGTTTTAAAACTGCTACTTATTAATTTCATGTAGCGATGCCTAGTTCTTATGTTACGGGAACAAGTAAATAACGTTTGCCAAATCTGACATGATTTCATAGTATAATCCCCCTCACTCTCCTCTTTTGTAAGCTGGAAAGCCCCAGAGGGGTATCACTAGCTAGCCAGGCTCAGTGCTGGGGGTCTGCTGCCCTTCGCAGCGTCACTGCAGCTTCTCAGCGCTGCTCCTTGCATCAAACGCCCTTTCCTGCCGGCGCTTCCGCCACCTAGTGGCCTAGGTCGAGCCTGCAGCCTCCAGGGTCAGAGAGGCAGGGGGCGGATCATCCTCCTGACGTCATTCTGTGCCGCTCCAATCAGCCAGCGGGTCTCCCCAAACTGCTTAGGTAGCCTCTGGGGGGGGGGGATTTCCTAGGCGCTGGCCAATCAGAGGCGGCGGCACGCGGCGCTCGGCCAATGGGAAGGGAGCGCTGTTGCGAGGCTGCCGGCTGGCTAGAGTCTCTGCGGGATCGGCGGGTCCCTGCTGCAGTAGCAGCCGCGCGGCGCCCGCCTGGCTGGGGAGGTGAGGCGGGGTCCCCGGGCTGCGCGCGCTGGACGAGGCGGGGGCCGCGCCGGGCTTGCAGCTGTGCGGCCGCAGCGGGGCCTTGCTGCCCGCCTGCAGCGCTCTGCCAGGCCGCTGGTGCGGGGAGCCCCGGGCCTAGCGCCACTCACCGTGGCTGCAGGGCGCGGGTCGCCTGCCCGAGCGGGAAAGCAGCCTGGGGCCGGCTTCTGCTCTGTAGGGGGGTGTAAAAAGTCCGCGCTGGCAGGTCCCTGCAGATCGGTGGCGCTGGAACAGTTTTTAGAGCGGGGGTGCTTTTTACTTCGCACCCTCCCTTAGCTCGTCGGGGGTCCCCTCCAAAGGTAGGGCCAGCACTGGGCTGTGGCTGAGGGATGTGGATTGGGTGAAGGGAGCTAACGAGGCTAGGACCACAGCAGCTGGTGGGAACAGAGCCCTTGCCTGAGTCCTGGAGCCCGCCCGTGTGTAGGCTGGGAAGTAGAGCAAAGAAAAAGTAACTTGAATTTCTTATCAGTACTATGCTGTCACAATCCCCCCCGGAGGTTCCTCAGGGCAGGTGGCTCGAAGGATTATGATAGGACAATACCTGTAAAATGTAAGTGTGGGATGGAGTGTGGGTGGCTCAGGGCAGGGAGCTGGGAGTGTGTGGGTGTGGGGGAGCTCAGGGATGGGGGTGAAGTTATGGAGAGCACAGGAGTTAGGGCAAGGGTTGGGGAACTGCGGAGAACTTGGAGGCTGACGGAGTCAAGGCAGGGTGAGGTCAGGGCAGAGAGTGGGGGTGGTGCAGGAGTCAGGGCAGAGGGCATGGGGATGTAGGAGACTCAAGGAAGGGGACTAGCGGGAGCTTGGGGCTGGGAGTGCAGCCACGGTGCTGCCTAACCATAGAGCCCCAGGCGCAGAGCCCTGTGTGCAGGTCCTGTATCTGGGACTCTGTGTGTGGGGCTGGAAGCAGAGCCCCTGACATGGGTCCTGTATCCAGGACCCTGGGTATCCATGGGTCCTTTCTCCATAGGGAGAAGAGCCCCAGACAGGCATGAAGTCAGGTGCAGAGCTCCAGGTGTGGGGCCATTGGCAGCTGGCACCCCATGTGAAAACAGCAGGTGCTGCAGCACCCTTTGTACCGTGGAGATGTGAATGGCTAACCAGATAACTGGTAAGCATCATGCTTGCTGAATGATGCTTTCTGGTTATGGTTAACTGGCGGGGGCTGGAGAAGCCCCCTGCCTGATGTGGGCATGGGACTGTTCCAATCCAGAGCGATCTGCTGTAGACAAGGGCTGCACCTAGCCGGAGCAGCTCCCATCCATGGCGAGCCTGGCCAGAGCAGCATGACACAGGCTGGGGCCTGCCCCTGTTTAAGAAATTAACTGGTAAAACATAACGTTTAACCGGTTAACTGATTAAATGGAATTTTACATCCCTAGTGCACCTCTAGTTCCTGTGTCTATGCTACAGATACCAATTTCTCACAGTATAGGGTATCTGTTTATAAGCCGGGGGAGCAGCCACCAAGAAAAAAAACAGGAGTAAAGGGGAAGAATAAATGTGGGTGCAGCTGCTTCAAGAAAGATGGTGAAGGAAGCACAGAAGTCACAAGGCCAGGGGGCATGAGGAGGGTATAAGTAGAATTCCTCCACAAACACTGTTGTGATTTCCTTTAATACTTGCTTTCTTATTATTTTGTGTGTACTAGATGGAGAATCCCATGAGCCGTGCTTGTACCCAGTCATGTGACAATTTGGTAGTCGGTATTGTGGAGGACAGTTTCCTGTATTTTGCTTATGGCAGTAACCTGTTGCAGGAGAGGATCCGGCTTAAAAATCCATCTGCCGTTTTCTGTTTCATAGCCATTTTGCAGGTCTGTGTCTATGAGTGAGATGGAAACTGGTATTCTCCTTTCTTTCCCCTTTTCTTTTGCATATACCAAAGGAATGTATTCTTAATCTGTGTTTTTAATTATGATTTCAGGAATCTGGGGAGGAGACATAGCTGCTATGTAAGCGTAAATGTTATATTTCACTAACAATTTTGAAGCCCTATAGAATTTTGAGGGATGCTTTGTGAAGCTCTAAGTTCATGTCTGAACAAGACTTGTGTAATGTTAGTGATGCCTTCGCTATACTGTTTCATAGGCTACCTGGATTGAGAATACTCTTGATCATGTAAACTGGCAGAGTTCTGAGTATTTAGAGCCCCCCCCCCAGGCACCCTTATATGCTCAACCTGTAGGTTATCCTCCAGGGAGGCAGACTGAAATCAGTATTGGTGAAGATCTACAAATGAGTCTCTGAAATAATGGAGGGTGCATGACTAAAATGCTAAAATCCAATTGACTGGTTAAGAGTTGTATCCAGTCCTTTTATTTTTTAAAACAACCAGTGTTAGCAGATCAAATTTTTTACCTTGGTTAAAACTATGAGGAAAACTGTGCTGACGTTTTATGCTGTTTGATAGCTTAGATCTGCTTAAAATGTAATGCAATGAAGATGTCAGAGAACTTCTTGGAAAAATATTTTGCTACATAAGGAAATTTCTTCATGAGAGAGAACTTCTGTTGAAACTGGTAAGAGTTCAGCTGAATTAAGAGGACTTCTCATGCTAGAATAAAGAGGAATAGCTCAGTGGTTTGAGTATCGGCCTGCTAAACCCAGGGTTGTGAGTTCAATCCTTGTGGAGGCCATTTAGTGAAATGGGGGCAAAAGTTTGTCAGGGATGGTTCTTGGTCCTGCTGTGAAGGCAGGGGACTGGACTTGACCCTTCAAGGTTCTTTCCAGTTCTAGGAGATAGACAATCTCCATTAATTTTGTATAAGTGAGAAATCTGAAAGTGCTTATTAGATCAAATTTTTCATTAAAGCTAGATGAGCTCTCATAATCAAGAAATTTTTATTCTAGGCTAAGAAGTTACTAATTTCTCATTTTTCTTATGCCTCAGTATTGTAATCTGTATGGTATTCTTTGAAGGGCTTACTACTCAAAGTGATGCTGCTTACCAAGACTGCCGATGGGGTGGGCAAAAAGGGCAATTTCCCTGGGGCTGGGCGATTAAAAGGGGTTTGGGGCTCTTGGCTGGCACTACTACAGCAGCAGCTGGAGCCCCAGGCCCTTTAAATTACCACCAGAGTCCCATGCAGTGCACTGCAGAGTCCTAAATGGCATGCTCTCGATGGCGCTGGGGGAGGGGACTGAGGTTGGAGCACTGAGGACTGGCTGCGCTAGCCCCGCCCCTTCTGCCTAAGGCCCCTCCCCTTCTAGATGCACAGAGCCATCCTCCCTTTCCTAGGGGACCAGTGAGTTTGTCGACTTACCACTTGTTTCAACAATCTCCACTGAGGCTGGAACGACGTCCTCTGAAGTTTCTTCCTGGACAAACTGGTTGCTGAAAGGAAACTGGGACAACTCAATTTCTTAGCGATAAATAGATGGCTGCAAGCCTCTCCTTCTCCAGAGAGAGGGTAATGCTCAGTAAGGGTACGTCTACACTGCACCCTTAGCTTGAAATAAGCTACGCAATTTGAGCTACGCAAATTGTATAACTTCTTTTAAATTAATTTTAAAATAACTTATTTTGTAATTTTCAAAATAAACAGCTATTCCGAAATGTCCCTTAATCCTTGTGGAATGAGGTATACAGGGATGTCCCTGGCCAGCTGCAGCATGGGGGAGGGAGCTTGGGGGAGGGAGGCTCCGGCAGCGTGCTGCTCCTGCACTGGAAGACCCCAGAGGTTATGGGGTGGGGGGGTGTTCACACCCTTCACACACACAACCTGCATTAACTAGTAGAAAGGCTTTGGAGTCATTACACTGTATTAAGAATAATTAAATTACATGGCAAACCAGAAAAATGTAATTGGGAAAAATGAGCATGTGACAGCATAAATGAATGTGTTTTTTTTTTTATCAGAATGAGTGGTTTGTGCAGAAGAATTTTCTTGTTAGTGTTATTTTTTAAAGATATGTGTGATTTTCATGAACAGTAGGACTAAAATCACTGGTTTGAGCCAACTTAATACTGGTGGAAACAATGCAGGTGTAAATTCCACACAAAAATGCTGCTACACAGCCGTCTTGGTATGACATAAACATAGAAATGTCATTCTGCTACTCTTGGACCTCCCTTGACTGGAGGCTGCCAGTTGTGGTCATTTGTGTGGCTTTTTTGTGGTAAGACCAAAGGAGGGGAATAAATTTGAAGTACTTAACTTAAGGCATCTAAGACTATAAGTGGAGAACCCAAGAATGGAGGTACTCAAAATTAGTGGACACGAATGAAAATCTTAATGTCATACAGGGTGGCTCTTCCTTCCAAATATCTTTAATGTGCCACCTGTACTGATTTGTATTTTCTTTGTGACTTTTCAAGATCATGCATCACATTTTTTCTCTTAAGTTTAACCATTCATTCCTGCTTGATGGTTGAGTTGAAGTAATAATCACCTAACTTTAAAATATAGGTTTGTTGTAGTCAATAGAATAATTATTTTATGGCGTTAACTGTGTTTTAACTTTTGGATGTTTATTACAATTCGTGTTGTTCACGTGGTTTCCACACACACACACACAAAAAGGACTAGATAGTGCCATTGAGGCCCAGCCTTGTTTTGGCTGCAGAGCTACTCTGCTTTGGACGGAGCACTGTGAAATCTGCCTGAGTTTCCCCCAGTGAACAGTGGCCCATCAGACATAGCTCACTCCCTCGCTGCATTGCTCCCCCTCCCCTTCCCCCTGCCCCATTATCTCGGTCCTGGGAGAGGGGGAGAAGTGGTGCACTTCTGTCTTTTTCCTGCTGGTCAGAGTATTGGGGAGGGAGGCTGAGGCAACGCACCATCCCAGGCTTCTCCAGCTCAGCTGGAATCAGCCTCATGGGGGACCATGTAGGACCATTGGGCGGAGTGATGTTTGCACCCTTCACACTCCCCTGCATACGAGGCCTGATCTAGCATGCACACACAAAAAGTTGTGTGAAGGCTTTTTGCCTAAATCCAATCTTCAGCTTGCTTTATCGTTTTTTGGGTTATGGAGTAAATATACTGTGCAGCAATGTTATGATCTGGCTCTCAATTTCTGGTGGTTTTGAAAAGACCTGTGTCCTAGATGTACAGTGGGCTAAGAACACAAACTGGGTTTGGTCAATTGCTCTGTACTGATTCAGTTATACTGTGTTTAAAAAAGAACTGAGATTTCAGAATGAAAAGGCACTATTTGGATAATAGTTGACTTCAGACGTAATTTGCGTACTGTGAAACTGGGTACGGGTAGAGAGTAAAATCAGCTTTGGAATAAAAGGTTAAGGGGACTGAACAGGAGTGTTAACTTTGACAAAGAAGCAAGGGAGGGTGTAAAAATTACAATCTGAATGTGAGGGGTGACTGGGGGATGGGAATTAGTGATTATAGTAAATGCGCACGAGGAAATACATGAAGGATAATTCAGCTAAAATTGGATCAACATTTAGGAGAGGGACAAAGAAAAAAATTAAGGGTATGAGCCCAGTAGTGCCCAGGGACTTTATTGCTCTTAATTCCAATAGGCACTAGAGGTGCTGAGTACTTTGCAGAGTCAGGACCACAGTGGTCTTAAAACAGGAAAATCTTAAGACATTATCAAAAAATAATTTATTAAAGTATCCTTAATGTGCTGGGCTCTGTACATAACCCGAAAGGCATCCTCTTTAAGGGAAAGAGAGCCCTATTCTGCAAACACTTACCTGCATCTTACTTTTTGCCTTTGACTTCAGTAGGGCTACTGGCATGCATACAGATACTCATGCTTGAATTTGCAGGATCTAGCCTAGAGTCTTGAGTAATATACAAGAGTCTGGTGACCCTTACACTCTTAAAGCACTTTGTAGCAACTCATGGAATGGCTGAGGATGAGCGTATATAATGTTTTTATTTTAGAGAGCTCTTTGAGAAGTTCCTTTTTGGAGGTTTTAATTGCATCCTCTAGTATAGGGGGCATATCTTGCAAAACCATCTGTTGCATCCTCAAGGTTTATTGAAAATTAGACAAGAGTCTCCAAAGTGCAGACTCGACTTTTTTAGCCCTCCCAATTTCAAAAATATTTCAGAGATTGAAAACATATTTTAAGAGTTGGCTCACTTCAGAATTTAAAATCCTTAAGTAAGGACACTGTAAAGGAACTTCAGTTTGAAATATAGTCAGTTTAAAAAAAGGAGGGGAGGAGCTTAAATGTAGTTTAAAGAAGGTTGCTTGGTCTTGAATAGGGCCCATGCAAGCTGCAAACTGGCTGACAAGTGATTCATCACACAGACTAGGTCTACACTACAGTTGTTTTTCCGCAAAAATTCCCAGAGTGTCCACACCTCAAGTGCGTTTTTGCGCAAGTAAATCGAAAGATCAGAGGGGTTTTTGTGCAATTGGTAATCCTCATTCTATGAGGAAGAATGCCTTTTTGTGCAAGAAGGCATGTATAAATGGAGAAAAGGGTTTTTTTGCGCAAGAAGAGGGAAGAGGGGGAAAAGCACAGGTGCCCTGCTGGCCATTCTGTCCATAGCAATCACTGCTTACTTGCGAGAGAGCATCCAGGCAGTTTGGACGCTCTCTTTCACAAAAGTGCATTGCTTTTTCAATGCGCTTTTGCAGTGTGGACGCGCTCTTGCGCAAGTAGCTTTTGCGGAAGATCTCTTCTGACAAAAGTTTCTTGCACAAGAAGCCTGCAGTCTAGATGTAGACCCAGTGTGCTGAATGCTGTCCAGAGCACGAAGTAAAACTGAAAAAAAAAATGAGGAAAAGTTTCCTGTATTTAATTTTATAGGAAACTTTATGGTAAACTTGGGTGCTATTTGTGAGAATAGGAGGTGTGTGAAGTATCTCAATTTTGTTCCTACAGTGGGTTAAAAAAAACTGATGAAAATATCCCTTAGAAGTCACTCATCTTCTATTCTCAGAAGTAACACCCAAAAAATATTCTAACTGAAAAGCTTAGAAACTTTTTTCCCACTTGCTTTGTGCGTTTGATAGTACTTTCTGTTACTCAATTTTTTTGGTCAGTTTCAGTTCCTTTCTTTTCTCATATGCTAGCATGAGGACTTCTCACATGCCCTGTTTGGCACCACTCAGACTTACTCTTCCTTATGCACTTCAAGAAGCTTTCATGATTAACAGCAGCACCAGAAAAAGAATTAAGCAGCTGACACAGAAAAGCATGCATGTACACAGAGAAGAAGGGGACAAGGAGGAGTACTGGGCCCTAACAGGTGTGATGCTGTGGCTCTCAGCCCCACTCCTCCCCCCGCTGGAAAAAAAACCCTTCTAAACATCTGAAGGGCAGCAGAAAATCATTTCAGAAATGGGATTTGAACTTCAAAAAGTTACTGACATCCCCTTGCTATCATTGTATTTCATTTAGAATGCATCTATTGTATTGAGATGAGGTTCTTGCTCTTTCCTTGCCAATCTCATTTTCTAGCAATTCTGTTGTTTGGCCTAAAAATAGAGATATATCCAGATCTGGGAACATATTTCACAGTGCAGTTCCATTACAAATGAACCTACCATAGCTTTCTTCCTTCTTCCAGACCTCCTACTGAAGTCTGTAGAAAACATCCAATTAAACACAGAGAGAGCTGGATCACATTGTTAATGAAGGAAAAGTAACTTCCTTGTGGTTATTCTGGCTTTTCTTGTAGACAGCTTAAACTAGTGCTTTGTTAAGAAAACCCAAATCACTGAGGTTAAGTGGAAATTGATCATTTGCATTGGTTTAATTTGCAGGATTTTAAACTCATTTTTGGCCATCATCAAGGCAAAGCAACTTCTTACTGGCATGGAGGTGTAGCTACCATTGTTCAAAGCCCTGGAGACGAAGTGTGGGGAGTAGTGTGGAAAATGAACACTAGCCATTTAAATTCTCTGGATAAGTAGGTGATTTATAATTTTAATGTCTTATCATTTTAAGCAAGCCAAATGCAATGGTTATTTTTCAGTAATCCAAGTGGTGAGTTTGTTTTGGATCAGGGAGAAAGCATCGGATTCTAAAACAAACTTAACTCAGTTTTGGAAGTTGATAATCTGTTTTAACTTTTGAAAAGCAAAAGAACTTTAAAGAAGGTCTTTAATACCTGGAGGAGATTCTGAACTGTTGAACTGACTTTAAAAAATTGTCACACTTTCTTTCCATATTTACTAATTATGAAAGTTCTTTGAGCAAGGTTTTCTGCCTTCGCAGCCCCGTTATCTGTTTTGTCCTGCAGCGGAGCGGAGATGATACTGACTTTGACATTGGGATTCCTACATCAGTAGACAGATATGAGCACCATGCTTAGATCTTGGGTTCCAGCTGGAGGAAGATGAGCTAGGCTGCACAGTTGAGAACCAGCTCTTCGATGCTAGCGAAGGGAGCTCTTGGAAGAGCCACTAATACAGCAATTTCCTATGCTTGCCACAGATTTTTGAAATGTTTGCTTTGAGGTTAGTCCAAATTATGAAATAACTAGGGAGCAGACTAAGAAACTCTTGTGGCGGTGCCATTCAGATCTCTAAAATGATGAGCATGGGAACTGTGAATTGATGTAATTATCCTTCCTAATACAAACCTGTCCTGCCCCTGTTCAGTGACAACTTAGCTCTGCCACTTTTCAAATTGTTTATCTGCCTGTATGTGTGCTGGAGAGCATTGAGGCAGTATATAACAAAAGCCTCAGAAAATCATCCCACTCTTTTGCGGGCGCCCTAATAAGGATATAGGAGCATAGCTTTAGGCACTGTTGGAAACTTTGGCCAGAGCTCTGTACTTCTTGTTTGTTACAGCTTTTAATGGTCTTGTCTATAAAACTGAAATTTCAGCTTGCACATTAAGGGTGTGTAATGAGTCTAAATCTGCAAGGGGAAGAATGCTCTCAGCTGCCATTGACTTCATCACCTCACACAATCAGGCCCATTGTGAACACTTTCAGGAGTTGAGGAATAAAATTAATGTTAAAAAGTTTAGTTTGGAGACACTGGAATTAGATTAAATCGGAGCAGTAAGTTACCGTGTGTACTTCTCACTGGGAAGCATTCCTATCCCAGTTCTTTTCTGCCCCTTTCTCCTCACAATGCTGATCCTACTAGTGACTTCTCTCTCTTTTCTACAGCATCTTAACTGTTGTCATGCTTTCCTGAAACCTAACATATGGCACACACCTAAAGAGCCATTAATTGTTTCTGTCTGAGGGAAGATTGTACCCTGACCAACACTATCAGGAAAGAATAGGTTGATTGGTAAATTCTTGTAATTTAATAAATATAATATATGGAGATATACTATTTCATAGATCTGGAAGGGACCTTGAGAGGTCATTAAGTCCAGTCCCCTACCCTCACAGCAGGACCAACTACCATCCCTGACAGATTTGCCTGCGATTCCTAAATGGCTCCCTCAAGGATTGAGCTCACCCCCTGGGTTTAGTAGGCCAATGCTCAAACCACTGAACTATTCCTCTCCCCAATTTGTATTGTGGGATCTTAAATCACTTGCTCTTATTTTTTTAAAATCAGTTTTAATTCTAGTGAAAGTACCTGCTTGGCAGCTCTGGAGACTTGACTGCTCGAACTCAACAGAAATGTTACAGGAAGAGCATTTGTATTGCTGACTCGGTGCCCTGACAAGTTACTAATATGTCCTATAGATGATCTGATAGAGGAAAGAAACTGGATTTGTCCTCCTTTTTGCTTCTTTATGACCTATAAGGAAAACATGATTTAAATTAAAGAAAATCTAGTGCTAATCTTTTCATTGGATAGTCAGGTTTTATCTCCCCCATCTTCCTAGTGATGGGGTATAATTATGATGGAGTAACCATGAAGTGAAAAGTGATGGAGCAGAAAACGTTTTTATCGGATGTTAAAAATTGGCATTTTGTGTCTGTTAATAGACATTTTTTCTCTTTCTGCACACCTTGCCCTCTAGAAATAAAGTAATTACCAGCTTTTTACCTGTTAAAATACTTAAATTGGCTTTTGTTCTGATAACGTGGCAGTGTCCTTGTGAGGACTATGGCTCCAATCCTGCAAAGGCTTACGTTACGTGTACACTATGGATCTTACAATGGCACAGCCGTATCACTACAGTTATGCTGCTGTAAGGTCATCTGTGGGTTTTTTCACACCCTTGAGTTACAAAAGTTCTACTCGGGTGAAAGTAATGTAAATTTCTTACAGGTACTGGCCTATCGCCACCCGGGTCTCTGCTGGTTTTTGCTGCAGCTCAGTCAGTTCTTGCTGGAGCTGTGCAGTAGGCAGCACCCCCTTACTTTCACCTCTGGTTCTAGTGTAGACAAAGCCTTAAATGTTAAATACACAGATCAAATAGTCCTGCTGAAGTCAATGGGACTGTTTGCGTTTAATTTAATTGCACACATTCGTAACTGTCTGCTTATTGTGACATAATCTATTTTTAACTATGACTAACTTTCTTTATGTTGGATTATTAAACATTATTGGCAAATGTTTATTTTTGTAAACTTGTAACTGTTGAATTTCTCACATTTACACGCAGAGGGGCAGGCGAGAGCTGGTGCTCTGGGGGAGCCAGCTCCCACCTGCTCCCTCTGTCCTCCTGCTGCTGCTGCCTCTGTTACAGAAGCAGCAGCAAAGGGGTGTGCGCTCTGTGGGAGTCGGTACACTCAGAGAGCCAGCTTGAAAGCCAGCTTCCCATATATACTGGCTCCTACCTGCCCCCCTCACACTCTGTGCTGCTGCCTTTCTATCAGAGGCAGTAGTGTGGGATGAGGAAAGGGGCGCAGGTGGCTTCTCAGGAGCTGGGACATGGGGGCAGCAAGCTTAAAAATTGGCTATCCTGAGTGCCAGCTCCCACCTTTGCTACCTCTGATATACAAGTAGTAAAGGGTGTGCATGTAGTCGTTAGGATTAACCGATGAGCCTGGACTTATCGATTAATCACGTAAATAACTACATGCTAACATCCCTACTGTGTATGTTCACTTTTCCTCAGCAAGGACAATGAAAGTAGTCTTTGTTGGGTTCTGTTTTTTGGATAACATGTAGCCAATTTCAATTTTAGTTCCTCATTTACTAGCCAAATAGTACAGTGCTTGGATTGCAAGCAAGGGAGAGGAATCTTTGTGTCTTTGTTTTCCTTGGTACTATTCAACTTCTTGCAGACACTTCTCTTAATCATAAGTTTTGGAGGTTTGGTCTTAGAATAAAATTTACATTTCTTGAAGTTTTAGTTTGACCTGACACTCAAACTTTTGTTTAAATCCCAACAAGAAACACTGTTGGCCTCTCCTCTTTCTTCCCCCAGCTATGACCTAGAAATCTGTTTCTGAAGTTCATATACTGTTTATTTGTAGGCTGCAATTCTGCTGCTGGTTCCATGTAGGCATATGGGTATGCTTATATCGAGCCAGCGTGGGCCATGCTCTTCTAGTATGGTAAATCAGTTGTGAAAGTGATTAAATGCTTTCATTTTAAAATATAACTTGTCAGTTTCTTAGATACCTCTGTAATGATTCTGGTTAAAACCTAGACAAGGCGTTCTAAGTGGTCACATTTTTACCTGCCATATTTAGCTAAGAAGTTAATGATTCTATCTAAATTCTGTCCCTGGTCTCATGACATTTCAACTACGTTCACCCATTACTGCTGCCAATTTACTTAGTACATTTGTAATAGTGCTAAAAATTTAATTAGCTTCTCTTTTTTTTTTAATCTACTATCCCCCTCCTGCCCCTGGGCAAATCTTTCTTTTGAAAGAAACTAGTTATGGCAGTTCTAGATATAATCTCGTAGCTCATTGCTTTTGTACAGATTCTATGCAATGAGGTCTGGGCATGTTAATGGGTGTGCTGGGTTGTTCACAAGGCTGTGCTTTCCCAGAGAACTGTGGGAGTTTCCCCATTTTAGAACTATCTCCATTTAACACTAATTAAAGGGGCAAGATAAAATGTTACAATTGTTTCATTATCAGAACAGAACTTAATGATCCTGGCATTGTCTTTTAATTCTGATAATTTTGTGGATTATAAAATGTTATTTATATAACAGACATTAACTTATTCACAAAAAGTAGTGTTGGTAGTTAACTTGCATGGTTACGGGGATAGACTTGGTTTTACAGTATTTGTTCTGGATCTAAAAACTTAGCCATTAGTTGTATTGACTTTTTAAATTCAGTTTTCCAAGATACAAGCAGTGATCAAAATGACTGCAATACATTGATTTTATTCAGTACTGCAGCCAAAAAGCCAATTTCCATGCTAAAACTCACCTATGCAAATACATGTTATTTCAGATATAGGATAATTTCCTCCACTGTATTGGTGGTTCAGAATGAAAGTATATGTTTTGATTTTTTACAGGCAAGAAGGGGTTGAAGATGGTTTTTATGTTCCAATAGAAGTTTCCGTTCGCACGCAAGAGGGAAAAGTGTTGACCTGTCGAAGCTATCAGATGACTGATTACATCTGTGATCTCCCATCACCACAGTATAAAAAAGTAGGCATCTAAAAAGAGCATGAACTGAAGCGGATATTATATTACTACTTCCCATTTAAAATACTCTCTTACAATAGCATTTGCTACATAGTATAGTTCCTTCAAATAGAATTTCAATTCTTTCCAAATGTATTAAGCCAATATGTCGCTATTGTTATTCTGACTTCAGTGAAACTAAACAAAACGTAAATCTGACCTATTGAACGTAAAGCAATTGCTCCCATCCACAAATTGCTTCATCCTGAACTCATGTGCAACTACCTATGGGGTGGCATCAGCTGCCCACAAGCACCCAGCCACTTTACAAAATACAGTAAACTTCCGATAATCCGGCACCTTTAGGACCCAGGGGGTGCCGGATTATCAGATATACCGGACTATCGGAAGGGGGGGGCTATGAGGGGTCTGAGACAGACCCCTCATAGCCCCCCCTTCCGATAGTCCGGCTCTGCCCCAGGCGTCCCTGATTCAGCCGCTGCTGGTCAGTTTCAACAGCAGCTGAATCCGGACGCCTGGGACAGAGCAGCTGGGGCACTGCGGGGTTGGTCCCCGCAGCGCCGCACCTTGGCGCTGTGGGACCAACCTGGCAGCACCCCAGTTGCTCTGCCCCAGGTGTCCCCAAGTCAGCTGCTGCTGAAACTGACCAGCGGCTGACTTCAGGAAGCCGGGGCAGAGCAGCTCTCCCTCGGGCTTCCTGTAGTCAGCTGCTGGTAAGTTTCAGCAGCGGCTAAATCGGGGACAGCTGGGGTGCTGCCGGGTTGGTCCCGCAGCACCGAGGGCCAGCGGTATGGGACCTACCCAGCAGCACTCCAGCTGCTCTGCCCCCAGCTTCCCCGATTCAGCTGCTGATCAGTTTTAGCTGAAGCTGGGGGCAGAGCAGCTCCAATGGTCCGGCTGCCTGGAGCACTTCCGGTTTCCTGATGGTGCTGGACCATCAGGAGTGCCGGACCATCAGCTGCTGGACCATCTGAGTTTTACTGTAGTTGGAACAGATCACTACTCAACTGAAGTCTCGGGGGAAATTTTAGTGAACAGAACTTAACTTTCTGACCTGAAATCTGACAAGGATGTAGGTATTAATATCTCCACTCTTGTAAAAGGTGACCTAGGATCTTTAATGACTACAAGTAATTAGTTTTTTGGTTTGACCTCTCCAACATCACAGGCCTTGTAATGTTGTTCTGAGACACTGGCTAGAATGTCTTAGTATATGTGCAGTGTGCCTCAAGTGGCATGTGACCAGGATTCATTACTGAACGATCATCAGTTGGATCATTAGTTTCCCTGGCTTGGGCCGGGTACTGATGGGAAGCGCAACACGAACATGGATCTGTGTTCTCTGCTGTGGTACTGGTTTGAAAGAAAGAGTTCCATATGAGTCACCAGCACCCCTGCAGCACACTGACTCTTTTGGGAGGTGTGCCTACGTTCCAAACAGGCCTGACTTGCTTAGCTGGTGAGATCTGAGGTCCTAGCCAGAGCCAGTGTGACTACATGTCTAGAAATGTTTAGCTAATCAGAATTACAGATGAAAATCAACAAGTTGCCAGAGTGACTTTCTACTGAAAACAACTAACTGGACGTGATTCTACAACGCTTATGCATATGTTACTCCTGTTGAACCAGGGATCCATCCTTATGGATCCACTTGCAGAATCAGACTTTCTTTTTTTGTTTAAAGAACAAACACTACCCCAGGAGTCCTTCATGTGCTGGCCAACCATCATTCCCTCTTATGTTTCTCCCAGACATATCTTTGGGGCTGTGTGAAGAAATACAACTATGCTAATATGAACATAAAGGTTGGTAATGTGTATATATATAAAAAATCTGGGACTCTCCTTGCCATACTGCATGTATGGAAAAACTGATCTTTTATTTGTCAAACAAAATTACCCCATACAAGTAAACTTTTGCAAGATAGTCATCTTACTGTATACACTGTAATCTAATGCGGTGTAATCTAATATGTACAATTAGACATTTTTATGTCAAAACTGAAACTGTTATGGGCATTGTAACTTACTGACTTAGGCTGCATCTACACTGGCATGATTTTGCGCAAATACTTCTAACGAAAAAGTTTTTCCATTAAAAGTATTTACGTAAGAGAGCGTCTATACTGGCATGTGCTTTTGCGCAAAAGATTTGCCATTTTAGCCATCGGGCTTTCTTGCGCAAGAAATTAACGTTGCCTGTCTACACTGGCCTCTTGCGCAAGAATACTTGCACAAGAGGGCTTATCCCTGAGCGGGAACGTCAGAGTATTTGCGCAAGAAGCACTGATTTCGTACATTAAAACGTCAGTGTTCTTGCACAAATACTCGTGGCAGCCGCTTTTGCGCGAAATCTTGCCAGTGTAGACACAGCCTTTGTGTGTGTGTTTGTGTGTATTTTATCAGTTCTCTTTTCACTCTGGCTCCCCTCCTTCACAATTGCATCATCACTGGCTCATTCCTACTTTGACTTTTCTTCGTTATAGTCATATCAATTCAGACACTGTATTCTGTAAGAGAAGTAAAAGTGCTCTCAAGAAGACAAGTAGGGGCTGTTCATGTCATGTGGCTGTGTCAGTGACTAAATGCCTCTATGTATATGTGTGTGGTATCTCCATACCCGGGATAAGTAGTTTTTATTTTTGTAAACTCTACCCCAGTAATTTCCTGTATCTTTTTTTCTCGCTTCCCATAAATATATTACAAACTTTCATTTCATTGTGGATGAAGGAAAGCATCAGTAAAAGAATCAGCAGAGAAACGTCTTACTTTATGCTACATCTAAATAGTTTCTTTGCTACTGTTGTTCTGAGTCATATTTACTACTGTCCAATCAAATTAGAAAGACTTGGTAGCTGTTGGTGCACCATCTCAGGATTTTTTTAATAGCCCAAAGCATTCTAGTTACTTCTCACTAAGGAGGATTTATGCTGAGACTGGTTGAAGATTGAAATCCTCTATCTTGAAGGCAGAAATGAATTGAAATAATGTTAAGGCGCTTACACAATAGTCTCCTAGGGTTTTGTACTAGTATCCAGCACAGCAATATGTGAACTGCTTCAGATTCATTATATTGGCACTTGTGAGATATTCAGAAGTCTTCATAGTTGGTGTTTTTTACTGCCTTCCCTTTTCTGGTAAGGTAAGGTGTGCATTTTGTTTTAGTTCCATTATCTTAAGTGGCACTATTTTTACACAAGTAAAGGTGTGATCTAACTCTTTCATTACAAAGTGATGTTAAAAGTTTTGGTTTTTTTTTAATTGTAGGTCATCTGCATGGGTGCAAAACAGAATGGCTTGCCAGCTGCCTATCAGAAGAAATTAGAAGCTATAGAGACTAACAACTATGCAGGGCCAGTGTCAATCTTTGAAGAAATTGAAGCTGCTATTACGGAGAAGGAAACAACAACTCAGTAGAAAAGTTCTTCCCAAAATATTTCCATTTCCACTTCCTTGCCTGTGATTTATTTGTATTGCTTATATTATACAGGTGATCAAATTAGGTTATCTGAGTGGTCCTTTCTGGTCTTGGAATGTATGGATTTTTCATTTTGATTTAGGCATTTTTTAGGCATCTTTCTTCTTAATATGCTGATTAGCAATAATTTCTTTGATAAAGAATGGTGAACTTGTCATATGCTGATTAGCAATAATTTCTTTCTTTGATAAAGAATGGTGAACTTGTCATGTTTTAATTCAACAAGATATTGGATTTGATGTGCAATTTAAGGCTCTGATCTTGCAAAGATCAGTGTACATTGTTAACTGTGTGTACCATGTTTAAAGTTAAGTGCATGTGTAAATCTTTGCAAAGTTGAGCTTAACTTTCTACAGTTCTCATACAGTGCTGGTAACACTGCCTATGGTTACAGTGCTGCTGCTGCTGCTGCAATGCTGTGATTTGGGCAGTGTAGTCAAAAAACCCAAACAAGGGCTGTAGTTTTATTGCCAGGGCCCAGGAGTGGGGCTCCCAACGATAAAGTTCTGTTTTATACTGGCATTTTTCAGCATTAAAACTTTTGTTGCTTGGGCTGTGTTTTGTCACACCCCTGAATGACTAAAGTTTTAGCACTGAAAGTGACAGTGTAGATATAGCTTAAGGTTTTTAGGATCAAGCTATGGGTCCCTAGCTACGGTGCACACAGATCTCCAGCCAGGTTTAAAAACCATTTTTTTCCCCCTGATGTAGTAAATAAGATTAATTGGGATGCAAAGTGGGAAATGAAGCTGATGCTGATTTGGATTTTTACATATCTAACTTCTTTAGAAGGAGTGCTGGAACAATTTGTATAGTGGGGATGCTGAGAGCCATTGACCCAAACTGGAAACCCTGTATATAATAGAAATCACTTCAAGTAGGGGCACCCCCACATCCCTAATTCCAGCACCTATATTCTGTAGAGCAAAAAAAATTTCTATTTGGGAGGTGTAAACATTTTATTTTCAAAGTTAATTATTGGCTATTCTTTACCCTTTAGCTGTGCAATCACTCTCTGTGAACCAATATGTCATACCACTGAATACTGGTCACATAAAAGCCAGTTTTAAAAAAAGGAATTTTAAAATACAAATATCTTCCATAGAAAATATGCTTTTAAAAATGTTAAGCTAGGAGGCAACCCACCCCCTTAAGGAAGTTACCAGCACGGGACAGTGTTCTGCCTCTAATGGCTTGCTGGTTTTGTGGTATAATTTCAAGAAATGGGTGAACCAAGTGTAATAAAATACTTTTTTGAAATCTTTATTGTAAACGTTTTACACTTCAGGCTTGTGTAACTTTAGTTGTTATGCTTGTTTTTAAAGGGTATGGGTGGAGGGGGAACGGACAAGAGCGCTTGCAGGCTGATACCTAAAGATTCTGTTTTTGTGGTATCCAGCCAAGTGTGGCCCATGGCCACCGCAGGAAGCCGTCACTTTCAGCAGTTGTAGATAACTGTAGAAACAACAGTATCAGGCTGCCCTGCCCTAAAGTCTGTCAGCCTTCTTCCTGCAAGTTCAACTATACAAGCCAGAAGTTGAATCATATTTTCTGTGGGCATGTTTTTCTAGCTCTTGGGCACTGTGGGGGCAGTAATGCTCTTCCAAAGCACCCATTTCTGGATGCTCCTAGTACGGCGGCACCACCCAGACAAGCCTGAATACTTAGAAAAAGCTTAGAAACAGCTTTAAAAAAGTGAACAGCGTTTGCATCCGCTCCAGCTCTCAAGTGAGCTGGCCCTCCCTGGGTGTGGCTGCCTTCTCCAGCCCAGATCCACTGGGGGGAGACGGGCTTGCAGGGGTCAGCAGGGCTAGGGCTTGGCCCAGCTGCAGGCTGGGTGGGGGGTGGCTGGAAGGTGTAACTCTCGCCTTCCTTAACGCCGGCTGCGGGCCTGGCTCCCGGCTCAGCAGGCGCTGTGGAGGGAAAGCCCCCCGCGCAGCCAGGCTCCGGGCGGCCGGGGCAGGGAGAAAGGGGGCTCAGGCGCCAGACGAGCGGTGTCCTAGGAGCTCGCGCTGGCTGGGGCGCAGGCGGCTGCAGAGGGAGCCGCTGCGCCCGGAGCGGGGGAGGCGCCTGGGGTTGCGAAACCGTCTGGCTCGTCGGGGCAGCAGCTCGCTCAGGCAGCGTCGGGCACCCGCGAGGGGGAAGCGCCCAGCCGAGCAGCGCGGGGCGGGACTCCGGCCCCAGAGTCCGCCGGGCCCGGGCAGCGCCTCGCTCCTCCCTCTCACTCCGTGTCCCGCGCCGCGGTGAGTCCCGGCCGCGCCCCCAGTGCAGTGCCCGGCGGGGAACGGGGGTCCCAGTACTGGGTATGAAGCTGCCTGGAGCGGGGGAGGTGTCAGTGCTGGGGGGGGGGGGCTGCCTGGGGCAGGAGTGGGGGAGGTCAGAGTGCTGGGTATGGGGCTGCCTGGGGCAGGAGCGGGGAGGGATCCCAGTGCTGGAGGGGGCTGACTGGGGCAGGAGCGTGGGGAGAGTCACAGTGCTAGATATGGGGCTGACTGGGGCAGGAGCTGGGGAGAGTCACAGTGCTAGATATGGGGCTGACTGGGGCAGGAGGGGGGGGGTCACAGTGCTGGCTATGGGGCTGACTGGGCAGGAGGGGGGGTCACAGTGCTGGCTATGGGGCTGACTGGGGCGGGGGGGGGGTCACAGTGCTGGCTATGGGGCTGACTGGGGCAGGAGGGGGGGTCACAGTGCTGGCTATGGGGCTGACTGGGGCGGGGGAGGGTCACAGTGCTAGATATGGGGCTGACTGGGGCAGGAGGGGGGGTCACAGTGCTGGCTATGGGGCTGACTGGGGCAGGAGGGGGGGTCACAGTGCTGGCTATGGGGCTGTCTGGGGCAGGAGCGTGTGGGGGGTGTGTGACAGTGCTGGGTGGGGGGCTGCCTGGGGCAGGAATGAGGGAGGGGTGAGTGACAGTGCTGTGGGGAGAATGCCATACTGTTGTGGGTGAGGCCTCGGAGAGGTGAATGAGAACTGCAAGGCACTATGGCTCAAATCTCAAGGTGGCTGGCTGGCTCTTGCACTTCCTTCCCAGAGATCTCTGTGATAGGTTTTGAGATGCCGCTGATTTATGCAAAATAAAAGAGTTGAGTGTCTTTTAAAAAGCACAGTTCTTCTAAAACAGTGATGGGAGCAGACACACCGTAGCCAAGTGGGCCAATGGCCATTTGCAGAGATGTGAATGAATATCCCTTAAAGGTCCTTATTAAATGCAAAGAAGTGGTGTGTTAAAAGAATAGTAAGGACTGAGATAAATTACTAGACTCCGAGGATGTGTTGTGGGAAATGGAAGAATTTTCTTTACCCCTCCAGTCTTGTCCTGGGCTGTGTGAGATCCATGTTTCCCACTAATAGGTTTGTTGGTTCTTTGCCTCTTACTGGCTTTTCCAAAATTGAATTGTTTAATTTGGAAAGATATTGGGAGGAAAAAAAACACTCAAACACTCAGTGCTTGTGGGAACAAAATTTTTCAAGAAGCCTGGCCTTAGAATTTAGGTGATATAAAGAAGGAAAGGAGCAAGAAACAAAGGAGGTATCAGATAATGTGAGAATAAATTGTGTGGGAGATGGGCCAGTGAAGCAAGTATGTGAGGAGGGAATAGTGAGGCAAATGGGTTAGTGGAGCTGAGAGGAAAGCTAGAGAAATTTACAAGGTTAATTAATGAAGTCTAGAAAAATTAACTAAATGTAATTGAATTTTCTTAGCCATTTTGGAAAGCGTATTATGGGAACCTCTCTCATTTTGTCCGCATGTGTCCTCATCAGGAGTTTGGTCAGTGAGATACAGCCAAATTCAAATTACTAGGTGACATGGAGACAGTAATGTTTTCTATAGTTTCAGTGTGTTTAAGTTTCTTATTCTAGTTTAAATTGGTGTTTTTGTCTAAACTTTGTTCATCTAATATTTGTACTTTGTGAATCCGTGTTTCTAAATTGTAAGGCTTGAGTTTCACATCTCTTCAGTGAAAGACACTCCCATTCTTCAGAAATTTGGCAGAGGACACGTTACAGTGGAAAGTGCGTTGAGCAACTTTTAGGCAGAGATTTCAGCCCAACTGCTATAGGCTAATACAGGAGCTCCAGTAGCAAAGGCAAAAGAAAAAGCCAAACCTGGCTGCTCCTCTGCTGGCAGAGGAAAAGATTTGCAGTAATACAGTAGAGCTACATTACAAATAACAGATGGTAAGTTACCTCTTTTTCCTGGATGCCAGTAGCAATGCCAGAATGATCAAGCTTTCCACATGATTCATGTAAGAAGGAATATGGCCCTCAGCAGGATGATGAAAGAAACACAAGAGTGGGAGCCCTGCTACTTTGGTTCAACTCAGTTCCATCTCCTTCTTCTAAGAAGAAAAAAAAGGATGATGCCAGTCAATGTCTAGTAAACTCGAATACATTCATACATATAAATATCAATTGCATATAAACATAGTTTAGGGGCATCTGCTGATTAAGATGGAATGCTCACCAGCCACGTGATTACCCCCTGGCCCAAGGAAGTGCGGGGACAATACCCTTCGCCTCCTGTCTGCCTTTCTCCCACCCCTGTTCCATCCCCCCTCCCTGCCTTGCTCTGCCCCTGCCTAGGGTTAAACGCTAGGCTTAACCCATTAACCTTGGAGCAGCGCCTGCCTGTGGCTGGCGGTGCTACAGGAAGGGGGCTGCTCCAGTCCGACGGGGCCTGCTGTGCATGGGCTGCTCTGGCTAGCCAAGCCTGCGGGGACTGCTCCAGTTGGGCCAGGCTCACTGCACCATGGGTGGGGAGCTGCTCCAGCCCAGCTGGGATGGTGCAGCCCCCGCAGCCCATGGTATGGCAGGCTTGGCTGGGATGGAGCAGCAGCCACTGCCCACATCAAGCAGGGGGGCTGCTCCAGCCTGGCCAGGCCACCGGTTGCCCATAAGCATCACCCAATCAATGTGATGCTTAGTGGGTAACTGGCTAACCCTTTACATCCCTACCCCGTCCCACATCCTGCGACCTATATGGCCCGGCGGACTAAGGGGTCAGGAGTCCAGCACGCTCACCGGCAGTGGCAGAGGAAGTGGAGCAACGTGGCCTCAGCTCGCTCTGCTCCCCCAGCCGTGTCGCTCCACTTCCTGCCACTAAAGCATAGGGATGGTCCCGGCCCTCCCCAGATCAGTGTGTCAGGAGAGCAGAGTGAGCTGGGCCCACGTAGCTCCGCTTTTCACACTGTTGCCAGTGAGTGCAGGGGGGCTGGACCCCTGCTGCAAGTGCTGGATGCCAGAGACTCTGGGGCTGTGTCTAGACTGCATTCCTCTTAAAATAAGGAATAAGGGATCTTTCGGAAAAGGCTTTATTTTCCGAAAGATCCCCGTCTAGACTGGCGCTTTTTTCCAGCAAAGCTCTGAGCCGGAAAAAAAGCGGCAGCCATGTTTATGCAAATGAAGCGGGGGAGATTTAAATCCCCGCTTCATTTGCAATTGCGATGTGTCTACTTTGCATCCCTTTTACGGAAAAGGGATGCAGTCTAGACACAGCCTGGCTGGCTGGCCCTTTGCCCCTTCTGCCCTGGCACTTGAAGGGTGCACGTGCCTCCTTGTGCCCCGCACGTTGCCACTGATTTAGGCTGCATGCTGATGCTCTCCCTACTGATGGAAGAGGGCAGAAGCAGAAGCCGGCAGAACTGGGTTAGGGGAGATGTAAAAGTGAGCAGTAGGGGCCCTTTGGCCCTCCCCATCCTCTTAATTAAGCTGAGGCTCTGTGGGTCAGCGGAGGAGAAGCCAGGATCCTTGACATGCTTCCATCAAAACTCAGTGGATATTATTACAGCTTGTATCACAGTAGCCCCTTGAGACCTTGATCAGGGCCCTGGTTAGCTAGGTCCTATTTAACCACTTAATAAACACATGTTCCCTGACAGGAACAAATTTTGCTCCAACTCCTATGAGACCAAGCATGGAAAGTTTCTACTACTGTCAATTAATCACAGTTTACTCGTGCAATTAACTCAAAACAAATTACCTTGACCCAAAAAATTAATTGTGATTAATCACAGTTTGAATTGCACTGTTAAATAACAACGAATAGTCCGGTGGCACCTTAGGGTATGTCTACACTACCCTCCTAATTCGAAATAGGAGGGTAATGTAGTCATACCGCAATTTGCAAATGAAGCCCGGGATTTGAATTTCCCGGGCTTCATTTGCAATTGCGGTATGACTACATTACCCTCCTATTTCGAATTAGGAGGGTAGTGTAGACATACCTTTAGAGACTAACAAAAATGCATATATAGTATCATGAGATGCCACAGGACTACTTGTTTTTAAAGTTACAGACTAATATGGCTACTCCTCTGAGAACAACAATTGTGATGGGTTTGATCAGAGGGCCCCTTGGGACTCTTACCCTCTGTGCTGTTCATGTCACTGATGTCCACCTACCTGCTCTCTGGGGTACCCTATCTTACTGTCCTGCTGTGACAGTATACCAGAAGCTGTGGTTTCTCTCTGCCAAGGCAGAGGTGAGTTAATAGCGCCCCAGCAGAGCAACACAGACACTCAAGCAGCTCAGCTCTGGGAAGGCTCAGCTATAAGGTCATTGGCTGAACCCAGGAACACAGCCTCAAAGAGGACCAAAACTCCAGATAAATGTGTCTTACTCTTTATAAAAGTTTTACACAGAGAACGCTCATAAAGTCTACCCCCTTTACAAATGAGAGATATACACAGTGTTTGCTCCCCTCTCTTTCCCCAGTAACGGTTATTTACGCTGGGCTAGATAATAAACAAAAGTATTTTATTAAGTATAAAAAGGATTTAAGTGATTGCAAGTGATAACAGGCAGATCAAAGTAAAAAGCCAAAATAAAACACGTCAGTGAACCCTATATGCTAAGAAACTTGTTAAATGCAAATTTTTAACCTAATAGTGGTTCTAATCACCTCTTTCACAAATTAAGCTGCCTCTTAGCACGGGCCCAACTCTTCTCCCTGTTCTGATGTAGATGTTTCTAGCAGGCATTTTGGATGGTAAAGGGAAGGGGTCTCCTGGCATCTGGCCACCCCGTTATTGTTTGTTTTCCCACCTTTATATCCCTTTTGCCACCTTTATATCCCTTTTGTGTGGTGGAAATTCTTTGTGTTCAGGTTAAACTTTTCTCATCATGAGTGGAAAAGTACAAGATCCAAAAAGGGTTCCAGCATCAGGTGGCTTGACACAGAAGAATGATACGTGCACAGAAATAGAATATACACATTCAGATGATGTGTTACATGATGCATTTTGCTTAAAGCATCTTTGAGTTAAACATATTCATATTCATAAGCCAATTTTTATAAGCATGGAAGGGCCATGACACCAATTGAAATTTATTAAAAATATTGTTTTTCTACATTTCCAAAAGTATTGATTTCAATGACAACATAAAATGCAAAGTGCTCACTTTTTTACTAAAAATATTTGCAGTAAAAAAAAAAGAGAATAATTTTCAGTTCATCTCATACAGGTACTGTCGTGCAATCTCATTATGAAAGTGCAACTTACAATGTAGATTAGTTTTTGTTACATAATTGTGCTCAAAAATAAAACAATGTAAAACTTTAGCACCTACTAAGGATGTTAAGTAACGGTTAATTTACTAGGAATTTCCGACTACTTGACTAGTTGATAGACACTTCCGCATTCCTCCTTTGAAATGTACAAGAGCTCCTACTGGGGCTCTTACACATTTCCAAGGAGGAATGCGGAACTCCACGTGCAGCCCAGGGTCAGTGGGAAGTCCCACTGTCTCCAGGCTGCATGCAGCGTGCCAGCTTTGAAATGTACAAGAGATCCCAGCGGAGGCTCTTGTGCATTTCAAAGCAGCAGCGCCCTCATGGAGCCTGGAGTCAGCGGGGGACTCAGAGTCCATCGCTGACCACGTGCTCCATGCTGCGCTGCCAATTTGAATGCCATATAGAACCTGGGATCAGCTGGGGACTCCCAGCTGATCCCGGGTTGGGGAGTTCCCAGCTGACTCGGGGCTCCATGCGTGGCAACGCCGCACAGCTGAGCCGGGGATCAGCTGTGCGGCACTGCCCCTTTGAACGCTGCTTTTGCATTTCAAAGAGGCAGCGCCGCAAAGCTGATCCCGGGCTTAGCTGTGTGGCGTTGCTGCTTTGAAGTATCCCCCCCCCCCCGCTTTGCTGCCTCTATCTGATAGAGACAGCAAGGGGGGGGGAATCAACTAGTCGACTGACTAGCCGATAAGCATTTGCTGCATCCCTATTGCCAACAAGTCCACTCAATTTTACCTCTTGTTCAGTCAATCGCTAAGACAAATAAGTTTGGTTACATTTATGGGAGATAATATTGCCTATTTATTTAAAATGTCACCTGAAAATGAGAGCAGGTGTTTGCATGTGGCAGGTATGATAGATATTCATATGCCCCTTCATGCTTTGACCACCATTCCAAAGAACATGCTTCCATGCCGATGACAGTTTCCCCGGCCAGCCCTGCTGCACCTGCCGCCAGCCCTGCTTCTGGCGGCTAGTTCTCCCCTCCTCTCCCGATCTCCCCCGGCCAGCCCTGCTGTACCCAACACCTGCCCCCGCTGCCAGTTCTACCTCCTGCGGGCTGGTTCCTCCTCCCGATCTTCCCCGGCCAGCTCTGCTGCACCTCCCGCCAGCGCTGCTTCCATTGACCAGTTCTCCCCTCCTCCTCCTGAGCTCCCCCAGCCAGCCCTGCTCCCGCTGGCCGCACTCCCTTCCCCCCGATCTCCCCCGGCCAGTCCTGCTCCACCCTTCCCCTCCCGCAACCGACCAGCTCTGTTTCACATCGCTCCCCCCCCCAATCTCCCCCAGCCAGTCCCCAACCCCTCCCCTTCCGCCAGCTCTGCTTCCCTACCCCCCGCCCCTTCCTCCCGGCCAGCCCCGCTCCCCTACAGGCCGGTACCTCCCCTCCCCCCCCCATGAAGTGTGTCCGATATTTTTTTTTAAGACTACCTGGTAACCCTATAATGTCTCTCAAAAAAAGTGGCTTTGGATTTTAATTTAATCACATGATACGCTCTTTTAGTTTTAAAGTATGGATTGCTGTATTATGCAATAAGCACTGAATTGCACATGTAACAAACAAACAAAGAAGCACAATGTCCCATACTTAAGCTTGTATTTTTTAAGTAAAGTTTAGTTGTTAATTTAAAAAAAATTAAGTTTAGTTAAGTTTTAGTTTCTTTAGTTTATGATTGAGTACAGCCTCTCTCCGAGTTACAAATGAGTTACAGACCAAACACTTGGCCGTAGCTCGAACTGTTCGTAACTCGGACCCCATTGAGTTACATGCGACCGCACTGTTGGTAAGCATGGGTCGCGTTCGTAACTCGGGGACTGCCTTTACGACTGCTCCATGGAAGCTTTGGTCGTAAGTGTGAACGGTCGTAACTCGAACGTTCACAACTTGGGGAGCGGCTGTATTCAATAAATGTTCGCCTTTAAAAAATAAAATAAAATTCCCTGGGTGCACGCCCTAATGACATGTGCTGCGTATGCCTATGGAAGTACTTCAAAGCGGCAGCACTGCACAGAGCCCGGATTCCTGGTATGAGAGAAATTGAAAAATACTATTATCATTTTTACAGTTCAAGTATTTGTAATAATACTGCAAGAGCACTGTACACTTTGTATTCTGTGTTGTAATTGAAAATGTAGAAAAACATCCACAAGTATTTAATAACTTTCAATTGGTATTCTGTTGTTTAGCAGCATGATTAAAACTTTGAGTAATTGTGATTAATTTTTAGTTAATTGTGTGAATTAACTGTGATTAATCAACAGCCCTAATAAATAGGTTTTCCAGCTTCCAGAAACTAGTTCAACCAGTGATGTGTCATAGTTGTTATTTTCACTGAGTCAATAGGAATGGTCTGTTTTGGACAGTCAGACCAGAAATAATATGGGTTGGATTTTTCATTTAATTTCTTTCTTTAAAGAGAAACCATTTTTTTAAATTAGTTTTTCCTTTACTTTAAAAACTAAGTTGCCTTGGGCAAACTTGTTGTTCAGACTAATTTTACTTCCCCCACTTGTATACTCTTTGTCAGTGAATAGACAATTTAATCAGAAGCCAAATTTAGTGGATTAAATACTTCATGTTCTTGCACCCCTTTCCCTGTTGCATGTAAGTTAAGGGCCTCCAATAAGCTCTTTTGGCAATAAGTATTTACAGTATCAGTGAAACACAATATTTTTCACTACCAGAAAATTAGATGAGTTTCTTGCATCACCAGGTGAGGAAATGGCAGGCAGGAGTGGCAGTTGTGACGGGATTTGAGGGAACACTTTGAGCAAAAAGAGAATGTAAATGGTAGAAAGAAGAGCCCATATTTTTTGGCTGCACAAAGATTACCATTTTAAAGAGCTGTTGTAATCAGCAGACTCACTAACGTCAAAATAGCATCATCTTACTCAGCCTTGTGACTCCAGCTCAGTGATTGTCCGACGCCTCGGTGTAAGTGTAAAGTATATGTATGTTGTGTCTACTTACTCTGGCAAGTCTTGACCTCTGTCCCCCTTTCATTTCTCTCTTGCCTCAGTCCCCACCCATCCTCTCCCATAGTCCATTATAACAAGTAGGGATGTAAAACTCCATTTAATTGGTTAACTGGTTAACTGGTTAAACGTGATATTTACCTGGTTAACCGATTAAATGGGGGTGGGCGGGAAGGTGCGCTCACCCCACCGCACAAAGGGGATGCGCTGGCTAGACCGGAGTGTACTTGTCCATGGCAAGCCTTAAGGGGTTGGAGCATCCCCCTGCTTGCAGCCAGTGGGGAGTTGCTCCAGCTCCCATCTGTTAACCAGAACTGGTAAGCCTCCCCCCATTAAGGATGAAGCTAACCAGTTAATCTTTCACACCCCCAATCCCCAGCAATTCATGCTCTTTTCCCTGTTTCCAGGGTTGCTTGTGTTTCCCCTGTCCTACAGATCCTTTCCACCTGCCTATTGCTCTAATTCACTTCTCTCCTTTGCTTTTAAACTCCTTGGATGATCCAGGCCCACCAACGCATGGAAGGAAGGGGGAGTAAAGGGAGCAACTGCCCTAGGGTCCCGCAGTTCAAAGCTATGGATTTGAAATTTGTGCAGGCATTGGCTAATCCGTTGCCCCATCCCACCCCATCCATGGTTAAGTGAGCCACAGTATGATCACTAGAACTGTGTGCTAAGAAAAGGCTTGCTACAGAATACACATCTTGGTCTCATTGTTACAGCCAATGGGACTTCTTGGAGAGTCAGAACTGTACACCATAGCATGCATGAAATCAGCAAGCCTCCATGTATTAATGTTATGTTAATGTTCCCCTGAGAGGGATCCAAGGCCCTTTTCATCTAGATAAGCTATTGCCATTTCGCTGATTATTATGTGTGGCTGTGAGGCTTAAAGATAATGTGGGAGGAACAGGAACGAAACTGCTCTTATTTTAAAAAAGGCTGTGTTTTTGGATTTCAAACACCAGCTATTGTATCCATGAGAGAACTGACAAAATTGGATTATAATTAATTACAATTACTAATACTGTACTTAAATAGCAATATAGTAAAATATATATAATTACTATTTTGGTACAAGCATTGTACACTAAACTTCCGATAATCCGGCACCTTTAGGACCCAGGAGGTGCCAGATTATCAGATTTGCCGGACTATCGGAAGGGGGGACTATGAGGGGTCTGGGGTGGGGGGGGATGCCACCCCAGACCCCTCATAGCCCCCCCTTCCGATAGTCCGGCTCTGCCCCAGGCGTCCCTGATTCAGCCGCTGCTGGTCAGTTTCAGCAGCGGCTGAATCGGGGATGCCTGCAATAGAGCAGCTGGAGTGCTGCCGGATTGGTCCGATAGCGCTGACCCTTGGCGCGGCGAGACCAACCCGGCAGCACCCCAGCTGCTCTTGGGGACGCCTGGGGCAGAGCAGCTGGGGGGCTGCCAGGTTGGTCCCACAGCGCCACTCCTCAGCGCTACTGGACCAACCCGGCAGCACCCCAGCTGCTCTGCCCCAGGTGTCCCCAAGTCAGCCGCTGCTGATACTGATCAGGGGCTGATTCCAGGAAGCCTGGGGCAGAGCAGCTCTGCCTTGGGCTTCCTGGAGTCAGCCGCTGGTCAGTTTCAGGAGCGGCTGAATCGGGGACAGCTGGAGTGCTGCCGGGTTGGGCCCCGCAACCCCGAGGGGCAGCGCTACGGGACCAACCCGGCAGCACTCCAGCTGCTCTACCCTAGGCGTCCCCAATTCAGCCACTGGTCAGTTTTAGCAGCGGCTGAATCGGGGAAGCTGGTGGCAGAGCAGCTCCAATGGTCCAGCTGCCCAGAGCACTTCCGGGTTCCTGATGGTGCCGGACCATCAGATGCCGGACCATTGGAGTTTTATTGTACCTACATTTAATTTACCAGCTGAGAAGTAGACTTCTTACAAGATCACTGTCAGATCCATTCTGAATACTTCCTGAGAATTTACAAATTGAGCTCTAAGTATGCACTATAATTCCAAGGTGGAAAATGTTGGGTGAAATGATGCAGCTGTTCCAGTGAGATTTTGGTAACACTTTTAGGTTTCTAACTGTAGTAATAGTAGAGAAAATCTCTCTCTCTCCTCTGCAGGAAAGGGAGTGTAGCTGCTTCAAAGTGTATATAGTTTCCCAAGGCATTTACAATGCAGAAAACTTTCCACATCCACCTCACCTTCTTTCCCTTTCCAACTATATATAAAGTCTTATTCGTACTGGGGATTTCATCTATAGTATCCAGACACCAGTGCAGACTCACAGGACTCTTTTGTAGCCACACTAGAAGATGCAGTATGCACCAATGCAGCTTACTGCTGCTTGAAACTGGGATAGGATGTGATTCGCACTGATGAAGTTTGTAATGACTTTGCCTATGTACACTGAGAGCCAGATTCACAGCTGGTGTAAATTTGCATAGCTCCACTGTCCCCCTGAATCACCTGAGAATTGCTTTGCACAAGTGCAGTTGCAGTAGTGATTGGTTCTCATTGGCTAAAACTGGGGTAAATCTCTAGCCTAGACAAGTTCTAAATGTCCATTCCTTTAACTGGACGTAATAAAACCTAAACAGCCTGGCTAACATTTTCCGCCACAAATAAGTGATCTGTGTCTATTAGACCAATCTGTCTTCATTACACCATTCAGATTATCCCTGCAGCTCGGTTGGCTGGTTTCTGCTTCACTTAGCTTACTGGAAGCCACTTTGCTATTTCTCTTGTCAGAAGAATCTTATTGTGTAATAATAATAAACTTTGATGATTAAACCATTTTTCAAACACCACTTCATTCTAAAGCCTGCGGTCGGACAGCAGGGGGCCGAAAGGGAGGCTGGAGCACCAGACAGACTCCCCAATGCCTGGGCGGTGGGGGAGCCCTGAGCCTCAAGGGCTGTATCCAAGCAAGCTGGGGCCCGCAATAATTGTCAACTTTATTATTTCACTGCTGATTGTTTCACATCCAACTAATGTGATCTTCCCACCCCAAGCTGTCTCCTAAATCTACTCAGATGCCATCTCCTATTTTTTAATGTATATGAAGGTGTCATGGATTCACTAGGTCATGTCTATAAGCAACATTTTAAACACATTCTTAGCTTTTTGTAATAAAGCAGAACTGACCTGCTCTGTGAGAAACTATTGCATTTTGATGCAATATCATTTTCTTTCCTTTCTTTCCTGCCCAACGACATTTGGACAGAGGCCATGCCTTACCCACTGAAGCATAAAAAGATAATATAAAATATTCTATCAGACACCAAAGCGCATAAAATAAAGTGGAAAGAAGCACAGTGCAAAGTAAAATAATGTTCTTTTTTACAAAACAACAAATAGTTTTGCAGCAGCTTAGAGACTAACAAAAGATGTAGATGGTATCATCTACATTTTTTGTTAGTCTCTAAGGTGCTGCAAGACTATTTGTTGTTTTTTAAGTTTTTCCAGTTACAGACTAACACGGCTACCCCTCTGAAGCTCTTTATTATAGAGTACTGTGTATGCTTTTATTAGCTTGGACCATTTGGTAACTTTTTCCCAAGAACAGTATGAGTTCAAGTGCTGGGCTAGCAATCCATTGTTCTTGGAAGGTGAGGTTAGCAATTGTACTCTTGATAGACTAGAAAAACTTTGTTTGGTTCGTGTTTGAGGAGTAGTCTCTACTGTTGAATGTTCTTTTAATAGATATTCCATGCTATTAACTGCACAGGTCCAGTAATGCGAAGGACAATCTCTGTGTCACTTGCATTAAACTCCATGCCAATTCCACGCTGCAAATCTACAGTCGCTCAATGATGAAGTTAAAAGGACCAGTCTCTGGCTGTCTTAACAATGGAAGGTCAGTCTTGTGCTAACATAGAGACTATCCAGCAAGTACTCTCCGAATCAAGTCCCCCATCCTTCCTTAATGTGCTGAAAATACATCGAGAACTTTTAGTCAGCAAAATCCGAAACACACAATGTTTGATTGACAACTTGATTAAGAACGAATACTTCTCTATTGAAGATGCAGAGATTGCCGTGCAGTTTCCTACTCAGGCCGACAAGGTATAGTCTTATTTCACATTCAGCTTAAGTTTTTTATTAACCATGTAAAACCGCATAAGTTGGAGCCTGCATGGTAACTTTAACTCAACTGCCTTTTATATTTTTATCATGTTTGATACTCTCGGTCTACTTCCTATGGGTCAGCGTCCTCGTCACCGGTATCACAGCCAATAGTTGGTGCTCTAGTGAGTAGATGCAGCAGAGAGGCTATTGAATGGGTAGGATGACTGAACAGTTGAGTTCTCTATCACCTTGAGGTGATCCTGCCAGTGCGGAAGGTCATTGCTGAGGCAATCTAAGGAAGCTTACACAGTTGCTAGTTTTGCTCTATGGATAACAACAGAACACCTGCACCTTTGACAAGCACTAGATTCACACAGAAAATAAATGAATGTATTAAAACCATTCTATAGGATGGAAATCGTTGGTGTATTTGGGCAGTGAACAGCAGTGGGTGGAGTAGATAAACTGCTTGGTTACTAAAAAACTGAGGACTTGATTGTCAAACCAAAAGCAAGCACTCAGGACTTGTCCACAGTGCAAAGGCAGCAAATCAATTTAAGTTACACAACTTCAGTTATATGAACAGCATAGCTGAAGTTCACTGCAGTGTGTTGACTGGAAATGCTCTCCTATTGACTCCCCTGGCGCTTCTCATTGAGATGGAGTACTAGAGTCGAGGGGAGAGCAATCGACTTGGATCGTTCACTGCCTCATTGATCTGACCCATAGTGTAGGCAAGCCCTCAGTGTTGGTCCAACTCGGCTTTTGTTTATTTTATTAGGACAATCAGTGTTCGTATAGGGTCTGAACCCACTCCCATTGAAGTTGATGGGAGCCTTTCTGCTGATTTTAGTGAGAGTTGCATTGTGTCCTCAAATCATGGCAATTAACCTCTGTAAATCTATATGTTTGCCGATATAAGAAAAGCTCTAAAACATACATTTACCAAAAAATCTGTGATGCGAGCAAATACTTAAGAGGGAAACAGAGTTAATATCAATCAAGGTCTATATGAGACCAGGAAGGTCGGCTTAAGGTATGCAACTCCAGCTACATAAATAACATAGCAGGAGTTAGCATACCTTAAGCTGAGCTTGATGCTGTTTTCACAGTGGGAGGTTGACAGGAGCAAACACTCCCGTTGGCTTACCTTACTCCTCGCGAATCGATGTGTACCAGCGACGACTGGGCACACCCTCAGCATTCCATTTAGTGAGTCTTTACTAGACCCGCTTAGTTGAATGCCAGAAGATCATTCTCTGACATGGTGGGTGGAGACGTGGCATAGATGGAGCCCTAGTTTAAAGGAGAAAAAGTGTTCATTTTAAAATTGTAATCATTTTTTCTAATGAAGGCTTTCCCCTCATTTAAACTAGGACCCTCCTATGTCATAGTAAAGGTTTTATTTAAATACATATGGACATTCTGTATATTTCTTCATGAAATTGAGGAAAACCTTGATATCTTGACTAGGGATGTGAATGACTAGTTGACTATCTGATAAGCAAATGCCATTTGGGATAGTCGACACATTAATCAACTAGTCACTTCCCTCCGTCCCTTATTGCCTCTATCAGAAAGAGGCAGCAACGGGGGAAGGAAGAAGAGGGGGTGCTTCAGAGTGGCAGCGCTGCGTGGAGGCCCGGGTTCTGCCACTTTGAAATGCCCCATTGAACCCTTGAGTCCCCCACTGGTCCTGTGCTCCCCGCAGCGCTTTCACCTTTGAAGTGGGCTGTTGCTGCACTTCAAAGATGGAGGTGCCCTTATCGTCTAATCGAATAGTTGATGCAAATTGCATGGACTATTCGATTAGCCAGTTAATCTAAATTTAACATCCCTAATCTTGTCACACTTTGGGTCTAGATTTCTGTCTCCAGTGGCAAATAATAGCAAAAACTGCTTGGGTTTCCAATTCTTCCACTAGCGAGAGGCATTTTTTCCCAATACAATGATTTAATACAGTACCTGACTGTGATTTCCCTTAAGAACCAGTTATGCAGCTCTTGAGGTTTCAGAACTATGTCACAGCTAGAGGAGAGTGAACTACAAAAGATTCAGAATCCTGGGCTTTTCATCAATGTGCAGATTCCCCTAGTGTAATGACACTTATTTGAGAGTGAAAATTGTAACTGGTGCTTACTCTGTGTAGCTAGCCTAAGCTGGGAGTTGAACAGTGGTGTATTGTATGATTACTTTGGGGTCTTTTTTTTTGTTCAGTAGTATAACATAGTAATAAAGCACTCAGGCCAGCTCTACACTAGACCGAGCATCTCGACTTAAGGTACGCAACTCTAGCTACTTAGAATATGTAGCTGGCATCGGCTTTCCTTAAGCTGAGCTTGGTGGCATCCCCACAATGGAAGGCTGATGAGAACAAACGCGCCCATCGGCTTCCCTTACACCTTGCAAAAGGAAGAGTACCAGATGCCTGTGGGAGCACCCTCTGAGTTAGTTTAGACTCGCTAAATCAAAATTTGCTAAATCAAACTCTGGAAGATTGATCCCGGAGCGGCATTCCTGCATGTACTGAAGACAAGCCCTCAGACACCTACCGAGTGTAGCTCCCAGCACAGGCAATGTGTATTTCACAGGAAAAGGGGGAAGTTTAGTTTTTGGGCCATATTGCCTAACCTCTCACGCAGAATCCTGCAGAAGGGGCCAGAAGTGAGTGAAAACTGAGGGTATGTCTACACTTGCAGCCTAATTCGAAATAGGGCTGCAAATGTAAGCATTTGAAATTACAAATCAAGCCTGGGATTTAAATATCCTGCGCTTGATTTGCATCTTCCTGCCCTGGCACCGGTTTTTGAAATTGACAAGCCCAGAATAACAGCCCGTGTCCACACGCGGCAGTGAAATGGGCGTTCGAAATAAAGCCCTCGTTCGAAATACCTGTTATTCCTACTGCAATGAGGTTCCCATTTCCATACATGAAGCATTTCGTAAATGTAACGGCTATGTGTTGCTAACATTCGATGTGGTATTTCTTCAGGTTCGTAAAATTCTGGATCTGGTTCAAAGCAAAGGAGAAGAAGTTTCAGAATATTTCATCTACATCCTACAAGAGGTCTCTGATGCGTATTATGAACTACAGCCTTGGTTGGATGAAATAGATTTCCGCCCATCACAGAATGTTCAAAACAAACCTGTTACAAATACAGATCCAGGTAGGAAGAGCCAATAGGTCAATTCTCTGTAGAAAACATGTTTCCAGAGAGAAACATGTGCTAATACCCATCAAATTAATGTCATCTATTGATTAGTCTCACTATTTGTTCTGATTTCCACAGTATTGGGAATCAAGATTTAAAAATATGTAACCGGGATAAACACTACACTGTGGTTCTTGTTTTCCATGTGAATATTATGGGGCGAGATTTTTATCCCTCTACAGCTCCCTGTGGCAACATACTCTCTGTAAAAACTGTAGAGCTATCTGGGAAAAATAGCCTGGTGAATGCATTGGCTTCCTTATACAGGCCTCTTTACAAAGGAACTTAGGAGCAGGGTGCCTAGCACGTAGCGGTGTGGGGACCTTGGGTGGTGCTGAGGCAGATGGTGGAACTTAGAATTGCTCCTTCTGTTACCTAAGTAAGTTATGCTGGCAGGGGAGAGGGGGGCAAGGTCCCAAAGCATGGCAGAATCATGAGGGCACACAAGTGGATTGAAGTAATCTTAGTCCCTGCCCACACAGGGCTGCAAGCAGTACAGTCATCACACTCCCATTTCATTTTATTAATCACCACAAGATTTTAAGTGCTTACAAATAATGAGTGTTCTGATCATCAAAGTTGATCACCTAAGACAGTGGTCTCCAACCTTTTCAAGCATGAAATCACATTCCAGGATCTATCCAAACACCTTTGCCCCGCCTCCTTCCTGCCCTTTCTCCAAGGCCCCTCCCCTACTCACTCCATCCTCCCTCCCCATCCTCATCACTTTTATCAGGCTGGGGGCAGGGTTTTGAGGTGCAAGAGGGATTCAGGGCTGGGGCTAGGGTTTGGAATGCGGGCTCCAGCTGGGCACCACTTACCACAGGTGTCTTCTGGGTGGTGATGCAGGGGACTAAGGCAGGCTCACCCCTGCCCTGGTCCTGCACCACTCCCAAAAGCAGACAGCAAACTCTCTCCATCCCTGCCCCCTCTGCCCGTGGAGATGGGGTGCAGGGAGGGGCACCCTGAAATCAGCACCCCCCCTTTCCTCTTCTTCCCGTGCCCTGCACAGCAAGCAGGCGGCTCCTAGGGGTGAGGGGCACCTCCAAGGTAGAGGGCCGGGCAGCACAGGAGTGCTGAGAGGGGCAGATGAAGTGCCAGCTCTCGATAGCCTCCGGGCCAAACTGTCAGGATCACCTGTCAAAAGCTCCAAGATCTACCAGTAGATCCTGATGTACTGGTTGGTGACCACTGACCTAAGAAATAAAAGTAGAATCACAGTCTGTTTGATAAGGAAGAAGTCCTTTCATAAACGGCCTAGGATTCCTCTTTTTTAGCCTGGGACCACCTCCCCCTTCAAACTCTTTGTTCTCCAGACTTGTTTCCAAGTGTTGAATTTGGGAGGGGGGAGGAAGCCAAGTCATGATGTCACTTCCCCCTTTTGTAACTTCTTCCAGCTTTACGGTGATGTGAGTCAAGCAGTCTCCATTGTCTCTGATATTGGCACTTTACAGCGCTGTAACTTTCTGGCTCAGGAGTGTGAAAAACACTCTCCTCCTCCTCCTCCATCTGCCTCCCGCACAGCAAATTACAGCGCTGTAAAGCACCATTGTGAACCAGGCTACTAGCTACTTCCTTCACAGAGATGTCTTACATAGAGTACTGGGAGAGCCCTCTCCCAGCAATCCAGCCGTGGCCACACTTTCAGTTTAAGTGTAGACAAAGCCTCCGTATGCTCTCTGAGAGGTTTCCATTTCATACGGTTGCTGGGGGTATTCCTTGTGGGTGTGTATTATGGATGTGAACGACTAGTCAACTATCCGATAAACAAATGCTTATTGGAGAGTCAACACACTAGTCAGCTAGTTGCTTCCCCCCTCTCTTGCTGGCTCTATCAGAAAGAGGCAGCAAGGGAGGGGGAGAGGAGGGAGTGCTTCAAAGCGGCAGCGCCATGTGGATCCAGGGGTCAACTGGGGACTCCCCACCTGACCCCAGGCCCCATGTGGCACTGCCACTTTGAAATGCTGTGGGGATCATGGGGCCAGCGGGAAACTGCTTGAGTCTCCCACTGACCCCGTACTTCCCTCAGCACTTTCACCTCTGAAGTGTAACAACATCCCTGGGGCTGTTGCTACACTTCAAAGGTGGAAGCACCCTTATCAACTAATCAAACAGTCAGTGCAAATTACATCTACTATTCGATTAGCCCATTAATCTAAATTTAACATCGCTAGTGTGTATTCCACTTAATGGGCCAGCATCAGTGTGTGGTTGCTCCATTGTACCTGAAAGATTGGTTGTGGTGTTTCCAACTTTGCAGCACGTTTCAGTCGCGCACACAGAGCGCAAAACTTCATAACTTCATAACATTGACAGCACATACAATAAAACAGGATTCTAACGTTCAACAGATCAAGACTTTTAAAATTATGCTTCAGAAGGTATATTTTGTATAGAACACATCATTGTCATATCACCCTGGTAAACATGGGGTGTTGCTTTGAGGTCAGATCAGCATTTTCAGGTGAAATGAAGCTTTGATTTTAGCCACATAACCTAATGACAGCAGTTTAAGCATCATCATTAACTGATTGAAAGTGAAGTATTTTTGCAAAAGCTTCCTGGTATTGTAGGTGGAGTTTTGAGTAGCGTGCCACTTGACAACTGAATTACCCTTAGGGACAGGAGTTTCTAACCAGATCATACTGTGATATGGACACCGAGTGCTGTGCATCTAGGGTGGTCTCTGTTGTGCTTGCGATAACCAGAAACTCATGTATTCTGTAAGATGAAGTGTATCTTGACAGCAGCCCAGTCTCAGTATTGGAATGTAGTTAGTGGAGTTAGTCAAACATGTATATTTTGCTTTGTTTACGTAGCTTTTGGGTTTTTTAAAACCTTAAGCACTGTTTTATTTTTACATAGCCAGTAGTGTTGTAAGAGCCTCAGTCTTGGAATGGTGGTGATTATTAAATCAAACTAGCCAACAGGCAAGGAGTGAAGGGGATAAAATTGATCTAAGGGATGGAGGGCAAGCTGTATGAGCAAAGGCTGAAGGAACTGAGGATATGTTTAGTTTGGAAAAGAGGAGACTGAAGGGGGGGACATGACAGAAGTCTTCAAATAATTGAAAGGCTGTCACAGAACAGATGAAGGAATAACTTCAATCTACTGCATAGAGGATTTGGATTAAATCGCAGGGAAAAGTTTCTAACTGCATGAACAGTAGCTAATGGAGCAGCCTTGTGAGGCTGCGGAAGCTCCTTCACTGGAGGTTTGCAAAAGGAGGCTGTATCGCCAGCAGTCTGTGGTATTTAGGCACAACAAATCCTGTAACTTGGCAGGAGCAGGACAAGGTGACCCTTGCAGTCCCTTCTAACCCTGCAGTTCTAACAACAACAAATTTAACTGAAACTGTCTGGGAACCTTACGAGGGGGAACATGTAACCATCTGAATCGGGGTGAGGGTGCAAACTTTTTGGCCTGAGGGCCATATCTCAGCATAGAAATTGCATGGAGGACCATGGATGCTCACAAAGTTGGGGGCCGGGGTGCAAGAGAGCTCTGGGTGGAGGGGGGGAGAGCTCTTGGGTGGGGACAGAAATGAGGAGTTCACATTGCTCCAGGCTGAGATCGAGGGGTTTGGCATATGTGAGGGGGGCTCTCAGTTGGGGCAGAGGATTGGGGCAAATGGGAAGGGGGGTGAGGGCTCTGGCTGGGGGTTCAGGCTCTGAAGTCAGGCTGGGAATGAGGGGTTTAGGATCCAGACTGGGATTGAAAGGTTTGGGGAGCATTTGATAAAAGGTAGAAAGGTGTTAGCTGTAACCTAAAACTCTTATTTACCTAAGAACCTCAGGCATAAGTTCTTGAATATAACCAGTCATTCCTCCTTAGTTCCCAAGCATGGCAGGACTGAATATACTGAAGCCCTTATGTTAGAATTGATCTCCTTAATAATTAATTCTTTCTTTAGTTAGCAGGTATCGCCAGAAACTCAAATATGAATTGGGACGAGATACAAAGTTTGTTATGTCTTACGCTCAGAAGGAGGAAATGCTTCTGGAGGAAACCTATTCTGCTAGTCTTATTGAGTTGGTCAGTTATACCAATGAGAGCCTAGGCTATGTGAGCCACTTAGAAGACCTGTTTGATGATAAAACTGGGGTAATTAACGAACATGGAGAGACGATCTACGTCTTTGGTGATGCAGGCATTGGAAAATCCATTCTGTTGCAAAAGATGCAAAATCTTTGGGCCAGAGAAGAATTGGGTGTAGGTACCAAGTTTTTCTTCCGGTTCAGATGCAGGATGTTTAGCTGTTTTAAAGAGAATGACGCCATCTGTTTGAAGGATCTCCTGTTTAAATACAACTGCTACCCTGACCAGGATCCTGAGGAGGTATTCAACTACATCCTGCACTTCCCGCATGCAGTCCTCTTCACGTTTGATGGCTTTGATGAGATCCATTCCGATTTTGACCTGAACAGCATCCCAGAGATCTGCTCACCCAATGAACCTACTCACCCACTTGCCCTGCTAGTGAATCTTCTCAGTGGAAAAGTTCTTAAGGGATCAAGGAAAGTTCTGACCGCAAGGACTGGAACTGAAGTTCATCAAAACATCATTAGGAAGAAAGTACTACTCCGAGGGTTTTCCAGCAATAACCTGAAGGAATATTCTAGGAATTTCTTCAGAGATGAGGAGTGTCGGGTATTGATGTTGAACCAACTGGAAGCGAACCCCAGTCTCTGCAGTTTGTGTTCAGTGCCTTTGTTTTGTTGGATTATCTTTAAATGCTTTGAACACTTCCACGCCATGTTCGACAGTGCTGAGCTTCCAAACTACTCAGTTACACTCACAGATGTTTTTTTGCTCATGACTGAAGTTCACTTGAACCGAACTCTGAAAACAAATTTGCTGAAAAAGAACACCAGGAGCCAAGTGGAGACATTCAGGTCAAAAAAGGAAACTCTGTTCTCTTTGGGTAGAATAGCACATATGGGGATGGAAAAGTCTCTCTTTATCTTTGACCAGGAGGAAGTCACAGCCTTGAACATGTCAGAGCAGGATTTGCACCTGGGATTCCTCAGAACAGTTCATGACTGTGGTGATTATGAAGACCAGTCCTATGAGTTCTTGCACATGACCCTGCAGTCTTTTTTCACAGCTTTGTTCCTAGTTACTGAGGAGAAAATGGGTACAAAGGAGTTACTAAAGTTTTTCACAGAGTGCTCTTCCACTGAGACTGCCCAGTCTACTTGTCTCTCTATTCCGTGGTTCCGTACTCACCCCATAGGAGACGATCCTTTCCGAAACAAAGAACATTTTCACTTTACCAATCTTTTTCTCTGTGGTCTACTTTCCAAAGGCAAGGAGAAGCTCATCAGACATTTAGTTTCACCTGTAGCCATTAAGAGGAAAAGAAATGCACTCATCACTTATCTCTTAAAAAGCATGAAATTTCACATGGAGAGCCTGATGCGGGCAAGACTTAAGGGTTATAAACAGATTCAGGTCATGCCTAATTTTGTTTGGATGCTGAGGTGCATTTATGAGACACAAAGTGAAAAACTAGCCAAACTGACTATCAGGGGCATGAGAGCCAACTATATCAAACTTACTTATTGCAATGCTTATTCTGCGGATTGCAGTGCCATTTCCTTTGTTATGCAGCACTTTCAGAAGCATCTGGGTCTGGATCTAGACAACAATAATATCAATGACTATGGAGTAAAACAGCTTCTACCTTGTTTTAATAAGCTTACAGTGATCAGGTAGGATGTCATGCCAGGTGACTGTTTCTCTAGATTTCTTACACAATATAAGCATTACACTTCTAGAAACTCTTTTAAAGCTTGAGAGGGCTAAAGGCACCAACTGCCGCTGGAAATAAACTATGTTCAGCTTTTAAAGCCTTGTTTCAGAATGATCACCTCAGTATCTTGAGAGGAGGCAGTCCCAAGTAGCAAAATTTGGATCAACATTTTAATCTCCCAGAGTTTGCCAACTTCAGATTTTGTGTGTGTAAGTAAAAGGTAGGACAGCAGAAGGGACCTGCTGTGTGAATTTGGAATCCAGATTGCAAAAAATGCCACCAGAAGTTTGGTGTTTAGGTTTGTGATCTTGATGTGGGCCCATCTCAGGTTATCTTGGAAGTAGGCCAGGTTCTGTGAGAGAGGGTGGGGAGGGAGGAGCAAAGAAGTACTTCCCTTACATAAAAATTTGCGAGAGCCCTGTCCTGGTTTTAAAATATGGCAGTGGAAGGGAGGTGCCATTCATAGCAATTGCTAATCAGTGCAGTGTGCCTTGTATGTTAGCATGGCTAATCCAGCATGAGGACTGTCATCTCCATTTGTTAATTCCTGCATGAGAGAAAATGATATTTGTAATAATAAAACCCAGTTTCTCAGCCAGTCACTTGAAACGAAGCAAACTCCTCTGATCTGTGGAAGTTGAGACCGTTCCCTCTACCGAGCAATGCATCTCAGGCCATGTCTTTACAAAACAGAAGATTGATACGACTGTGATTGATCTTCCAGAGTTCAATTTAGCGAGTCTAGTTAAGGCTTGCTAAATCGAACTCAGAGGACACCCCCATCAGCGGCCTGTACTCCTGTTTCTGCAAGTAGTAAGGGAAGCTGACTGGAGCGGGAAACAAGGTACCTGGCCTCAGACTGAGGGAGCTATCGGATTCCTGGAAGAAGCAGGAGTGGCTTTGTAGCAGGGTGTTCTCAGAATTTGTCGGTATGGCAGCTTAGTGCGGATTCTGGGTTTGTGTGAATTGTACGGTACGCGAACGGTTTGTGCTGTAACTTCCCTGTGCAGACCCAGCAGAACTGAACGTAAAGCTACCTGCATCTCATTACCTTTTAATTCATGCCAGCAGGGTCTGCGTGGTGCAGTTTCAATACAGCAGGTTAATGTGCTTTACTGTTCACACCTCTGTAATCTGCAGTGTGCTGCTGTGTAGACAAGCTCTTGGCATTGGAGCTTGGTCCACAAATGGCACTGGTCAAAACTTTTCCAGTGGATCATTTATGTTGGAAAATGCTGATTTCTTGAAATTGAAATGTTTCACAGGCACATGTTGATGACATTTAACAGAAGAATTTCTAAGCTATTCACTTATATAACATGAGAATTCAACTTTATCCCTGCAACTCTTTTATAAATTGTAATATAAAAACCAGAATTATAAAGTTGAAATAAAATGTTCAGGTTTTTTTCAGAAACAAAATATATTGGAATGTTTTGTTTCATGAGAAAATTCAGTCATTTGATTTTTGGGGTCCCAATTCAGGGCAAAAAAGAAATGTCAGAATTTCCTGTGGCATGGAAATTCAGTGCTTGGATCACAGCTCACTAGAGCATACATGGCATGACATCAGAATGTGCTTCTGTACACAGCTGTTTTCTAAGCATTCACTGCGTATGAGGAGGCCCATTGAGGAGGGAGTTGTGCTAGAATAGGTTTTGGTGCAGGGATGCCGAGTGGAGCGTCTCCAGTAATTACAATAAAGTGTGTGTGGGGGGGGTCTGTTTCTGCTTTGTTGATCTACTGATTTTTTCTGGTTTTAAGCCTGTGTACAGAACACACAGAATTATCTGGGAGCTCTATTTTTTTTTAAAGTGAAGTTTTTAAACCTGAATTCACATTTTTACCAATGGCTTTTATACATTGAGGTCTGACGCTCTGTTAAAATGTCAAAGGAAGATGTGTAGATCTCCAGCAGTCCATGAAGAGCCAAATACCCTGTGGTTGGTGAACCCTTCATAATCTGTACTAATCAGCCGTCGATTTCCTGCCTTCTTCTTTTAGGCTGAGTGTTAACCAGATCACAGATCACGGAGTAAGAGTACTATATGATGAGCTCTCCAAGTACAAAATTGTGACTTTTTTGGGGTATGTATCAGCATGGAACAGCATAAGAGAGAATTGTTTCATTACAGCACCTTGCATCCTGAGTGATGCCTCAACACTGATAGTTGGGACACTAGCAAGTACAGGATGGAAATGCAGGTCCCTTTAGAGTGTGTCTCCACTGCAGTAAAAGACGGGGCAGCTGACTTGAGGTCACAGGGCACTGGTCTGAACCCCTGGATATGTACACTGTAATTTTATAGCCCTGCCACCCAAGCTTAAGCCACCTGACTGGGCCACGACTGCTCGTGGGTCTTTTATGATAGTGTAGACTTACCCTTCGTTGGTAGATCCTGACTATGGCAGATGTTACAAAGCATGTTTTGTGTCATAATGTAGCGAGATGTGGTGCAGGTGTCCACATGACAGCACGGCAGGAGAGACCATTTCCCCATAAAACAGTTTTCCTCTCCTCTTTGTTCACAAGGTGGATTCTGCTAAGGGCAAACCTCACTCCTGTTGTAATGCTGATAGGGTGTGTTCAGTTTTGCCAGTAATACCTGACCTCCTATGTCTTTATCCACCTGTACAGTAGTTCAGTCATTTCTTTCTTCTGTACAAAGTAGATTTAGCTTACAAGAGAGAAGGGGAGTGGAAGGGTTATCTTTTAAGGGGTCATGTTCACTGGATCCTTTTGCAGGAAGCAGCAATTTCCTTAAAGCCCTAAAAGAAGATCAGTTTCTAGTCAAGTTTGGGGTGTGGGGTTTGTTAGCCTTTATTCGCTACTTTTGATTAAATGGTGGCATAAAAATTACTTAAAAGTGAACTTAAATTCAAAAAAATTGTTTCCTTCCATGCATGCCCTAATTCCCTGTGTACCTACCCAGTAATCTGACCTTGCAGTGCAAGGAACAGGATGTATTTCAGAGGGATTTAATGCATCTAATAAAAGAGCACATATTTTGCATGGCTTCTGGTTTCAGAACTTTTTATATAAAATATGTTCATATTGGGACAAAAAATGGAAGCTGGGTTTGCTGGAAGAGATCATTTACATTTCTTTTAATATGTAAACACTTTAAATAAATTCCAGTCTGCTCTTCTTAAATTTTATAGATCTTGATTAAATTATTATTCCATGACTAAAAAGAAGTATTTAAATCCTTGTACAGACCCTTATAAAGATAGATACTCTGGGTGTACCAAAAATGTCCAGGTTGTATATATTCAGATAACAGCAGAAATAATCTATTTTTATCAATGTGATTTTTCTTTAAGCTTGTACAACAACCAAATTACAGATGTTGGAGCCAAATACGTTGCAAGACTCATTGAAGAATGTTCAAGTCTCACATATGTTAAGTATGTCCAGGATTTTTCTTTATCATGTTCTGAGGTACCCCAGTTATGGTATATCAACTTTAAAGGAAGATAGCAAAAAGTTTCTTACTTGAATACAAGAAAACACATGTAGATTGAACAAAAGGAGGTTTGCAAAGTTATGTAATTCCTTATAATACTCTGACAATGACTGCTCCTGATGCATTCCTTTAATGCTTAATCTTTACTAAAGACTGTTTTGCACAGTGGAATGCATTGACCCTTGGAAGAGGGTCAGCACAAGATCTATACTCCACTTATATCCAATTTTTAGTGCTAGAGAGGCACTTTAGTAACTCATAAACCTTGTCCTGTGACTTCTGCATAGGGATACATTTCCCTCATTGTAGCTAATTTCAGGTTTGTTTAAGCCTGCCCCTTTCACGAGTAAAGGGAAAGAATGTATGCCAGTATTGCATTTCAGTGAAGGAATTACCAGAAGCCAATCAGTGAATTATTACCATTGGTTACAGGGAACTTCCTCAAAGGTAGAATGCTTAGCCATGCACAACACCAGTTTTCATCCTATTGTTAAGCCATGTTAAACTTGTTGCTTAATTATTTTTATAACAGAAAATGAAAAGAAATGAAAGAAGCAATGAGAGCTAGCGGGAGTACAGAATTCTTGGATTCTAGTCATGGCTCTGCTACTAACTTGTTGTGTAGCCTTGGCTCTGAATTTTGCAGCCTAAAATGATTCCTTTTGGTCTGAGGCCTTGTAACCAAAAGTGTAAATGTGTGCAATATTTTAGTCCACGGAAATTTTCAGGAGTCATAATAGACCTCCTCCACTGTTATCTATCATAGGAGTTGGCTGTGAGGATCCGTGTCTAAGCTGGGGGTTAAGTAGCTGTACAGATGAGGTGTTTCTCCTTTTAAGAGCTGCATCTTAACAGTGAATATGTTTTTATGCAGAATAGGGGCTAACAAGATAACCAGCGAAGGAGGGAAGTGTCTTGCCCTTGCTATCCAGAAGAGCAAAACGATGTTTGAAATTGGGTACGTAAAATGAGTTATTGCCTGGCGGGATATTAAACATGATATTTCCTGAGGGCTGCAAAAGGAGCTAGGACTGTTTGTAGCAACTGAAAAGCTGGCCCATTGAGTGTAGGAATGGCAGCTTCCAGAGGGTCAGGGCCTGATTAATATATAGACACACTAGGCCTATGGCCTAAATTCAAGTGGAGGGTCCAAAATCATAGTTTAGCGTCCTTTGCCACAGCTGCCACCTCCTTGTCCTGCCCAGAGGGCATCAACCACCTGCAGGAGCACCCACCCCCAGCAGCCTGAGGTCGTGTGAGTGGAGGCCCCATCGTCCTGTCTCCTCTTTGCTTTCTTTGGGGTGCTCAGTGCAGTCTCTCTGTGACCCTGCATGCAGAGACTGTCACTGTTCCTGGCTCTGACCCAAGCCGTATAGGATATGTGTGGAAAGAGAGGCTCCTTGGGCCCACCCCAGTCCCGAGCCAGTGCAACTAAACCAGCCCTGCAGGCTCGTCCTCCTCTGTGATGTGTGAAGATAAAATGGTGGTGATGCTCCTACCACCTTGCCAGGCCAGCGGAGTTGTTGGCATCTCAAGAGCAGACTGACACTGAGTGAAATCTCAGGGAATCGCCACTGTCAGTCTGCTATTGAGATTACTCGTCCTCCTCAAGACTAGGTCAAACCCCGCACATCAGGGCACAATGCCCAGAGCAAGGAGCTGGCCCAGACAGGTGGGACAGAAGCTGCTGCAGTGGGACTCAGTCTCCTTCCCCTCCCCTGCCTTAGGGCCTCCCCTTCACACCAGGATTAGGGCTGTTAAATTGTGGTTAATCAGCTAGTCGAGTAGTCAATGGAATTTCCATCGACTACTCCATCAGTCGATGCGGGGAGGGGGGAGGTTCTCTACCCCCTTTGAGGCTCTGCAGTTTAAATGTAGTAGGAGCCAGGTGCACAGCCAGCTTGCGCCGGCCCTGGAAGCTACCGCTGCTGTGGCTCTGCATTTTAAGTGTAGTAACAGCCCCCTGCAGGCTCTTACTACATTTAAAATGCAGAGCCACAGCAGGGGTAGCTCCCTGAGGCAGCGTGAGCTGGGACTGAACAGTCTTGGCTCATGCTGTCTCCAGGATACTGCAGCTCTGCCACAGAGGCAGCAAAGAGGAGGGGGGAAACGTGAGTCGTTGACTAGTCAACTATATTACATCCCTACTCTGGGTCAGCTGCATGGGAAAGTGTCCCATAAAGAGGTGTGGCTGTAGGCGGCTCCCAGCACACTCCAAGAGACACTCCCACCGAAGCAAGCGCTCTCCCAGTGCTCCCTTAGAGCAGAATTGAACCCTCAGAACTCAGTCTTGGAAGATGCTGGAACCTGCAAGGATCAAATGAAGGGGGCCAAGTCCTCGACCAGCTTGGAACCCTGCTCAGTAGAACAAGCTCCCTGGGGAGGTGGGATAAGGGTGGCACTAGATCCCTGTCTTGTATGTCTCTGTTTCCTTCCCTTGCCAGAATGTGGGGTAACCAGGTTGGAGATGAAGGAGCGAAGGCATTTGCAGAGGCGCTCAGGAATCACCCCACTTTAACAAATGTGAGGTAATAAATTGGCTTTACCAAACACCTGCCTTTCTCATGTGCTTTGAAATCAGTTCTGATCTGGGGAGGCTTTGTCTGAGAAGTCGGTTCGGTGCTGCAGCATTTCTTCTGCAGGCCAGCATGCCCCTGAGTCAATCAGGAGGCCAGCCTGAGGCCCGTGCTGAGGCGGGATTTTCGGTCACAATGCAGGTGATTGTTTATATACCTGTCATTTTCTCTTCTTATAATGCTCCCTAATTACAGTCTAGGGACTCTTCTCTGCTGCTGTCCATAGTCCCTTAAACCCATGCTTAAACAAATTTCTTGCACTCAGGCTAAAGTTCAAACTAGGCTACTTTTTTCATGATCAGAGTTTATTAAGGACTGATTACACAAAGTTTGGAAGGAGGAAATGGAATTACACTAACACTTAAAAAAATACAGGAAAAAGGTTTCAGAGACTGGTACCATTCTCATTTGATGACACTTGACACCTACTTTGTAATAGTGCAAATGATGGCACAAGCCACAAAGCGGTTGAGAAATAGGCCCCTGTTGCATTGTATGCTAGTAAAGTGTGCTCTCTTCAGGAGAAACAAGCAGTTTCTGAAGTATTTCTTAGGCCAGTGGCTCCCTTTTTTATGCTGCCAACTGGCAAACCCATTCACAAACTTTTGGTGGGCTGGCAACATTTTATTTGCATATTTGCATTATTCATATTCACAATGAATATGCAAATAAAATATTACTGGTCTGCCAAAATATGTATCCCAGCCCTGAGAGCTGCCGCACAGCAGCTGGCTTCAGCTTAATCAGCCACCGCTTTGTAGGCGGCTGCCAGAGCTGAAGCTGGCTGTTCGTGGCGGGTTTGGGCCCAGGGCAGAAGTACACCCGACCCCCTGAATCATCACTCAGCAGTCGGCTGTCGCTCCAGCAGCCCCTGCGGACCGGCAGTCAGCAGACCGGCAGTTGGGAGCTGATGTATTAGGTTTTGTTTGCACTAGAGACCTTACATAGGTGCATTGATATAGCTGCATGGCTGCTAAGATATCCCATGTAGCTGCTCTAGGCTGATGGGAGAGAGGTCCGTCGACATAATTAAACCACTCCCATGAGAAGATTGTGCTGGGAGCCATGCTATGTAGGTAGCAGTGTATCCACACTGGTGCTTCTGTTGATGTCACTTACGTCTGTCAGGGGGTGTTTTTAATACCCCTGAAGCTATATCTACACTGCGGAGCTCTCTGGTATCCCGGAAAAGCTCTACCGTGTCCAAGGAACACTACCTGCTTTTTCGGAACAGTTTTGAAAAAGTGGATGCATTCTTTCGGCATCTCTGTATTGCTCATTGTATGAGGAATAAGGGATGTTCCGAAAGAGGAGGTTTTTCTGAAATTTGGTCCCATGTAGATGGGCCAAAGTTTGGAAAAGCCTCTTCTGGAAAAAAAAGTGGAAAAAGATGTGCAAATTGCCATTCGCAATTTGTGTATGTTTTTCCAAAAGAACTCTGCAATCTAGACATAGCCTGAGTGACATAACTTACCAACAAAAGTGCTAGTGTAGACATAGCCTTAGGCTGTAAACCAGGGGTGAGCAATAATTTTTAAAAGGGGGTCACTTTAGAAATTTCTAAAGTGGGCCCCCAGTCACCCTGAAGGGGTGGGGCCTTGGGCTGAAGGGGCGGGGCCAGGAGACTTATTGTGCTTCCCTCCATACTGTGATTGTCCTGTGGTTGGGGAGCGTGAGAAGTCTTCCCCTTCCCTTCCCCACGCCGCCCCCTGGAGAGAAATGCCAGCTGTTTTAAAACAGCTGGCGGTTCCCTCTAGGTGCCTAGCGGGAGGAGTCTTTGCGTGCTCTCCCTGCCCCCAGGCCAATCAAAGTCTGGGGACAGGGATTGCATAAAATCTCCTCACCCCCGCAAGAGTATGCGGCGGCTAGAGAGACACGCCTGTTGGCAGGGCGGGGACAGGACAAGAGAGACTTTGTGGGCTCCCCACTCCCAAGCCCTGATTGGCCTGGGGGTGGGGGAGTGGCCAGACGACCGCGGGCCAGGTCCGGCCTGAGGAGGGCCCTATGCCCACTCCTGCTGTAAACGCTACATGTCTTTAACTGTTTGCGCAACCAGGCTACTACAATATAAATTATAGTATTCTGTGCGACAGTGGTGATAATGAAGTTCTGTATCTAAGCTTGACACTAGTATGGGAAGGCACGCAAATGTTTGAAATTGGCAGTAAAGTATAAGGGGAAGCTAGCATTATAAATCTCAAGATTCAGTTCACACCTATTTGCTTTAATGTTTTCAGTTCTCTGAATTTTAAAATAATTCCCAGTTTCAGTGCGTGTCCCCGCCATCCTTTGTTTCTTTTGTATTGGGTCATTTACTTTCATTTTGTCTCCCAGTTACACTAAATTCCACAACCCTTTCTGGAAATTGAGAGCAAATATCCTTGCTTGCTTCCCCCACAAGATGGTGCCCTTCACTAGTTTCTTCAGTAGAGAAGCAAGGATTGTGGTTAGGACATTGGGGAATCTGTGGAGAGCTTGCTGCTGCTGTTTCAGATGATCAGTGATTTCACAGACAGAGCTCTGCCCTGGTTTCCCCAGGCGGATGACTGCCCGAAACAAAACTCAGTGGTGAACAGCTAGCTGTAACCTAGATTTTTGTTCAAATAGAAAAGCTACCTCAAAGAGCCACCTTCTCCTCACTGCAGAATTCCTCCCAGAACCCTACTGTCGAGGGCGGTGCACCTTGAACCAGCATTAAGCTGAGTTATGCTTGTCTGGCACTTGCTGTGGAATTAATGTTTCATTAATGTAGTGCATACAGAAGCAAAAGTGATGATGTGCACTGGCAGGCTCCAATCCGTGTGTGTGTGTGCACATGCACACATGTGCATATGAATTCTGCCATTGCATCTTCACCCAGCTCATTCTTGAACCATATAGGGCTAGAAGGGAATGCAAGGGTCTTCTAGTCTAATCCCCTGACAAGATGCAGGATTTGTCATGTCTAACCCATCCAAGAGAAATTGTGATCCAGCCTCCTTTTGGAACCTCCAGGGAAAGAGCCTCCACAACATCCCAAGCCAGTCTGTTCCATCGCCCTACTGTTCTTACAGTTCAGAAGCTTTTTCCTGTGATTTAATCTAAATCTTCTGTGCTGTTGCTTGAATCCATTGCCTCTTGTCCTGCCCTCTGTGGCAGGAGAGAAGAACTTTCCTGCAACTTGCAAATTTTTGAAGACCACTATTCTGCCATCCTTTAATCTCCTCTTTTCCGAACTAAATATGTCCAGGTCCTTCAGCCATTGCTTGTATGGCTCACATTCCGTCCCTGGGATCATCTTTGTTGCTGGCATCAGGATCATTTCCAGTTTTCCCACATCCTTTCTAAACATTGGCAACCAAAACTGGACCCTGTATTGCAGCTGGGGGCCTAACCACGTAGCAAGGTCACCTGCCATGATTTGCATGCTGTGCCTCTGTTACTATAGTCTAAAATTGCATTTGCTTTTTCTGCAACAGCCAAGACTGCTGGCCGGGCGATTCTGCAACTGCCCCGGGATCTGGTGATTCAAAAGGGCTTGGAGCCCTGGGCCCTTTATATCACTGCTGGAGCACTGTCTGGCATGCCCCAGGCTGCTCTAAGGTTGAGGGCGAGGGGGTGGGCTGGCTGCCCTGGCCCCGCCCCCGCTTGCCTGAGGCCCCACCCCTCTGGAAATAACCCCCCCCACACACACACACACCTTGCATTAATGTCTGCTCCCCTGACCACAGCATCACACCGGTGACTCATGCTGAGGTTGTGATCCATCACAACTCCCAGATTCTTGTCAGCAGTGCTGTTGCCGAGCCAATTGTCCTCCATTCTGTATCTGTGCATTTGTTTTTTCCTGCCTAAGTGTAGCACTCTGTATTCGTCTTTATTGAATTTCAACTTCTTGTCTACAGCCCAGTTCTCCAGTTTATCAAGATCCCTTTGAACTTTAGCCCTGTTCTTCAGTGTTTTGGGGAATCCTCCTTAGCTTTGTTGGAGTTGCAAATTTGATCATCATGCTCTCTGTTCCTACAATTCTTAAATGAAGAAATTACATTATGAATTTAAAATACTTTAATCTTGCTCCATCTGTTGAATACCCATGAGTGTAAATGGTGGTTTTAATGCAAAGTTTAAGGGTGGATGAAGATAGCCCAACATTTGAGCCATTAGGCTAGCCCTGAGACTATTGCACATAAGCAATGGATTGGTGGCAGCCAAATGCAGCAGCATCAGCAGTGCTGATAACTGACCCAAGCATGCATGCACCTGGCATTGATTTGTCACGCCACTGATGGATCCTTCTGAACCAGGTTTGAACAGTCAAAGGGTTAGTGTGCACCCAGCTTTTACATGAAGGGCTAATGAGAGAGTCCCACTGTAGTTGTGTCCCATGCACACAACGTCTCAGCTCAGTGACGACAGCCTTCTGACCAGATTGGATAGATTGGTCAGAGGTAGGGATGTGAACGACTAGTTGAAGATCCGATAAGCAAATGCTTATCGGATAGTCAACACACTAGTCAACTAGTCACTCACACTAGTTGCATTGACTATTCAATTAGCCAATTAATCTAAATTTAACATCCCTAGTCAGAGGCCTCTGGCATTTTGCTGATGAGGCTTCTGCAGAGAGGCGTGGCAAGCTCTGCATCCAGTCAGAAGAAAATCAACTGGTGACCCTTGTGTGGATCCTTTTGTGTCAGTTGACGCCTGCCTTATAGAGCTTAGCTTGTGCCTGCACAGGAACAAATTGCACAGCTTGTCCATGGGGCTGATCCAAAGACCACTGAGTCCATAGAAAGACTCCCAGTGATTTCAGAGGACTAGGGCTTAGGCCCTAAAGGTTGTGTTCTCCCCTACCATGCCCATGTGCTTTCCTCACTTCTTGTCTCCTTACTGCTGGTGTGTTCGTAGGCACCAGCTCTGTGGGTGCTCCAGCCCTATAGGAAAAAATGGTGGGTCCTGATCCACCACCAGTAGCCCCCCTATTAGCTCCTCCTACCTGCCTGTGGAGATCAGCTGCTCCACGGCATACAGGAGGCGTGGAGGGGGCAGGAAGAGGTAGGGCAGAGCCTTGAGAAGGGAGCCGTGGGGGTGGGCAAGGGGATCATCCCTTGGCACATTAGAAAGTCAGCACCTATGGCTGTATTTGAATCCAAGGGATACGTTGTGGAGGATCAGTTGGAAATGTGGATAGTTAATAAATTCTCTTGGCTCTCTGCTCCGCAAACCACCTCCCCACCCGCCTCCCCCCCCATGTTAGCAGTATGAATTCAGTTTACTCTGTTTGATGTATGGATGTGACTGATTTGAATTTGGGCTTCACTGGTACCCAGTGAAAATGGTGGGCAAAATTAACTCCTGTGCAGCAGGCAAACATGGAGCTTTTGTGCATTTCCATTCCCTACCTGCCCTATTTCGAACACTCACAGGAGAATTAAGTGGTGTGTAGGCCTCATGCTAGGAATCTGCCCAGGACTGATCTCGCCCATTGCACAAGCAATACTGCCAGCTCCTGTTTGGCTTTGAGGGGACTTAGAAGAGTTGCTTTTTAAAGACCTAGAATTGGGAGCTTAGTATTAGACAGATACTCTTACCAATACCTGCCTGAAGATAGAGGGAAGATTTGAAACGCCTACAGTTTGCACTGAAAACTATGTGTGTGTATAAGCTTACATTTCCATATGCAGCTGCATACTGTTTGCAAGATAACTAGGAATCTAGGAGTTTAAATTCCCCCATTTACGAGCTATAAATGACCAGTTCTCACACTTGATATCTCATTGAACACAGATGTATTGTGGAGCATGTGCCTCAGTCAGGGCTGGTTCTATGGACAATGAGCTGGACAATGAATTTCAAGAGGTGCCGTTCTAGGTTTTCCCCTTGCACTTCACTGATTGGTTTTTGTGGTTTGGGGTTTTGGCTTGGTAACTGGTGAAGATGGAATTAGTACCAAAACATTTTCCACCCTGGCACTCAAAGCTGCCGGTCACAATTCTGCTGTTCATCTCAAAAGTACAACTGTCTGATGCCAAATCTCATGACCTGTGTAACTGAGGGCAGAGTTGGATCCAGGCTATTGACAATAACAGAAGCATGTAGTTAGAATGCTTGCAAAGTCTTAATTAGTTACCGTTTGTAGAGCCCTTTGAAGAGGTAAAGCACTATCTAAATATTATGTATTGGGGCTGGTTTAAAGACAATTCAGGCTTTTTATACAATGGAGATGCTGGCTATTTTTATATATTCCTGTCTCTTGTTTCCCAGTCTTGCATTCAATGGCATTACGACAGAGGGAGGCAAAAGCATTGCTGAAGCTTTGCAGCACAACAACTCCGTGAGGATATTTTGGTAATCAGTAGTATCCTTTCATTCTGTGGAAATATCTGTGGAAAGTTGCAGTTTATTTTTACAGGATCATTTTACTTTAGAATGGGTATGAGCTGTATTGGAGTGCTAGCTCTTATCCGACTGGCACAAGGATGTCTCCTCGAGCTGGGAATCACACTCCTAAGCCAGGTCTATACTACAAATGTACAGCACTATAACTGTTTCTTGGGGGGGGGGGGTGAAAAATCCACACCCTTGAGTGATACACGAACCTAACCCCAAGTGTACATAGTGCTGTGTTGCTGGTAGAGCTTCTTGTGTTGACATAGCTACCGCCTCTCACAGAGGTGGATTGACAGTGCTGGTGACAGAAGCCTTCATGTTTTCTCCAGTGCTGCTCCCCTGTCTGGACTTGTCCATGTCTTCCAGTGCATTGTGTCTGTCCTCTCCTGTGCATCCCCTTTACATTCTGCAAGGGCCACTCCTGCTAACACATGGCAGGGAAATACCATCCCTGCCCCATTGTTAATAAAAGCATAAGGGTATTTTTCCTACTCCCCTACATTCTGGCTTCTCTAGTGCGTTTTTGTGTCCAGTCTTTGAAAGCTGCTCAGGACAGGAATTGTTTGTGGCTTGTCCAAAGCTTAGCACTCAGTCAGCGCTTAAATAATTGAGTAGCAAATGTCAAGATGTGAACCAGAGTTACTGAACAAACTCTCTCTCCCAATTAGGTTGACTAAAAATGCATTTGATGACGAAGCTGCAGAGAGATTTGCAGAGATGCTGAGAGTCAACAAGAAGCTAGCACATTTATGGTGAGTTAGTTACATTTAGACAAGCATGGGATCTTTGGCAGCCATCACAATAAAACTTCCAAGTCCATGCAGGTCGCAGCAAGCCATCTCTGCACTCCTGGGCTACGTGAGTGACAAGTGAATGGAGCTGCTGCTTTGCATTTTTTTTTAAACTTTTGAAAAAAAATTGCATAAAGTTGGACACCTGAATTTGCATGCAGGTGCCTCAGGAAACATCCTGAGCACCCGCAGCTCCTACCTTAAAGAGTAGATGCTCTGGGCACCCAGTACCTCTGAAAGCAAAAAGGGGCCTTGATTTAGGGCGTTTAGTTTTTAAGCACCTACATTTGAACATTTTGGCCATAGTTTATTATATATCTGCCTTCAAATTGTGAGAGCACAGCACCCTTTGGGCCAGAGCCGCTACAGTGGCTCAGTAAAGCATAGGAGCTGCTGCCAGCCGATGAGTGTTTATCACCTGGATTTCTGGGTTAAGCCACTTGATTCTTTGAAATGGCATATTGACCAGGGAAGATATTTAGTCAGTCTCTTCCAGGTGTCAGGGGTGGGGAACCTAATGCTTGGGGGCTGGATTTGGCTCCTGAGGCTCAGGGGCCCCACCACGGCAGTAGGGAGCCTGCACTGATGTTCCAGCCTCCTCCATTTGGAAGGGTCACCTGTGAACAAGATGTTGGGCACACTTTTCCCCCTTGGCCCACAAGAGGGGGAATATAGTGACCTTATTTCCTCCCTGATGTAAGCAGTGGCAACTCCTATTGACTTCACTGGGAGCTGCACTTGCTTACACTATGGCTGTTTGGTGCAGTATCTCCAAAGAGATCCCAATCCTTTCTGGCCTGATATTCAAGAGACTACCCTCTAGACTTTCCTTTGGATTGCTCACAAGGCAACTAGTGACCACTAAAACACCTGGCCTGCCCCAGGATTTATGTGCAGAATTGATCTGCTACACCATGAAGAGTCCTTGCTTAATAGAAAATATAACTATGCTGGATTAAAAGCCACAGAGCAGCTAATTTATCAACTGACCCAGTGTTCGTAATTCCACACTGATCATAATCAGTTCCCACTCATCAGACAGCAGATGTATTACCAATTGCATAATTCAGTTCCCTAACCCTGAAACACACATGCAGACACTTAAAATCAAGAGGCTTTAAGCCTCTTGGCCTCGCTGCTACTAGCACATCTGAGAGGGGGGTGTTGTCTGACACTGGCATGCCATACAAATAAGAGTTTGGTAATCAGAAATTCTTTTCTTGGTAAATAGTCAACCCTATTGACTACCTCCGGGTGTTGATTTCTGCCTCAGGCATACCAAGGGTGCAAGAGAGGGGACTGCTACAGATCAGAGCTAAACAGTTGGTTTGATGCAAAGTGCTTTATTTTTAGGCTTATTCAGAATCAGATTACAGCCAAAGGGGCCAAGTACCTCAGTGACTCTCTCCAGGAGAACACAACCATTAAAGAAATCTGGTAAGAGGCCGCTGCTCAGCGTTGCTTTGTGACTTTCTTTCCTGTGACTGTGACACACTTGCAGTAACTCAGAATATAGAGCTCGGGGAATCTCAATCTTTTCTTTTCTGAACCCCTCCCCCAACAGGCTATAAAAATTCCACAACACACTAGTGCCACCACGACTGTTACTCTGCATCTCTGAGGCCAGTATTACAGGGTAGCCAATAGGGCAACTGCCCAGGACTACAAGGGGCCCCACAAAGCTAAGTTGCTTGGGCGTTGGCAGCAGCCCAGGTGATGGGGCTTGGGCTTTGTGCCCTTGATCCCAACGAGTGTAATGCAGGCCCCTCGCTGGGTGTGTTTTATTTTTTTTTTTTTGACAGACCCTCTGAAACCTGCTCACAGACCCTTAGCAGACTCCTGTTTGAGAACCACTAGTTCAGAGCAAATTTCTAGGGGAGTGATGTATTTCCAGCCTGTAGGATTCAGATTTTGAAGGACCCATTCATTCCGACACTTACACCTCTGCTTTGCACATGTGAGCGGTCCCATTGGCTCCAATCTTACTGCTTTCCTGGAGAAAGCAAAGCACATGCATAGCTGGTTGCAGAATCAGGACCTAATTTTGTAGCCTGAGTGTTGCTTGATCCAAATATTCATTTCAAACTTGCTTCTCAACCTATTTCTGCTCACAAGGGGCTAAAGCCAGACCAGGTGAGGCTGCATATAATTAACATTATTAATTTGGTTCACAGACTTTATGCTTCGATTGGCTTGGTTCAGGCAGCACTCCATGCACAGTAAAGATGCTAAACTACAAGGAAGGAGATTAACTTTTTTGCAGAGTTTGCTTGTTTTAGATGAGGTAGGCATCACAAGCCACCTGTGTTCTGAGGCACACAACCAAAGCTCATTCCTTCCACCAGCTCTGAGGGGTGTAATAGCCTCTAGAATTGGGCTCTTTTTAGCGCTACTACTTTCAAGCTATGATTTTGCACAACATAGATTAAAAAAAATATATTTCTCTTAAGTGCCAGGCCACAGTGTTCTTACTTTGAAAGACTGTCAGTCACCACCTGTGTCCCACTACAGTAGGCCCATGGAGGTGGTGATCTCTTACAGAGCTGGGGCAGAAGGGGGAAGCGTACACACCCCTCGGATATTTTCAGACCAAAGTGAGGTTCCTATGTCTGTATTTAGATTTCTAAATTGGCTTGTTTCTCAGAGATGCTGAGCAAGGGCAGGATTTATGAGTGCTTCACCCTTCTGAAATGCAGGCTATTTATAGGTCTAGGGGGCTAACTTTAGGCAAGTGGGTTTGCAAATGTCGACCTAACATGATATCACTACTATTAAAATACTAACAGGAATAGCTCAGCAAATTAGGTTGCCCTTGGTAGAGTTGCTCTACTCAGGAGGATAAAGGTTAAATGAGGGTTCAAGGATGAACAAGTCTCTGGACATTTGGTCACACTAGATTCCCACACAAGAGGAACTCAGTCAGCTGGATTCCTCTTTTCCTATTGGCTGTAATACAAACATACCGTTCACTTTCTGAGCAGTTTGGAGCAGGACAAGATTGTCTTGCTCCAACACCCAACTCACCACATCCAGCATAAAGCTAAAATGTCTAACGCTGGCTGCCTAAACTTAGATGCCTCATGAGTAGAAGACTAACTAAGGGCATGTCTTCACAGCAGCATTATTCCGGAATGACTGACATTATTCCAAAACAACAAAGAACATGTCTACACTCTTAAGTCATGATTTCAAAATAATGTTGAGCTGGGGGACTTGTTACTCCAACTCCTGTAACCCTCATTTCACAAGGAGTAAGGGAAGTCGAAGGAGGAGTGCTCTTTCTTTGACTTCCTGCTGTGCAGACAGTGCCAAAATAAGCTATTTTGGCTCAAGCTACACACATGACGTAGCTCAAGTTGTGTTGCTTAATTTGATTTTTTCCCTGCTGCATAGACGTGTCCTAGGGGGTCTGGGCTTTTAAAAGCACCCAGCCTGCCTTGATTCACATATGTGGGAGCTGTTAGACACCCAGCACATTAGAGTGCCTAGAGATAAAACTAATTATAGGCACCAGTTTTTGAAAAAATCTTGCCCCCTGTGTCTAATCTGAACTAGTGTCACCTAGTTAGGGGAGACCCTCCCATTTGAGGTCCATCCCCAGCTATGCACATTTGGTAAATAAATAGCACACAGAGTGCAAGGAAATTTGGATTGCCACTCCACAAACGAAGACGCCATGAAATTCAGAGTGCAAAATAAGACATAAGTTCATATTCATTTCCTTTTCCCTCCCCACTAGCTTAAATGGGAATCTGATAAACCAAGAAGAGGCCAAAGCCTTTGCAAATGAAGAGCGGATTATTTGCTTTTGAGTGTATTCTTTCCAGTGTGGACAAGCTCTGTATCACAGGTACTGTTCCAGCACTTAAAGACTACGGGATTACCAAGGTATCCATCTGCACTGGGAGCCAGTGGTTACTTCACAACATGGGTCGGGTTAACTGGCTTTTTCAGCACGCTGTGCCCTTCACTTCCAGTTCCCAGTAAGGTGCCTGCATTGTTATGCTATGCATTTGCTGAGTGCGAGAGTACCTCAGAGAACTATGTTTGTCCAGTGCTTTGATGATTTAAAGTGCTGTGGCAGTGTAAACAAACCAACTCCCCCCACCCCACCCGGGCAGCTCTGTGTACTTGATACATGTGTATATACATAAAGCTATAAGTCTCTTTATAGCTTACTGATATGTACAATATCTTGTGGACAAGCTACAAGCTCACACAACCATGCCCAATAGAACGAGACGCACTTGTGAGCATTTGGAGATTGAGTAGCACTGTAAACCATCCATGCAAGGCACTTTTTGCTGTTGTCTTCAACACTGCTACTCTTTTCTGCCTGGTCCCTGAGGTCTGATTTTCTCAAGGACTCTCAGTGGATGTTCAAGATCCTGCTTCTCCAGCGTGCTGAACTTCAGCCAGGGGTTATTTTTAACACTCCTTCTCTGGAGCTGATTTGGCCAACTTCCCCCGTATACCCAGCTGCATGCCTGCCAGCCATTTTGTTGGCATCACCACCATGGATCCTCTCATTAGAATGCAGTGTTAGGTGTAGATGCGGCCCACTGTCATCGCAATGTTCAGTTGCGAGGAATTGGGGGGGATAAACCTGAAGAATAAGCAGGCTGCTCTCTGCAGTGCACCCACTGAATTGGCCTCTAGATACTAGACAAATTTAGCTGTAGAATGTGTCAGTTTTTCCATGAGAAAAATCAGACACCTTTTTAAATGCATCTCAAGCAGCAAAACTCTCCAACCCATGAAATACTTTTCAAAAGTTCAGCCAAGGTTTGTTAATTTTCCTTTAGTTAAATGTATTCATTCATAGATCAAGTTAAAAAACCAAAATCACCTACTTGTGTGTGTGCTGGAGTCTCCATTTACTAACTTGCCCCCAGAGCCAGGTGGGATAAAGGAAGGAAGTCATGGTACAGATTTTAGTAAAAACATTCTTTGTGGCGGTCTAAGTTGAAATATTTTAAAGGGTTTTCTGTTTTAAATCCACCCCCATCTCTTTTTGGTAGTAGCACCCTCCTTTTTCTCCAACACGTACTTCCAAACAGTGTGAAGGCATATTAGTGCTTGTTGTTTTCAGTGGCATTTCTCATCAGCTGTCATGCCAGTGAATAGTTCTCCTCCCACCCAGGTGAAGAGATGACATTTCCAGTCTTCCTAGAGTCTAGACAAATCAGCTAAGTGGATTGATTGATGTGGTTTTGTTTACTGAAGCAAAAAGGTGCACAGTTAGTCATGCAGCATATTTTAGCAATGAAGACATCTGCCAAGACAATAGTTAAAGCCCTGTTAAAGGCTATTTAAAAAACCCCACATTTCTTAGACCAGGTCTACACTGTACTTTCATTGTTAAAACTCAGATATGAAAACACACCCCTGAATGATAAAATTGTAAATGATGGAAAACATCCCTATGGACGCCATTTTGTCAGAGGATGATTTTATTATGCCATCAGGAGAGCTCTCTTTGCAACAAAGCAAGGCTATGCTACTTACATTACAGTGGCACAGCTCAGACATAGCCTAAGGCGAGGTCTACACTAGACCCAGAAGCTCAACTTAAGGTATGTAACTCCAGCTATGTAGAATAGGGAGCTGGAGTCAGTTTACCTTAAGCCGAGCTTGGCAGTGTCACCGCAACAGGAGGCCGATGAGAACAAACGCTCCCATCGGCTTCCCTTACTCCTGCCAAGGAGTACTAGCCGCCAGCAGGAGAACCCTCTGAGGTTTTTTTTTTTTTAGCAAGTCTTAATTAGACTATGGCAGATGCAAGCAAAAGAGAAAAGGGTGTGATCCTGAGCGGTAGCAAGTCCTCTTTGTTCCTACGGTGCTCAGCATATCCCAAGAAGTGTGTTAATAGCAGAATTAGACTCTAGAGCAGACTCAACATTTGATGCCCCGCGGCCACAATGATACTCACAGCACATGCTGAGGGCCGCAACTTCAGTGTGGTTGCAGATAGAAGCTATCTGCATGTTTCTCACTGACGAGCATGAATACAAAGATTAAGGCAAGACTACACAACATGCAGGCCCCATTTAAGTCAGATCTGCTGATATTAATAAAATGCAACATTTACCCTTTTCCACCCATCTGACAGCACTTTTAATGAGCAATGACAGTCCAGGAATTTAACTACTAGAACACATATCAACAGGAGACCATTGTATTGACTACATTTTTGTTTTGGCTCCCACCTGCGGGCCACATATTGAGCCCCACATAAATCCAGACCACACTGCGGGCCATGTGTTGAGTAGCCCTGCTCTAGAGCATCAGAGGAAAAAAATGCTATTTTCACATTCAAAACTTTGTCCTCCTTTTGGTCGTCAGTGATGTGAAAATACAGTGTCATGAATTTAATAGGCACTTTTGGGGCGTCTCCCTTCAGCTTCTTCTGCACTAGGATTTAGACCAGGGTGTGACTAACGCTGTTACACGAATGGGCCTGATGTTACAAGTTCTTACTCTGGGGCATAAGGTTCAAACTGCTCGGGGAAGCAAGCACTGCATTTGGCAGGCAAAGCCTGCAGGAACTGGCCTTGTGTTCAGAAACCGCCTACTGCAGACCATGGCCCTGTTAAACTTTACTGTCCAACCAACTATTAGTGTCAAAGGATGATCGACATGCAGAGAGCTCAGAGGACTGCGCCTTTGCTGTGGGCAGAGGTCAAGCTGTAGCATTGACAGGGCTGAAGCCTCGATACTGAACCCATAGCAAATTTCTGTTCGGAGTGGAGCCACGACAGTGATTTATTTCCTGCATTACATCACAGCTTCAGCTTGGGGGAGTATGGCTGCCATGCATGGAGAAGCTGGAATTTCCTGACAGTTTTGGGCTACACTTTTTTCTTCAGACTTAATGGGCTACTTGCAGTGAGCTCCCAAGCTATAGTTGACTACAGAAGGGGCCTTGTTTACCAGAATTCACATCTCTGAGAAACAGACACTGGTATTGTAATTAAATACAGTTTTACACTTGGAATTAGCAATTTACTAAAAAAATCCTTTGTATAAAACTATGTATTTTTTCAACCCTTTGTTAATAAAGAGCTTTTAAAAGCTTCTCTAGCCTTCTCCTGTGACTCACTAAGGTTTATTTCAGTCCTGCCAGGCAGACACAGGGTAGATTCAGACCTAGATGAGAGACCATAGCTCAAGGTTCAGAAATGAAAAGTCTGTAGTGGGTAAGAAGGGCAGCTGCACCTGCTCTAATGGGTACACACGCAGCCCACATGCGGGCAATACTAGACAGGCATGGGCAGAGCAGCTCAGACCACACTATTACTTTGGAACCTCGGTCATGTGCGGAACCTAGCAATTGACCTGTATTCCCCTTTAGCCCCCGCGTGAACTCATCCCACCTCAGGAGAATAGTAATAGAGATGTAGCCGTGTTAGTCTGGTCTTGCTGAAACAAAAGACAGGACTGTGCAGCACTTTAAAGACTAACAAGATGGTTTATTAGGTGATGAGCTTCCATGGGCCAGACCCACTTCCTCAGATCTATTTGTGGAAGAAAATTGGTATCATTAGTTCTTAGCTGGGACAAACCTAGTGTGTTTGTTAGAGACACACACATCTATCCCAACTTTATAGAAAGACTAACACACTGGCCTTTGGAACAAAACAGCTCATGTCACACACTTCTGCACATTCAGGCTATATCTACACTACGGGGGTTTTCTGGGATATCAGAGGTATCCTGGAAAAACTCCACCTCGTCTAGGGAATGCGTCTACTCTTCTGTTTTATTTTGTTTTTGTTGACGAGCAGACACGCTCTTTTGGAAGCCCTGTCTTCCTCCTCCCAAAAGGAAGAAGGGCTCTTCTGAAAGAGGATTTTCCAAAATTCAGCGCAGTATAGACAGGCCAAATTTTGGAAAAGCCTCTTCCAAAAACACTATTGGAAAAAGGTCCGCAAATTGCAGAGCACATTTTGCATACCTTTTTCTGATAGATCATTGTAGTTTAGACATAGCCACAGTCCTAACCTTGTGTTAGGAGAGAACATTTAAAAGCTGTTCTGATGCCACAAACAGGCTGACGTAAGTATCAACAAATTCCTTTTAAACAAGTGTTTAATAGTTGATTCGTAATAGAAGGTCAGGATGTGTTGCGAACTGCAGCAATGATGTCCAATAGGTTCACTCATTGATACTGATAATTGCTAGGACGACAACAATGCAGGGGTGAGAAGCCTCAAGGACTTTCTAAAAGCCAGTGTATATTAGGCCCAGAGCATTGCCCCGAGCCCCAGTACACACCACTTCTCTAGCATGCGTGAAACGGACACGGATCTTCAACAGTTTGATTCTGTTCCTAGTATTACTCCTAAAGTGACTGTGTGCATCCTTTGGCCATGTTACACATCATCATATCCCCCACCATCCAGTGCCAACTCATTAATTTTACAGACTGCTAAAGGCAGAGAGAGCCCATTTCTATCCCATGTTCATCACTGCAGTTACCTGAGCTAGACTTTGACACTCAACATCCCCTGCTGTTCATAAAACCTTGAGCCAGAGGCAAAAGCATTTAAGGAGTGCTTTTATAATCCAGATAAGGCACTGAAGCTACAGTAGCATGGAAAGTACCTGCAGACAGTAACAACAAAACACACATTCCCTGAGAGGAAAGGAGCAGCACAAGAGTGGGTTACCTATCACTGTAGGGGATGTAAAAGAAATAGACCAATGGTAGATGAAAATGTGCTTTTGGTAGGACTACAGCCTGCTGCACTCTGAGACTGTTTCAGCTGATCGTTGCGCTGCTGCTGTCTGTTAGCTTCCTCGGGGCAGCAGGCATGCGTCTGGACAGTCTCAGCCCCCCCACTAGGAAGGGTTCCGTTTTCTAAAACATGTATTTGGAGCAGGAGGTCTATTCCTGATGTCAGATTTCTACACTCCAAGCAGACTGAGGATCCAGACAGCGCTATAGGTACTAGAATAGTTCCTTGGTTTTAGGCTGACTGAGTTTGAGCTCCCTGGCTGGGTAAGCCTGGGCACCTTCCACTCTTGAAACCCTGAAATGAAAAGAAGCATCAGGTGAAGCACTGAATCATGGGGTTTCTAAGTAACTGGGCCAGTTACATATTGCACTCTGAAAGGAGGCTCTGTTACAGGGAACAGTTATTGTCTGTAGTTCCATATCTATGCAGTCTACATAAAGCACACACGTAAGACAACACACATTAGGGAACGGGGTGGCTCAGGAGCTTCACAAAGGGATAACTGTAATCAAGTTGATGGGTAGAGTATAAAATCTTCCTTACTCCCAAGATTGCATTAATAAGCAGGGCACAGAACTCAATCAAAATCATCCATCCCCAATAGCCTGGTATGCCACAGGACATAAAAACATACTCTCTTCATTAGATGGGGCAGAGGAGGAAAAGGGAACTCAATACCCACACCTTGAGCTCCCCTCAAATAAGAACGGCCATACTGGGTCAGGCCAAAGGTCCATCTAGCCTGGTATCCTGTCTTCCAACAGTGGCCAATGACCAGAACAGCTAATCATTAAGTGATCCCTTCCCTGTCACCCATTCCCATTTTCTGACAAACAGGCGCCAGGGACACCATTCCTACCCATCCTGGCTAATAAGTATTGATGGACCTAACCTCCATGAATGTATCAAGATATTTTTTGAAACTTAATATCCTGGTCTTTACAACATCCTCTGGCAAGGAGTTCTACAGATTGCCTGTGTGCCTCCTTTTGTTTTAAACCCACTACCTATTAATTTCATTGGTGACCCCCTAGTTCTTATGTTACAGGAACAAGTAAATGACTTTTCCTTATCCACTTTCTCCATACCTGTCATGATTTTATAGACCTCTCTTCTATCCCCACTTCCTTTCCTCTTTTCTAAGCTGAAAAATCTCAGTCTTTTTAATCTCTCTTCATATGGCAGCTGTTCCAAACCGCTAATTATTTTTGTTTCCCTTTTGTCAGTCCTGTCAAATCATTCAAAAGCTAGCATCCTAAAGACCACCATTTTATTCCCCCTGCCTCCAACAAGCCCAAGCCATTAAAATCACTGTCTTAAAACAAAAGCTCTAAATACCTCCTCTTTGGTAGAGAGAGCAGCTATAGCACAGGAGGATGCCTGCAGAGCCCGGACAAAATTTATATCTGCTGGTTGCTCAGGAACTCATGAGAGCAAAGTTAGTGATCCCAGTGACGGGACACTAGATGGTGGAGGTTACAACAGAATTCTCTCAGGTGTCTAGGTGGTGGACCTCACCCACGTGCTCATAGTCTAACTGGTTACTATGTTTATGGTCACGAATGAATTTCTCCCCAGGTCAGATTAGCAGAAACTCTGGGGGGATTTTTGCCATCCTATGTAGCATGCTGGTTTGAACAAGAGTAAATGTGGATTCTCTCTAACTTGAAGTCTTTGAACCAGGAATGGGGAATATATGGCCCATCTTGATGGGGGAAGGAAGTGACTCTGTGCGCTGCTGTTTCCCCTTCCAGGCTCAGCTGGGGTAACAGCCACAGAGGGAAGCTCTCTCCCTGCATTCACTTGCAGGTTCCACTCTCATTGCTCCCGATAGCAGGGAATTGTGGCCAATGAGAATGGCAGGAGGTGGTGCCTGCAAATGTGAAGTGGTGCAGAGCCAACTGTGACCCCCTGGAAGCTGCGCCAGTTTGATGCCCAATCCCCTGCCCCCTCCCACAACCCTCTCCTGCCCAGACCCCACACCCCACGTCCAGTCCTGCACCTCCCTTCTCACTCAGACCCTGCACCGCCAGCCCCAGCCCAATCCTGCACCCAACCTCCCTGGCAACCCCCTCCTGCACAATGAACCCCTCGTTTTTGGCCTCACCCTCAAGCCTAACCCACAAAATCAACTAGTTCCCTGACCCCCAGAAGAGTTAATCCAGCCCTGGAGGTAAGCCCTGAGGCTCAGTGCCTCTCCCCCTGCCTTCTCCCCACGGGACGGGAGCGGGAGGGAAGTGAGTGCTTCTCACTTGGGGCCACATCAGAGAGGATTTTTTTCTCTTGTGCTTCTCACTTGTGTGGGGGCCCCTGACTGAGCTTTCTGTGACTCGGTGGCCCCTAATCTAAAAAGGTTCCCATTTAAACCATGATTTGAAGACTTCAGTATCGGGTCAATGTCTGGGTGAAGCTTCTGTGGCCTGCAATGTGCAAGAAGTCAGACTAGATGATCATGATGGTCCTTTCTGGCCTTAAAGCAGACGAATCGCAGCCCCATGCCAAAGTGGCTAAGTACTTGGTCACAAACCGACAGGCTGCGTCTAGACTGGCCAGTTTTTCCGGAAAATCAGCCGCTTTTCCGGAAAAACTGGCCAGCTGTCTACACTGGCCGCTTGAATTTCGGCAAAAGCACTGACTTCCTACTGTAAGAAATCAGTGCTTCTTGCGGAAATACTGTGCTGCTCCCATTTGGGCAAAAGTCCTTTTTGCGCAAAACTTTTGCACAAAAGGGCCAGTGTAGACAGCTGAGATTTGTTTTGTGCAAAAAAGCCCCGATCGCACCAATGGCGATCGGGGCTTTTTTGCACAAAAGCGCGTCTAGATTGGCACGGACGCTTTTCCGCAAAAAGTGATTTTGCGGAAAAGTGTCCATGCCAATCTAGACGCTCTTTTCCGAAAATGCTTTTAATGGAAAACTTTTCCATTAAAAGCATTTCCGGAAAATCATGCCAGTCTAGATGTAGCCACAAAGTTTACAGTCTCAGCAGAGATCAAGGACTGAGGATAGCCCCTGAAGAGCAGAGTGGCACCCACCAGCCAGGCAGTACATGCTGCTTACCTTGCTGCTGCCTGTGCAGTGGCTTCATTGGTGGCTAAATGAAAGATCTCAGTTATCATGAGTAGCAGCCGCACCTTCCCTCCCCCCCCCCCCCCCCACACACAGGATGTTAGTGGCCTGAGGCAGGCTGAGTACTCGCGCAGTGAAAGGAAGGTGGTGGGGGCTGGGGCTGCTCAGTACTTTGAGTATCCGGCTGTTAAAGGTTTATATTTATCATAGCAAACAGGGGAGAGGGGGAAAGGGGCTCGATCTTCATCAAGAACTCAGTGGGGAATTCTGGAGCCCCCCTTAGCTCTAATGGACTCACACATCATTGGAAAACAAAGCAGAGATATTTTTGCCTGGCTAATACTAGCTCAGTAACTTCCCCATGGGGGCACTGAAGGGAATACATTCAAGTGTCACTCCACAGAAGGGTTAGTAGCCACTTCCTAGTCAGGCGCTCTGCTAGCAGATAGTCCTTAGGCTGGTGTGGGAAAGACCTGACCCAGAACAGAGCACTTCAGCATTACCCATCGAGAAGTGGCTCTAATTTATTTGTCTCCGAGCTCTTCTCGTTCGGGCCTGCCCGCCCCCTGCTTCTGCACTGACTGCGGCATCACCAGCACCGGTGGAGCCTGCACACTAGGGCTGCATCTAGACTGGCAAGTTTTTCTGCAAAAGCAGCCGCTGTCTACACTGGCCGCTTGATTTTGCGCAAAAGCACTGACGTTCTACTGTCTGAAATCAGTGCTTCTTGTGCAAATGCTTTGATGTTCCTGTTAGGGCAAAAGCCCTTTTCCGGAAATGTTTTTGTGCAAGAGGGCCAGTGTAGAAAGCTAAAAACTGTTTTGCGCAAAAAAGCCCCGATGGCGAAAATGGCGATCGGGGCTTTCTTGTGCAAAACCACGTCTAGATTGGCACGGATGCTTTTCTGCAAAAAGTGCTTTTGCGGAAAAGCGTCCGTGGCCAATCTAGACGCTCTTTTCTGCACATGCTTTTAACGGAAAAACTTTTCCGTTAAAAGCATTTGCAGAAAATCATGCCAGTCTAGATGCAGCCTAGGGGGCCTGCAATCCCTATACAGAGTTAGAGAGTCAGCAAGTCATGCTTCGTGAAGCAAGCTCCACACACAAAAAGCAGGGTACTAGTTCTAGGGCATCTAACCCCTGCTCAGCCTGGGAACTTTTTGTAGAGGCTGCCCATTATTCCCACTAGAGCCTGGGTGATGTGGACACCGCTATCCGAGGAATTGGATTGGAACAACTCGTTTCATAGACTTCTTAACAGCCAGACAGCGAGCAGCCTGGAGTGGATTTGAACTAATACCCTGACAGCGAAAGGCTCCAATTCCCATTACCAAGTCCCAGAGCCAGTGAGCCCACCTGCCTTGCTATACATTGCAAATGAGTTATATGCACACAACATGGAGCCTCCCAACAAGCACAATTTGCTGGGTTAAATTTTGAATATCAGTTTAGTGCAGGGTCAGAAATCTAGCCTCAAGTGTTCTGTCCCTTCTGGCTCGGGGCGCAGTGAGCCCATAGGCTCCTTCACTTGTAACCCTAAACTTTGTGATTCTCCCTCCCTGGCTCACAGCCACCAGCAGAATGATAGGTCTATTCCTCTCACAATGAACAGGCAATGCGTCACTTGAGTCCTCAGGGAGCCACCACCCGGCACGGGTCACTGGAATCACGTCAAAGCACAGGCCATGAGCGGTTTCAGCTTAGCAGAGAACAGTTGTGTGGGCTGCAATCCAAGAGCAAATTACATGTTGTGCTGAAGTTAAATCCACCCGCAATGAGCCCAGGGGAGACAAGTTCAAGTCCTATGACACATGGAAGAAAGCCAGGAAAACGCAGCACCAGAAGACCCTCCACAGCCAGCACTGGGAGGGAACATGGGTAAGGTGCCCACATGGGACACCTGGTAAAATTATTCACATTCAGCAAGCAATCAGCACTGGGCAGTAACACCTTCAAATTAACAGCAAGTTGACTGAGCCCTGTTAAAAAGAAATGCCGCGCAGCTTGGACTCTTATCTACCTTCTTATCTTTATGACTTTAGGGTTCACCCGGGGAGATATCTCTCTCTTACACACACAGGGCAGGAACCAAGCAACGTGGGCCTCTCCCACCCTCCATGCCTGGCTGGGCTCCTGAGATGGCCCCACCTCTTCCCGTACTTGGCACACTGACTTCCCAAGGCAATGTTAGTGTGTGTGGGGGGGGAAGAGAGCTGCAAGGTCACTCCTCTCCTCTCCTCCCCCCCCTCCGGATTTTTGCTCGAGTGCATCTAGCAGCAGCCTTTTGTCACTGTGCGGCAGAGAAGAGACAGGAGCTGCTTCTACTCCTGGGAGAGGGAAGGGATGAGCTGGCCCGTGTCTTTGCAGAGCCGATTCCTCCCTGCCCGTACAGTGTTGAAAGGCAGCCAACACCTCTGGCCACTGACATAACCCATCTATCTCCTGTCCCTGGGCTACAGAATGGGCAGGAAGGGGTCAAGCTCTAAGGCCCCCTCCAGGGCCCAGGGAGCCTGACTGCAGGGGTCTGAGCAGCCACAGGACCTGGCCAGAAAGATGACAGTTGGGGGAGGGGCAAAAAAATGCTAATCCCCTGCCTTGTGGGCTGCTGTGGAGCCTGTGGGTTTGGGCCAGGAACAGGCTAGAAATTGCTTCCCCCTCCCTCGCCAGCCACTTCAGAGCTTAGCTGAGGGCACAAGGGATTCCCCGTGCCAAGGCTACGGGAGGCTTTAGCATATGCACCACTTGGCTCCTCCTGCCCAACAAGGATCCTGGGCTTTTCTAGGGCATCAGCTCAACCAGAGGGGGGTGGAAAAAGCTGGCCAATGAGGCTACTGGTGAGCTGAGTGCTCCTACCAGGGACTGGTTCTCTGCACAGCACTGGGAGTGGGACTTATGCCACCAAGGGGATATGGAGAAGCAGCAGGGCTGGAGGGGGGTGAATGGGCATAGCAGGGAGAAGGCAGTGAAAGGGGGACAACATAAAGGGGTGAAGGGTGGGCAGCAGAGGTGACACAAAACCAGCCACCCACCCGGTGTCTGCTTGCACTCAACTGCAGCTCACAGCCAATGCCAGGCAGAAACGGGACAGGGGCTGGTGCTTTCTGGCTGAGAGCTAGCATGCAGCAAGGGCTGCACTGACAGACCAGCAGGAGGAACAGCTGGCTCCACCTGCTTCAGCTTTGCTCCACGCATCCCCATTGAGAGCTACTGGACCCATCTCACTCACCTCTGGGGGGCAGGTGGTTGACAAGGTGGTTCCCTGGGATCTGGGCTGAAGCAGCACCCACAGGCACCGATAAGGGCTGGGAGACAGAAAATATGGGACACTGTGCAAGCTTTTAAGAAAAAGTTGGGCCACCTGCAGGAGGGCTTAAATATGGGACTGTCCCTTTAAAAACAGGACTGCTGGTCACCCTATGTCTGGGTAATCAACTATATCCTCACTTTCTGGGAATGTGCTCCTCTCAGTCTGACAGTTTGCTCTCCTTCTGGGGCTGAGAGGTCTACTTGTACAGGCCTTTTTCTGAGGAGATTGCCTAATACTGCAGCATCTGAGAAGTCGAGGGTCTGCCCTGTCTCCTTTCTCGAGATCAAAAACTCTGCTTCCTGTAGAGATTTGGGTTTTGATTATTTAATATTTTAATTCATCTCCTTTTTTATAGGGTTTAGGTATGAAAGGGGGGCAGTGTTGTGCATTTGCCTTTGATAATTTGAGGCAACAAGCTGCAATGAAACTTTAGGGGGTAGCCGAGTTAGTTGGTACAGGATAAACTTAACAAAACAACAAATAGTCTAGTAGCACTTTCAAGACTAACAAAACACGTAGATGGTACCATGAGCTTTCGTGGGCACAGCCCACTTCTTCAGACTGTAATGTTCAGACATGTCTCTTCAGTGTTATGGGCCTGTAGTCACTGGAACAGGGTCTGTGCCTACATTATAAAAATAACCACTACAACTATTGGCCAGGATTGCAAACAGAAGATCAAGATACAGATTGAAACAGAGGGAAATGCTGAGCGTGGTTCCTTCTCTCTACATAAGTAAGTGTCACCTCTACTTGCTGTGCTTTGCCGTAACCTAGATTTTAAGATCTTCAGGGCTTGGGCTTTATCTTCTTATTCATTCCTTTCAACTTTTCTGTCATGGCCCATCCCAGGGGGTCAGAATTGCTTTCCTCCCTTCATATAGTTACCAGCCTTGGAAAACGTATTCTAAGGCCGGTTCCCAGGATCTACAGACCAACCACACACTGAAACCCACCGACTTAGCTCTTCCCAGCAAGTGGAGGGTTGGAGCTGTTTCTGAGATGGGCAGCAGGCAGAGACCAGGGGAGGGAACTTCTGAGATCTTGCGCAAGAATCAGCAGTGTCTCCACGCTGCCGGCCCGCTCTTGTGCAAGTCAATTTACAGTACAGCGTGGTAAGGGAGGGCACCTTGCGCAAGAGCTACGCTCTTTTTTGACAGGTGTAAGCCCTCTTGAGCAAGAGGGCAGTGTGGACGCTCAGCAGGGGTTTCTTGCGCAAGAAAGCCCTATGGCTAAAATGGCCACCAGAGCTTTCTTGCGCAAGAGAGCGTCCATACTGCTATGTGCATGTGGAGCTGGCCATGGCACTCAGCTAGGGTGTACCAGGCTCCGTGGGCAGGCGCAGAGGAGAAACCGCCCGATCAGCTGGAGCATGGTTCAGCCTTCTCCGGGCTGAACGCCACAGCCAGCTGGCCAGGCAGCTTCCCCTCTGCACCAGCCCACGTGGAGCATGGTGCACCTTGGCTGAGCGCCATGGCCAGCTGGCCAGGCAATCGCTTCTCTTCACTCCAGCCCAGCTGCCCTGCGCTCAGCCTGGAGGGAACGCGGGTCGGAGGCTTTCCTCTGTGGCTGATGTAGGGAACTCCCTGCCCCCAACCTTGTTCCCTCTCCCCTGCCCCAAACCTGTTCCCCGCCCTCCTGGCCCCCCCGTTCCCTCTCCCTTGCCCCCCCACCCTGCTTCAGAAACCTGCCCCCCGGTACCCTGTCCCCTACTGCAGAAACCTGTCCCCCTGCCTTCCCCACTATAGAAACCTGTCCTCCCCAGCTGCAGAAACCTGTCCTTCTGGCACCCTGCCCCCTCTCCTCCGCCCCCACTGGCACCCTGTTCCCTGCCCCAGAACCCACTAGCACCCCTCCCCAGTACTGTGTCCCCTGCTCCCGAATGACTTTTCTATGGGTCAGTGATCCCTGACTCAAGGCAGGTTCCCTGCCATTCTCATAAAGACAATGCAGAAACGTTTTGTGTTTAACATAGTATTTTATTTAAAAATGAAGCCTGGCCAACAAACCCCCAATTGGGGCCAAGCCCCCATCTGGCCACAACCACTCCTGCATTCCCCCTTCCCCAGACCCTAGATCTGAGCCTATCAAACACTGGAACCCCCTGCCCTGAGCCCCTCACATACCCCAACCCAAATTCCTGCACCCTCACATCCACAAGCCTGTGGCTTGCTTAGTACCCCAACACTGCCTGGCCTGGAGCCACCTCCTCCTGCATCCAGATTTCCTCCAGAGCTTGCACTGCTCACCCCTTCCCACATCCAAATCCCTCATTCCCACCCCAGAGACTACACATCCTGTCTCAACCCAGCGAGGGTACGGCTAGACTGCAGGAGTTTTTCAGGATTCTGGAGATATCCCAGAAAAACTCTCCTGCATCCAGGGTTGCGTTTGTTCTTCTGCTTTTTTAGTGGAAGAGCAAACAGGCTCTTTCGGTCACCCCTATACTCCTCTTTCCACAAGGAATAAGGGGGCTTCCAAAAGAAGGGTTTTTTTTTCTGACATTTGGTCCAGTCTAGACAGGCCAAATGTTGGAAAAACCTCTTCCTACAGAAGATTTTTTTTAAAGCAGCAGTATTAGGATTGGGGATAGCAAGTGATGGAGAGGAGAAGAATTGAGAAGGCGGGGCTTCAAGGAAGGGGTGGGGCTGTAGATCTTGGCTTGGTCTGTCATTTAAAAAGTGATCTTGGGTGTAAAAAGGTTGGAGACCACTGGGCTAGAGCCAACTCTTTGCTAACAGGAGCAGCAGCCCCAGAGCAGGGAAGAGGGCTGAGGACAGCTGCTCAGTTTAGATAAGATATGTGCTGCTGACGCAGTATCCCAGGATGTTGGGAGGATGTCCAGGGACACTTGGCCCAGGACTGTTAGTAGCTACGGTCTCTATTTCCCAACAATATCAGTGGTATTTCACGTGCAGGACAAAAATTCAAGTTGAACCTACTGACACTACTGGATCACTAGAGGGCAGCAGGCGTGTGCCGCTTAGTCCATCATAAACACAACCTCGGGTAATACGGCCAACACCACCTCTGCTTAAATAAAGCCCAGGAGCACGACCCATCTCTCTTTGGTGTGCTGTGTTTTAGATCTGCTAAGGCAACTCGGAGCAGGACAACGTGTCCTATGGCTGGGCCTGCCACTCTGCGCCCTTTGTGTGTGTGGGTTGGCTGGCCTCAGCCAAAGGCGCGAAGTCAGAGGTGCAGAACATTCACACAGCTGCTCTGTGGGGGCCAGTCAGGCTCCTCTTTGCCTTTTCACAAAGAACGTCTGGACAGGGACAACACCGACAGTGCTCAGAGAAGCGATCTGTGGATGTTGGACACATTCGAGCAGACAGCTGTAACAGGGGAAGCAAAGCAGTGCGGCAGCCTGACACTAAATGTCACTTTTGAATAATGGGCCAAAGCCTGAGGCACTGCGTGCCTGCCATTCCCACGGAAATCAATGACAGCAAGAGACACTCAACACCCTAGGAATCCAGTCAAATTGCTGGTTTATACTGCTGCCTTTTCAGGGAGCGGAGTCATCTTGCTCCTGAATTCGGGTTGATACTTTATTACTTATTTATGGCAAGCCCTCTCTGCCCACACCCCCTGCCACACCCTGATCTCAACCCACTCCAAAAATGGAGGCTTATTACATGGCAGCTGAAGAACTCTGTTTCCAGGCTAAGGGGATGGTGTTTGACAGGCTTCTTGCTATTTCACATTTGGCTACTAGTGAGATATTTGCGTAAGAAAAAAATATACTGGTTCAGACCAAAGGTCCATCTAGCCCAGTATCCTGTCTGCTAACAGTGGTCAATGCCAGGTGCCCCAGAAGAAGTGAACACAACAGGTAACCCTCATGTGATCCCTCCCCTGTCACCCATTTCCAGGTTCTGTCAGAGGCTAAAAACCACCATTGATGGACCTATCCCCCATGACCTCATCTGGTTTTGACATTGTGCATGAATAGAATGGAAAAGCCTCAGCGAGCAGCACTGCAAATCATTTTGCTAGAGACTCACCCAGCTCTGGAGCAAGATTAAATGCTGGTATCAACGAGGGATGTAAAATCCCATTTAAGTGGTTCACTAATTAAAGGAGGGGTTGGGCAGGGGGGAGGGAGCTGCTCTGGTCCCTATCAGTTAACTAGAACCTCACTCATTAAGGTGAGGCTTACTGGTTAACTGGTCACATCCCTAGTGTCACTTTTGATACTTTACAACATTGCATGAAGCTGGCTGCAGAAATTCTGCTCTGATGGTAAACATCAAACATGTCCTTCAGCTTTGCTGATGTCTCCTGACTTTCCCTCACGGCTCTTGTGAGTAGCAGAGCAGATGTCAGAGCAATAGCAGGCTCAGTGCATGCCTTTTGAAACACCATCATATTAAGAACAACGAATAGTCTTGTCGCACCTCAGACTAACAAAAATATATAGGATCGTATTTAGGAAATCTAGTAAGCAATACCAGAAAATGTAGCACAGTGCTCCAGGGATGTCATAAGGCTAATCCAGAAACATGGATTTCATCTGCAACAGCCAAGAGAATAGGCCTTTAAAAGCACTCAAGTCACAGCTGTGATATTTGATCCATTTGACGAACGCTTCCTAAATCCTAGAGGCAAACTCTATGATTTCTGCTGTGCTTACAATGGTATGGGGAGCAGTTACAGAGTAATTCATGTCCATCTCTCTCAGTTTCATTAAGGGACAAAGGGACAGTCCCAATAGATACTCTGGGGAGACTGATACAACATGCTTTCTTCCTTGCCCCTAACCACTACCACTCTTTAAATCAGTAGCACCTGTGTTGACAGAACTTGCCCACTGGTTAATTCCCAAAGTCTGGTCATGTACAACAGCCAAGCTAAAGGAAGGGGCACTGCACTGAAAATAGTATTTCAGGTTGCTCTGAAGGAGCAGGTGTCACAGCTAGAGTGGCTATGAGGGATGTAAAATGCTAGGTAATCAGTTGACTGGTTAAACCTTAGGTTTAACTGGTTAATCAATTAAGTGGGATCCCATGGGGGTGGGGGCAGCAGCAGGCATCTCCAAGCACAGGGAGGAGGGCAGCTTCTGCTCCTGGTCCCTGCAAGGCAGCTGCTCCCCAGTAGCAGTTACCCATTCATGTTCCTAGCAGGCACCAATTTTGCTTTATTGCTCTTTGTAATCCTATTTTTGAAAGGACAAATGTGATTTTTTCAGTCCAGACTGTGGCACTCACAGCCTGGCCAGCTAGGGCAGAAACAGCAAGCTGGGAGAGGGGCAGGAATCTCGTCCCTTTTTATTTCCCAAACATTGCAGAGATGACATGGAACAAGTCATTTGTAACAATCCTTTATCATCGCTCCACTTCCCCAACACAAACACCCCTTTTCCCCAGACACATTCCCTAGCAGTACTCAGGGCTAGCACGCATGCAGCTGAGTTCAGGTTAGTCAATGGCTCTCTGCCCTGGGTAACTGGGATACTAATCACAGCTTACACCACTAGTTTCTCCTTCGTCCATTTCTCAATTTCATAAGCCATTCCTTAGACAAGTTAATTTCCAGTGAGTCTGCAAAGACGGAGGAGAGAGATCTCCCAATCTGCTGTTTGGGGACCAGTACTGCTTTCTCTCCACCCCTATAGAAGTGCCTGCTGTACCTATTAAGTACAAAAGCTAGCTGGCATTCAGCAATCATCTGGATATTCTATATAGAAACCACATTGCAGTGAATAGGATGTTAGCCATCTCTGAAAAACCTCTCAGTGCTTTCTCTACGGGCTCTTGGCCATCGAACAGAAGTCAGTTTTGTCCACTGGGAACTATTTTACTCATCCTGTTTTTTTAAATACGGCTCCCATAATCATACTGCCTGAGCCCCTCACAATCTTTAATCTATTTATCCTCATAACATCCCTGGGAGCAAGGGGAATGCTATGATCCCCATTTCCAGATGGAAAGTTGGGACCAAAGGGCAAATCACTGAGCCTCAAGGTCAGAGGAAGGGAACTGAGATACAGATACACAGAACAGGTCCTCTCTGATCATAACATGTCTTTTAACCACTGGATAATTCTTATTCTTCCTTCTCACCACTAACTCCTTTAAAGAGCCTTTTCCAGCTCTCTTCTGATCCTTTAAATATCAGAGAGGAATGCAGATGCTTCCCTAAGGTAGCCATTTGACATGAACTGCCAAAGACTATTCCTTCCCTTCCTGCTGATAAGTAATTTTAGATCCTATTAGGTTCTCCCTCTGTCATTGCATCCCTCTCACATCTATGACACATGTACAGCAGAGCACAGGCCAAAACATAGCTCAATCCTCACAAGCAAAGCAGGCAAATTTTAACCACACTTTAGCCCAGCTGTAGATTGTGCAGCACTCACATTTCATGCCAACAGCCCCACGAACAGGGTCCACCTTTGCATGCTGTAATCCCTACAGCACCTGATTAACATTCTAGTGCAGGCATCTACGGTAGATTAACTGCCAAGCCAAATGAAGCATAGCTCTCTTAATTGAAGACAGAGCTGATATGTTCTAATGATACGTCATCAAGCATGGCATGAACTCAGATGCCACCAATTTAAATTCAACAACATGAACTTCTGTACCTGGTGGATTGGAATAATTTCCAGCCGAATTCCTGTTGCTAGAGCAGACATTGTTGTCCTAAATATCAACTGCTTCCATAATAAAGCCCTCTTTCCATGCGTCCAGAATGGAGGGGGGGAAAGCACACGCTTAGCAAAAGCCTAAGAGAAAAAGAAAAATCAGAATAGCAAAGAGTGTGGGCACATTTCATGGTAATTCTAGCTAAATCCCTGTCAGTGAAGACATGAATGTGAATAATTCATTTAGTAAACTCTTAGAGACTCCCCCAGAAAGAATCCTAATGGTAATAAGCTGTCTTATTTTACTGGCTTTCTCTATGTTGCTTTACATTGGTTGTCCCAGATGATCTCCATACAAGTAGAGTGGGGAGGCACCCATCTGGCATCATGGTGGACAGCCTCTGAGAAACTTGGGCTAAAGCCCAGAAAGAACCTGAGAGTTTTATAGTCAGTTTTTCTCACTACCAAAGAGCCCCATGCTGCCATTTTTGCCATTTTCCAGTTAAAATGAACATGTTTGGCAAATGAAATCTGACAGGAGTATACAGTGACCAGGTTTCTTTCCTATTATATATTGCGTAAACCTCAGCCAGTGGCTATTATAGTAGTGCCTAGAGGCCCACGCTGGAATTGGAGCCTCGTACTTCAAGGCACAAGCACAAACACAGCAAGGAATAGTCCCTGCCTTGAAGAGCTTATAAGCTAAATAGAAAAGATGGGAACAAGGTGAAATGAGGGAAATGGAAAACTGAGGCACAGAGCGGTGATGTGACTTGCTCAAGGTCAGAGAGAGAACAGTGGCAGAACCACATATAGAACCCAAGTCTCTCCTCTTCTAGCTCAGCACCCCACACACCAAACTAAACTGTCTTCCTGGTGTGTAGGCTATGACTTGGAGAGAGGAAGGAAGGACCAAATTCTGCACTCAAGCAAACCATCTGAAGTTTGGAATAACTACTGGCTCTCCCAGCTATATCACAACAAAGCACACCTGAAACATCACCACAAAACTTCGAAAATCTTAGAGGGAACAGTGGTCACAGGGGGTGTGTCTAGACTACATGCCTCCTTCGACGGAGGCATGTAGATTAGCCAGATCGGAAGAGGGAAATGAAGCCGCGATTAAAATAATCGCGGCTTCATTTAAATTTAAATGGCTGCCCCGATCTGCCGATCAGCTGTTTGTCGGCAGATCGGGGGAGTCTGGACGCGATGCCCCGACAAAGAAGCCTTTCTTCATCGACACAGGTAAGCCTCGTGAAACCAGGTTTACCTGTGTCGATGAAGAAAGGCTTCTTTGTCGGGGCATCGCGTCCAGACTCCCCCGATCTGCCGACAAACAGCTGATCGGCAGATCGGGGCAGCCATTTAAATTTAAATGAAGCCGCGATTATTTTAATCGCGGCTTCATTTCCCTCTTCCGATCTGGCTAATCTACATGCCTCCGTCGAAGGAGGCATGTAGTCTAGACACACCCAGGGAGACTAGCATGTGAATCCCATGTCTAGCTGGCAGTTTGGGAGTGAATGAAGGAAAAAGGATTTTGTTTCCTCCTCAAATTTGCTATAGCTGCTCTGTGAAACACCCCTTTTTGTCTGATTTTGCTCATAATATGAGGAATTGGCCATAAGCCACCATCTATGCTCATGAAATTTGATATGCCAATCACTTTTTGAGCTCCCTAGCATGCCTGTAATACACCACCATGTGATCATGCAGCTAAATGTTCCCAGTGGTGCACAAGCAACAGTGCCAGCATCTGTACAGCCAGGATGTGGCCAACATCAATGCAGACAGGAAGTGCTAGTATAATAGCCCTAATAGTACTGTTAGTCCTTGCAGCAGTCAGAATTCACAGCCCAGATAAGCCATCTGCTCTTTTATTTGCCCTCTTCCAACAAGGGATTACATTTGCAGAAGCCACTTACCTGTACAAATTGCTCTACCCTCACCAGAGAGCCCGTTTACACACTGCTTTGCCAGCATCTGCTTCTTCTGCAGCCCTGTCTAGCCATCAGCTCCTTTAGAAACAAACAGGTCTCCAAGGAAGCTTTCCCACCAGCATTTAACCTAGAGGCAGATGTGGGGCACTGGCAACCATCTGGAGCAATAAGGAAATCCACTCACAGCTGAGAGATGGACAAATCAATGAACCATTACATTTTGAAGAGAAACAGAGTGGTTGTTTCACAAAGAGTTCAAATTGAACGAACAAAGTACTAACACACCATGCTTCACCATAAAAGAGAGTTTCTGCCAATTTAGCACCTCCCACCACTTCACACCTCCATTTTTCAGAGATTGGACAATAGGTCTCAGGGCTGCTCCAACTTGTACTACTCCCAGAGGGTAACACCACTCCCCTCATGTCTTTCCCTTAGCCCTGCACATTTCACTGGAGGTGGCATAGTGTCAGCTCCCTCAGCTCTATGCTGTCAGAGGAATCTTCAGCTGGCAAATTAAGCCTGTTCTACATCTTCTGCATAGTGCAGGATCCAAAGGGACCATATGGGGAGCCAGCATTGGTCAGCAGAGCCAACAAGCTTTTCTCGGAATTGTTCCTCCGCGTTGCTGTTGGTTCTTTATTTCTGGTGTTTCAATAGTCTCTCAGAGAACAGAGACAACAACTCTGCCCAATCTACAGCATTTTTCTTTGCAGTAATACTGAAGTCACCTGGAATCATGGCAAACTGTGCTTCAAAAGATTTATTACACATATATTTGTACATATTTTACATAAATGGAATGTTAAACATACACCCTAAATCAATAAAAAATATTCAGTTCATGATTACACACTGACAGATCATCAAAAATGTACCTTAACACAACTTAAGTCAGCTTCCAATCATACTGCTCAATTACAAAATTTACAAACATGTTTTACATTGCAAGTTACATTCTTACTTATACTCAGGGTAATGAAGGAAGACTTCTTGTCCATTACCACTACAAATAATTGTAGCATTCATAAACTATTACAGTTCCATCTAGCACTTTGTGTACACTTAATTTTATGGGAACAGGTACGTGAACCGGTGGTTGCACTTCACCTTTTACCATCAGCTTGCTGCTTAACGGTAAGAAAAGAGTATGAGAGTTTCTCAGGCAACTGGAAAGGTTCCATGATGAATCACCACTTGCTAAAATAAGTTGAATTTTTAAAATTAAGATGGCCATTATAACATCCCCTCAATAACTGAGCTGCCTCCCCTTCCTCAAGTGCAGCAATTTGGCAAAGTTCTCTAGAAGAGTGTTATTTACTATACAATGATCAACATTTCAGCTTTATTTTAACAGAACCCCTTATTATGCATGAGGCCATACCTGGATGTCCCGATTACTTATAACCGTTAGGAACTTGTGACCATTATATTTGCCATTAAAGCACTTTCTAATATAACAAAGGGATAAAAAAGGCAGAGCTTCTGAGGAGAACAAGAACAAACAGGATTCAACAACAGAGGCTATTTACCTGCAGGTGTGTGGGGGGAGGGGTTACTTACATTTGACACTCTGCCAAAGTCAACTCAATCTTATCCTCGAAAAACCTTTGTCAAAGCAAACCCCAGGGGAAAGTCTCATACCAACAAGTTAATTAGAAGCTAACACAAGGAAATGAACAAGTAGTAAAAACAGGTAAGCAACAAGTGTTAAGGAAAGAAAACTAATCAATCCCAGAGCCAAGAAACACATACTAGCCAATCAAGTCCAGCCTCCTGAAAACGCAAATATGCTATAGTTGCTTACCAGAGCAAAATCTTCAGTTAACTAGCAATGTCTTTCATTAAGTCAGTTTACAATGTATCCAGTCGGTGACTCTGACATACCCATTATGAAGGTAAGAGAGCTTGTAGTCTATACAACACTGTACAGTGGCCTGAGAAATTACTGGAACAAAATTCAAAAGCTCAGTTCCAATTTCAGAGCACAACCACAAAAAACAGACAAATTTACAACTAAAGTACAGCTGGGGAAGGGCCCTCCATTCCAACAGGGAAATATCTTTAATGTCTGTCATGACAAAACGGACTTCAGAAGTGAGCAATTCACTTCTCTACGCAACCTATGCAATAGAGTCAAGTATAAATTCTGTATTTCATAAAGAAAACATTGCCACTGTTTTGAGCAGAATCTCCTGCTCATGGCCATTTCAGATGGCAAGAATTTAAGTGGGGCAAACTGCACCTGCTGATAAAAGCACACCTTAGAAAATGGTTGAAGCAAGAGTTTTGACAAACATTCCTCTTCCAATGAGTTTGTGTGTGTATTTTTACTGACATCATGGAAGCTCTGTCCAAAGAAGAAGGGTAGAATAAATTCCTAAAAATCATATGGCTTGTTGGGGTAGAAGGAGGAAGAAAGGAAAAGCAGCATTGAAACTTGCATGAAAAGTAAAGTTTTGCGCTGGTCAAATCAGAGCTGAGATAACCCATTGGCATGGACAAATTGGAAATCTTCAGGTCAGCACTTCTGTATTCCATCAGGAAACTCCCTCTCCACCACATAAATAGCAAATACAACAGCTACACAATCTAAGTGGAATCATTCTATTCCACGTGACAAAGCAACTCAGATTAATAGAAACCTGAAAGGGAACTGAAAGCAAGTGCATTTAAAAAAAAATACTGTTTGCTCCTGCTTCCTTAGAGATATCAAGAACATTAAGTTTCAACTTCCTTGGTTTTGCTGGAAGATTGAGGAGAGAACATCTTAAACCCTAAAATAAGAGTTAGAGTGCTCAATCTTCCAACTGGAAAAATTCTCCCAAGTCTTTGTCAGGAGGAGGTTAGAGGATATAACAAAGTTATAAAACAAAGTTTCAAAAGTTCTGACTCAAAATTCCTTGTCCAACAATTGCTCATGTTTAAGCCTCTTGTGAGGTCAAATTTTGCTTTCCAGCAAAATTGGGAGTCAAAATGAGATACTTGTAATCTTCCTGGGGGTGAGGCAGGGGGGGGGGGGGGGGGGGGGGCGGCCTTAAAAATAAAATCCCCATGACATCACAAAGAAGAGAACACAAAGAATTTACTCCCACCATTGTAGGTTACCTTCAAATGTCCCAATTACAATACTACAGTACACTTCTCCTTGCACCCTAGAATTGAGATGCTCTAATTCTTAATCCATTTTAATCCATTTAAATAAATTCATTTTTCTCAAAATAAAATACTGCACATGTTAAGTAGGAGTCACATTTTCCTTTTACGTTCCACTCAAATCAATTTCTAGAGTACATGCACAGTGAAAACTAGCTCACTATTTAAAACATAAAAAGTGAGAACAGATACCTTAAATACAAAAGACAGGATAATCACTGTCCTTTAATGGCTAGCAGCATGGCTCTCTGGGCTGATCATATAAAACCCAAATCATAGCCACTTTAACAAATCTTTTACTCAACTCATCTGCTAGATAACTAAGTCACATTTCTAGATAACCCACATCTGTTCTTTATGGCAAGCAGCATGTATATGGCAAACCTGAGTATGGGAATTAGTTCCCTCTTCCATACTTGGGCAAGATATACACCACAAAAAAGAAAATAAACTCAAGCAACATAAATTGGCAATGTATATATTTACAGGCAGAAAATGTGGCACACTTAAATTTTATCATAACCTATTGGCTTTTAATGTGTGAAAGTGTGGTCTTCCTCTACTCAGTGATGGAACATTTCCCCTCCCTATTGAACACTGGTCCAAGGTCTTGGTGAGGAGATATTTTTAAAATGAGGATAGGCTTATTTTGCAGTTGTGTGTACAATATTTTTTTCAGAATATTGATAAACAGTAGTTTGAAATGAAAGCTTGCATTTAGCCTTCCACAGGAAGCTCTGAATACAAGTTTTTGTTTAATCTTTCAGTATTGTTTTAATCTTCATCCACATTAAAGGCTCTAATCCTGCTTTCCTTGGCTCTGCCAAAACTTCCATTGACATCAACATTTTGGATGAACCAGGAATCTACGATTAGGCCTCAGTACTGAAGCCATACTAACAATTCTGAACAGTCCAAAAAATCCACTCTCTCCAATGGCTGGGGCAAATCTGCAAGCAGACACCATATGTAAGTGACAGCTGCTGGCATGTTTCAGCTACAGCATGCACACTGGCCTTAAAGTCTGGTAATGATGATAAATGCTGGGGAGTTTGTTCTTTCAACAATTTACTTAGACATTTAAATCTAGAAGATTCGGGTTTTGAAAACATTGCAGTTGAATTAAAAGAGTGAACTACTGAAATAGTGTGTAAACTGTAAACAGATTCATGTTTAAATACAGATTTATTTAATGCCTAAAACAGAGACTACCTACAAAAACAGGATACCAGAATATGCCAAACTTTCTTTGTAACTTACAGAGGAGTTTCTGCTCCAACAGTTGAGCCCACAGTTTGATGTGGAGGGAAGATAATTAGCACTACTTGAGTGTATTGTGCATTGACATTATATGGCATGAAGCCAACAACAAATCAATGTAAATGCAAAAAAATTTACTTTTTCAAGATAAATGATTCAAAATAGCAAAAAAGCAAACCTCTAGGCAATAACATCCCTAGTAAAATATTACCTACCACTGCTTTAACGCTTGCCATAATGCAAGGCAGCAAAACAATTCCCTGCTACAACAGAACCTATACTGAAAAGTACAGGTTGGAGCTCCCAGGTCCAGCACCCTCAGGACCCCCTGCTGGCTCCTCACTTCCTGCTGCCCTGCCAACCTGCTGGGCAGCCATCATTGCCCTGGCTCTGGGACCCACGGGGTAGCCACGTGGCATGGATCCTGCCAGGCAGCCATGCACGTGTCTCCCAACCCCATCAGGCAGACTTGCTGGATGGCTCCATATTACGCTCGCAGCGGGCAGCCCACTGTCCTACCAGCCTTGCAGGGATCCTTGCCACTGACCCTCCACCAGGACTCTCTAGTCCGGAAACATCCATGCCAGAGTTTCAACCTGTACTATCTTAACCATTTGTTGGGAAAGCGTATTTGATGTGACTACATGATTTAAAACACGACAATCTGATTCTGCTGCCACTGAAGTCAAAGAGTATGACTGGGCCTTATAACTATAGATTCAATTGAAAGATTATGCAAGGGGAAAAAAAGCCCCTAGGAAACCATGCTATCAGTTGCCAGCATTAACTAGTTTTGATTGCATCAGATTTGCAGCATAACAAAAGGCATTTCACAGCATAACGTTTAAGGGAAAAAGTAATCTAGACAAAGTCATTTGACAAGCAAAATGGGTTGTTATACTGTGCAATGCATTAATTCTTATGGGTGGCAGCAGTTGCTCCTTTACTTGCCTTTATTATGAAACAGCAGCAACAGAGGGAAAAGTTATAGACTTAAGAATACATAGCACGCCAAATTAAGTACACAAGAAAATACTTATACACTTAAGAAAAAGGTGTGGTGTAATTTATTTTTGCTATTGAAACAACTAAAAATTGCAGCTAGTAATAAATAGTCAATCTGTCCCTATAATGTGAAAATTCAGAAGCTGCAATATATCAATTCTTGAAATAAAATGTTTTTCTTCTAAGCTGTGATATTTATTCCAGTTTTTTTTATTGTGATGTTTTATGGGAACTCTCATTCATCCACATTTTGTTTTCTGTTCCCCCATTCTGATGTGTGCTAAGCCCTGATAAGACAAATATAGTGATATAGGAAAACAGTAATAAATTAAACAAATGCAGGTGCTTGTTAAAAATACTGCCAAATGCTAATATCCACAAACAGATAAATGATGTGAGGTGCAAATTACTATGGCTCTGCTATCAAGAAAATTTCAATTAAAAATTTGCATATAAAAGTGTTTCAAAAGTTAATGCAAATCCCACCCCATGTAATCATTACTATAATGCCTAGGAAACATCACTGTGCCCATTTTCACAGTTATTCTCCTAAACCTGAAGAGACAGACTAGAGATGAAAGTAGTACAATAAAATAATTACCTGAAACTTTAAAAAAAAAATACCCGTTAAACGAATTACCTTGACTGGCAGCACTTAAATTTCTCCCAGTAAAAAAAGTTGCATAGCTGCAAGATTATGCTTTGCTGAATTTTTTTAACCAAAAGCTTTAAGAGAGACATTTTAGTACGCTTAAATAACAATACAGCATCCAGATTTCAACAATTCTATAGCTCAATCAATAAAAGTTAGTCACCTGCCTTGGTTTATTCTTTGGACAGCATTATGACAAAGATTTAGTTAAAAAAAACTTTGAAGTACAGTTTTCCTATGCAGAAGTAGTTTTCATTTTCCATTCTTGAAAAAGGTGAAGAACATACTGAGGACAGGGTGTGAATTCAGTGAATAAGGTCATAGTGCTAGACTGCTTGCCATTTACAATTCTTCAGCCTAAGAGGAGATTAAAACACTTCCACGCAAAAATATGGGGATCCTCACAAAAATGTTTCAGATAGTGTTGATTTAGAATGTATCAATTTCCATTTGGGTGAGAGTAAGAAGAGAGAACCATAACCTGCTTCTGCAGAAAAGTTAGACTGAAAAACAACAACTTTGGCCTTTAGAATACAAATAATCAATAACATCTGTGGCAAGAAGACTGTTACAGGATGTGCAGCATTTTCAAAATCCCTGCGTGTCCGGTATGCCGACTCTACTGGCAAGCAAATGGATTCTACAGCTTTTGTTCCACACAACTGTCTATCTTTGCCTTTTCCAGCCGCACAGGAACACAAGTCTGAAGCCAAGTATGTTCTCAAATGTATGTCCAAAGACAGAATCTTAAATCCTCTACATTTTCTGATCCGTGTAAGAAGCTGTGAGAAAATCAATAAAGATGACAAATATTACTTTCCTAGCTAGTTCAGTAAGTTACACGATAATGAATTACTTGTTAATGCAAAGAAATCCAAAGAAAACCTATTTTTCCCTATTTTATCCCAGTGTATCATTCTTATCCTTTACAATTTAAAAGCATTTTATTTAGAGAGGTAGCCACGTTAGTCTTTTTTGGCAAAATCACAGAGTTTGGTGGCACCTTAAAGACTAAATTTTTTTATGGCATCAACTTCCATGAATTTTGGCAGATGAATGAAGTGACAGAAACAGAAAGTAGCCATACAGAGCTGGGAATATTACATCAGAGATAATTAAATCAGCGTAGATTTGAATAAGGTGGGAATACCTGAAGTGGAAAACTACTTATTGTACTGAGAGAGCCATTCCCAACCCCCTATTCAGATCCATTCTGATGGTGTCAAATTTGCATATGAATTCAAGTTCAGCAGTTTCACATTGCAGCCTGTTTTTGAAGGTTTTTTTTTTCTTTTTTTTTTTTGTTGCTTGTTTCGCATCTGAGTATGGCAGCTTTCAAGTGTGTAAGTGTATGTCCAGGGAGGTTATAATGTTCTCCCACTGGTTTTTGTATGTTACCATTCTTGACGTCTGATTTGCGTCCATTTATTGTGTTTCATAGAGACAGTCTGATTTGTCCAATGTACATCATAGAGCAGGGCTACTCAACACAGCCTGTGGGCCACAAGTGGCCCACAGCCCCTTTGCATGCGGCCCATGGTGCCTTGAGCCACTTCCCCGGCCACCTGCCTGCCTCATTGCTGGGGCTCCAGCGGCAGAGACATGCTGGGTGTGCAGGAGCTGCCTGCTGGCCGGGGGTAAAGGGAGGGGAGGCGGCGGCAGAGCACACCTACCGCGTCTGCCACAACGGCAGCACCTCCCTGCGAGCAGAGCCGCACGGTGCGGCACTGACAAGCTGCATCAGCACATGCGCAGTAGCTCCTGGCCAGCGGGGGATGGCAAAAGGTGGCAGCAAAGCAAGTCTGCTGCTTCTGCCTAAGTGCTTGCACCAGGCCACGTAGGCGCGTGCGCAAGAGCTGCTGGGGGTGGCAAGAGGCACGTGGCAAGGCAGTGGCAGAGCTGGGCAGTCAGACTACGGTGAAGCCAAGCAGCAAGGCTGGGGTGAGGAAGGTCTGTGCTGGGGCTTGGGTAGGGTTACCATATGTCTGGTTTCTCCTGGACATGTCCTTGTTTTTACATGTTAAATCACCATCTGGACAGCTTTTTTAAAAGGCAAAACATGTCTGGGATTTTTTTGCCCTGAAAAGGAGGGGGCAGCAGCACGTGCCTTCAATGGAACGTTCAGAGCGACACGCCTGGAGGTAAAAGCGTGTGGCTCTGGTGAGACCCAGGGCATTCCCCTCTGCCCCACTAGATTTACATCCCTGGCTCTGTGGGAGGGAAAGGCCATTGAATTAGAGCAAGGAGGCTGGGGGGTGCCTGGCTCTGTGGGGAAGGGAGGGACACTGGGTTGGAGCAGGTGTCTGGGGGGGGGTACCTGGCTCTGGGGGAGGGGAGGGGCACTGGGTTAGAGCAGGCAACTGGGTGTTAAAACTTCTGACTTTTCTTTTCCTGTAGGTGGGCAGTGGGTCTGGTCTGTTGGTTAGATTTGGGGGTTCCAGTCTCTACTCTGAGGACTGTGGGAACTGGTGCTTGGTGGGGCAGGGAGGGGAAAAAAAGGGATTCTGGGAAGCAGGATTCCTGAGTTCCTTTTCTAGCTATGCCACTTCTCTGCTCAGTGCTTTTAACTTCACATTATTTGTACTTATATTTCAGTAAATATTGTATTGGCAGTTTGTTTGAGTTGTTAAAATTGCAAAGCCAAAACAAAAAAGTAGTCAATATAATGATCTTCTGCTGATGTGTGTTCTAGTAGTTAAATTTCATGAGCAATGACAGTTCAGCAAAGTGCTGTCATATTGGTGGAAATTGGGTAAATATTGCATTTTATTAATATCAGCAGATCTGACTTAAATTAGGCCTACGTGTTGTGTAGTTTTGCCTTAATCTTTGTATTCAGGCCTGTCAGTGTGGAAGAAGACATTTGCATATATTTGCAACCACACTTGAGTTGTGGCCCTCAGCATGTGCTGTGAGTATCATTGTGGCACCTGGGGCTTCCAAAGTTGAGTTGCCCTGTCGCAGAGAGTCACTGTGGCACATGATGGCATATGTTACATTAGTAGATGCCACCGGACTCCTTGTTATATCAATTTAAAATACCAAGTGAAACATCCTTAAGTATTTTCAAAGATAAACATTATTGCAAACAGCCTCTTATGCTTCTCCTGTGGTTGAAACACATGACACTATGTACAGTACACGTCCAAGTTGAAAAATTAGTCTTAATCTTATGCTATGGGAAAAACAGTTGTCCCTGCAGATGTGTACTTTGGCAAGTGTGACAATGCATAACCATCTCTAGTATGACTGCAGCGTGAGCTACAACACATGCTTGTAAAGTGAAAAGGAACACCACGGAATCAAAGATTGCTTCAAAAAAAATCACTATACTATTTTGGGCAAAGAGTTCAAATTCCCTGACATAGTGTTTAACATAAACCCTAATTTGTTTTGTAATGATTGGAGTTGAGTGTAAGCAAGTTACCCGCAAGAATAAAAATGCCCCCCTTAATCCTTTGACTAACTGGTTTGGGATCTAAACCATTAACACATAATAATAAAAACCAGGAAAGCTTTGTACCTGTGTGAATACGGGGGAGAGGGAGACAGGCAGGTCCGTAACATTATATATGCATTTCAGAAAAAGCAATACAAGATAAAATGTTTGTTGAAAGTAATCAGCAGGGTATCAGTGAAAATTATATAACATCCTAAATGAAAATGCAGATTTCAGTATAAAAGGAATGGTCATTCACTAAACTAACACAAATAACGGGTAATTGGTATTTTAAGCAAGTTTAGGTTGCACAACAAAATAATTTTAAAAGGCTAGCATTACTGCTTCTCCCTTTGCAAGTAGTTAAATTGCAATTTATTCTAGACTACACTGTACTGGATGTGAGTGCGCAAAAACCATTTATACATTCCAGTATATTTACTATCTATTTAAAGCCTACAATAACCTGACTATTTTAGGATAAACTTAGAATCACAGACTAGAACTGGAAGGGATCTCAAAAGATCAAGTCCAGTCCCCTGCCCGCATGGCAGGACCAACCACCATCTAGATCAGTGGTCCCCAACACGGTGCCCGCGGGCACCATGACACCCGCGGGGGCATTCATGTGCGCCTGCCACGTGCTCAGGGCTGGCCTGGCCCTGGGCACGTGGCGTGTGCACAGTGCCGGAGCTTGGAGGAGGCGCCGGCCCCGGGCATGTGGCACTTGGAGGGGGGCCCCGCCCCAGCCCCGCGGTGCCCGGCCACGCCCCCTGGCACCCAGCAACCTCCAAAGATTGGGGACCACTGATCTAGATCATCCCTGAGAGACGTCTATCCCACCTGCTCTTGAATATCTCCAGGGATGGAGATTCCATAACCCCCCTTAGGAAAAACTTACTAACTGTAAGGGTGGTTAAACACTGGAATAAATTGCCTAATGCCCAACCTAAACTTCCCTTGCTGCAATTTAAGCCCATTGTTTCTTGTCCTAGCCTCAGAGGTCAAGGAGAACAATCCCTCCCTGCTCCCCCAGCAACACCTTTTTAGGTACTTGAAAGCAGACCCAGCCAAAGAGTTCGCAGGGCCCAAGGCAGCGTGGCTGAGACATACTGCCGCAAGTGAGCGGATGGGTCACCCATTGCAAGTGAGCGCAATGGGCCTACCCTGTTTTTGGTCATCCTCTTGCTTCTAATATTTTTGTAGAATGTCTTCTTGTTAGCCTTTATGTCTCCAGCTAGTTTTAGCTCCTTTTGTTCCTTTGCCTTTCTAATCTTGCCCCTGCATACTTGTGTTGTTTGCTTATATTCATCCTTTGTAATTTGACCTAGTTTCCACTTTTTATATGACTCCTTTTTGATTTTTACATCATGTAAGATATCCTGCTTGATTCAGGCGATCTCCTACCATACCTTCCAACTTTCCTATGCAGTGGTAGAGTTTGCTTTTGGGCCCTTAATAATGTCCCTTTAAAAACTGCCAACTCTCTTCAGTTGTTTTTCCTTAATCTTGCTTCCCATGGGACCTTAGTTCTGACTACATATTTAATGTACTTATTACTGAAAAGATCAATAAAATATGCAAAAAGAGAAGTTACCTACATAACAGGAACCTTGTAGTCTCAGTCTGAAGGGTGTTCAGGACAAGATCTATTTACTTCAAACCATTCATCTATGCAGCTGTTTGAATGGAAGAGAATAATTGTTATGTGTATTAAATGTTTTAACAATTAAAATCAAATGACTGGAAATATTAGAACATGGGGAGATGGAAGGGAGAGAAAATGTGTTTTAAGACCAAAGTTATTTCAACTAGGGATGTTAGTGTACAGTCAAGTAAACAATTAACTGATAAGCCTAGGCATAAGCAGCGCAGGGGAGACTGCTGCGAAGCAGCCTCTGTCCATAGGAGGTCCAAGCTCCATGCAGAGGCTCCGTATCCCACTGGCTGCCAGCTCCAACCCCTGGGACTACCAAATAATTGTGTAACCAATGATAAATTATGTTGTTACACAACTATTCAGTTACATGATAGCTAACATCACTAATTTCAACCAGCATGCATGACATAGTATTTTTCAACATTCACCGATTATTGTATTGTATGATACTATGTATTAAACATTAGAGAAACTGATGTGTAACATGTCACTGTTTATTTCTGACATTTTAACAAATTTACAAATTATTTTGTGTACTTGTTTCATTTAAGAGGGACATGAGTACCCTACTCATACTACTGCCTGCAATTGTTGTACATTATTGTTATAAACACCATCTAAAATGAATACCAAAAACCAGAAAAACATATTTCTCAATCTTACCCTGTGCATTCAACAGAATACATGTACAGGTTGGACACCTTGCTGGTCCAGCACCCTTGGGACCTGACTGGTCCCAAACAAGGAGATTTGCCAGACCAGGAGAGGACCCTCCTCTCCTAGCCCATGCTGCCACTGGGTTAGGACTCCAGCCTACCCCCAATGCTGCCCCAGCCTCCCCTGGGGCTTGCTAGATGCCATCGGCCCTGCAGCTGCTGGGGTACTACAGCCACAGCTCTGCAGCCTCGGCAGAGCTCCACAGCCGCCTCACTCTGTGGCTGGGGCTAGAGCTGCACAGTCGAGGTCCAGGATAGAGGGCAGGAGCCGGAGCTCCATGGCTGCCCTTGAGTCTAGGGCCAGAACGGAGCTGAGGCAAAGCGCCACAGCCACCGCTCCCCGAACCCTTCCTCTCCCCCCCTTCCCCCCTCCACACACAGGGCTCCTAGCTGACTTGCTGGTGCCCCCTACAGCGCTCCTGCTCGCCTCCAGACCTTTCTGTTCCTGGGCTCTGTGGTTCAGGAACATCCATGGTCTGTGCTGGACCCTGAATGTTGCTGGATCAGGGAGATCCGGTTAAGGGAGGTACAACCTGTATACATATAGTGGTTTTTACTTCTTCTCTTGGACAAAACTTTTCCTCATTTTATTTCTGGGAGATTTTCAAACAGCAATTAGAAAAAGCAAAGGGGTAAAAGAGGGTACCTCAAGATGTAGTACCTGAAGTACTTTTGTTTTTTTTAAAGTGACTAGATGTTAAGTGTCCCTTTAAACATCCTTCATAAAAAATTACACCAACCGATGTGGGTATATGGAATTTTGTCTGGGAAGGATAGCGTGAAGAATACTTGCCCTTTATGATATATGCATAGACAAGGCAGGCGTGCTATGGTATCCCCTTGCTGAAGCTCTTCCAGGCATATTGCACACTCCCCAGTATCTTTACTCAGCACATCCTCTGTAAAAGCAGAACAGGTTTAAAGGATTAAAAAACAACACTTAAGGCAAAACTTTCATCGCATAAACACAATTATACAACCACCATTTTTAAAGATTCTGTTTCAGTAAAAGATGTAAAATTAAGCATGTTTATAATGTGTAATGATGTAGGAGTCTTAAAAGACCAAATTAAACTATGGCTCTGATGCAATCTGACTAAATGCAGTCGTACAAAAAGGGAAAGTACTAGAAGGCTAAATAATAACACCACCATACTGAAGCTTGCAGGTAAAACTGGTTTATGTCTGTGCTGCAATAGCTAAGGGTCAGTTACTCCTATAGTTAGAGACAAAGCATCCACCACCTCAATCACCCTCATTCTGATCAGCAGCATGTTACACAGCATAAAAGCTCTGAAGCAGGACCAACACTGAACACTGGAGAAGTTGGCTTCTACCCTAATGGCTCCATTTCATTTTACGAAAAAAGGGATTTTTCCTCACTGCTACCTCCTCCTATCCACACTTGCAGTACAGACCAGGGCTGAGCCTGGACAAATGGCTTCTCTGAAAAGGATGTTACAGACTGACACCTACCCCCATGATAGCCAGTATTGTCTCAATCTTTCTCCCTCTTAGTATCTAGTCCTTCCTCCCACTTCCTCCCATTTATTCCATCACTATGTCCTTGGCCCCTTCCCCACCTGCGCTCCTGTGAATACCTGGCTCTGCTGCTGCCTCTCACTTTCCACAGCTATCTGTCTGTTCCCCTTCCACACCTGCTTCCCTCCCATTCCCATCATCCAGCACTTTGAAAGGAAGTAGACTTCCCCATCACTGCAACCGATGTATGGTATGACTCACAGCCCTACATTCTGTAAAGTCCCCTAATTTTGTGGAATCAATACTATGCCCTATAGTGAATGGCGAGATTAGGCAGTTGCCAGAAATACACAGAATTCACGTTTAAAATGGAAAATACTAGAATGATCTAGTAAAAGCTGTGTTTTCTGGACACCTTTCTTAGCAGCAGTGCATGATGCAAAATTCAGCATTAGCACAACACAAATTAAGAGGCCTCATTTACCTGAGTGTAGGCCCACTGTGCTGTAGACTACCAAACAATCTTCTGTGGATTTACACAGCACAAGGTCTGTGACCAAAAGGCACATTCAGGGTATCATAGCAAAGAGCTGGCAATCCACGGCATACCTGAGTTATGCACTCTTAAAAAGGTAAGGCCCCTTTTGACTAACTTTAGGGCACTGGTTCTCAAAGTGCAGGGCACTGCAAGGTTATCATAGGAGCCCTACCCCAGCCATAGCCTGCTGCTCTCTCTCTCTCTCCTCTCAGAGCACTGGAGGCTCTGACTTTGCATGCTCTCCCAACTGCTGTTTGCTCCAGCCCAGCCACTCAGCAGCCACAGCCATGTGTATTTTATACCCTCCAGAGCCTGCAGAACATAATATTCTGTAGCTGGCGTGGGGGAGGAGAAGGTCAGGGGTGTCCAAACTTTTTTTAAAGAGGGCCAGATTTGATGAAGTGAACATGCGTGAGGGCCGACCATTTTGCCTGACATTCTTTGAACCATTAAAATTAAATGCAAATTAACTATTTTATGCAAGGTTTATTGCAAATGGCATACTTTTCATTTCGTCACATGAATGACAAATCTAAACAGGTGTTAAATCACTCTGCCTTTCATATCTGAAGGCCAGATGAAAAAAAAATCCAGGAAGCTGAAATATATGTCAGGAACATTGTAAAGTACATTACATATTATTGGTAATAAAGGTTGTCTGTCAACTTTTAAGTTCAAAAAATATGAACAGGAACATAACACCAAGTATACATGTTGTGTCCAAATATATTTATAACTGATTTAGACCAACTGACATTAACTGAGATTTTACAATGTATTCATCTCAATACATATGGATTCGTTGGGGGCCATAAAAGATAGATATTGCCAAATTACCCGGGGGGCCGTATTAAACCAGAACACGGGCCACAATTGGCCCGCGGGCCGGACTTTGGACATGCCTGCCCTAGGTGGACGGGAGAGCCCGTTATGTGACACCGATGGAGAAGGAGAGCTTAGTAAAAATGTTTGGGAACCTCTTATTTAGGGCATTCAGTACATCACTCCAAAATCCCTAGTTTTTTTAATTAAATATGCAGGTTTGCTTTAAAATTGTGAACAAAGCTATCAAAGTTTCTACAGAACCTGGGAGAGAGTTTCCCTCCTTAACTAGTAACGTGCAGGATTTCAACATTTTCAAACGAGAGAACACACTCATCTTTAAATTATCCTCATCATAGATATTTCTACAGTGCTCATCATACTTGCTACTGCAAATGACGTGCATGTAGCCTAATCAATGTAGCAAATGATCAAATAAAGAAACCAGGATGTAGATTTGCTGTACATGGACACAGAAAATCATTTGCTGCTTCTTAGGTTTCTGAAGAGATGAACTACTTATTCTTTTCACTGACTTAGGGGTTGTTTATTGTGAGAATATCATACCAGAGTAGTATGGCTTCATATGGAGAATAGATGACCTGAATAAACAAACTAACTCTTAAAAAAAACAACATATCCACATAATGATGAGAAGGAAAAATACAGTATGTATTTGCACTGTTTGTAGGCAGTCTACAAAGAAAGGGCTTTTTAAAAAGCAAGTAGTCCTGTGGCATCTTAGAGACTAATATATATATTTTATAATGCATGTGTGTATAAAATTAAATCACAACAAATATCAGCTGATTGCTCACTATTCATATCTTCCTTGTAAGAGCCTCTTCAGACATTGATTTTAATATATAAATAAAATCATGATCAAAACCCACTTCTTCAGTTGAAATGAGACTGAGTGGAGAAAAAAGGGGGGGGGAGGGTGCTTCAGAATAAGAAGAGAGAAGAAAACAAAGAATATCTGTCAACTGTAGTTCTGGTGCTAATTAGGCTAATTGAGTGGGCTGAAAGTGTCCCATACTTAGTTTATGTCAATAGGCTGTTGAATGTAAGGCAAGTTGGTGTTATAAAGTTAACCAGTTCAAGTCTTTGTTCAGGCCATAGGAGCCAGTGTCAAATTTGCATATGAAGGTCAATTCTACACTTTCTCTGTGTAGTTGGAAAAATTTAAAATGACAAATAGTCTAGCAGCACCTTAAAGACTAACAAAACTTGTAGATGGTATCAGCTTTCATGGACACAACCCACTTCTTCAGATGAATGGAGTAAATAAAGGTCCAGTTCCAAAATAAATATGGGACATGGGGAGGAAAAATGGAGAAAGAAATAGTCAATTAGACTGTTTATGCCACATGAAACTGATAGAGAAGGTGCAAGTTATTCTTAAGTACCCATTGTTTGGTTTTTTAAGTCATTAGTATGTGGAATGTAGTGTGCTAGCCAGGTAATGTCTTTGTTCATACCTTTATGATGTGTCCCAAACCTGTAAAATTTGTAAATGAAGTTAAGTTCCAAAGCTTCCCTGTGTATTTGGTTTGTGGAATTTGCCGGACAACATGATGACTTGGAGATCCATTAATGAGTGCTCAGGCAAGTTAAAATGTTCTCCCAACAGGTTTCTGTGTGGAGCCTTTTCGGATATCTGATTTGTGTCCATTAATACTTTCCTGTACAGACTGTCCAAGATACATGACAGAGGGGCATTGCTGGCATACATCACATTAGTGGATGTGCAGTTAAATGAGCATCTGATGTGATGGCTGATGTGGTTGGGTCCAGTGTGATGTGGTTCCTAGATGATTATGATGTAGGTGTACTGCATGGTTACTGGAAAGAATTTGTTTGAGGTTAGGGGGTTGTGTGTAGGCAAGGACTGGCCTTTCCCCCAAGGCCAGTGAGAGTGAGGGGTCATTTTCCAGGATAGGTTGTAGATTGTTGATAATGAGCTTGAGGGGTTTAAGTTGTGGATTGTAGGTGATGACAAGTGGTGCTCTGGTTTCTCTTCTTGGCTTGTAATGAAGTAGTTCATGTCTGGGTGCTCTTCTGATCTGTTTTTTCACGTCTCTCGGTGGGTATTTCAGTTTTAAGAATGCTCTATACAGATCCTGTAGGTCTCTGTCTCTCTGTGGGATTGGAGCAAATCTAGCTGTATTTTAGGGCCTGGCTGTAAACAACTGATTGGTAAATGTGTCTTGGATGGAAGCTAGAGACATGTAGGTAAGTGTGGCGGTCGGTAGGTTTCTGGTATAAAGTGGCGGAAATGTGTCAAAAAAGTGGCTCTCTCGTGTGGACTGATCCAGGCTGATCCATCTCTGTAGTTGGTTTGTGAAATACCTTTGTAGAAGAATGGCTACTTTTAAATCCATTAATCAGTGCCCATGCAGGTTTTCTAATTGATTTCTGTTGCACTTTAACTATGAAATTTTACATGAACATTAGGGGGCATTTACTATTCTCAAGTGATAAAAAGGTGGAAAGTACCATATCCTCTTGCAGAATCTCACATTTACTGCTTAAACTTCCAACAAAGACACTAAATTTGCCCAGAAAAGGGTACTAAGAGTACACATTTTTCACTTGCCCAATGAATTAACTAATGTAGGAAAAAAATGAAGGACAAAGACATTACATTTCTCTGTTACAGGGGAGATTCTAAGCTTTCTCCAAGGGCTCTTTCATCTCACTGCTGCCTCCTCCCACCAACTCCTATCTTAACAGGACAGGTACTGTCCCAACATGTTTCTCTTGATCCCCTGAACATGTTTATTCTACCTCCTCTTTATGGCCATATAAACAAATGCTGTTAAATATAATTCACATGCATATATACAAGGAGAACACCTTCTAATGTAATGCTATTTTTGGTCACAGAACAAAGCATAAGCTTATTGGGTAGTCAAATGGAGAACTTGATTACTCGCTTCTCCACCCCATCCCTTGCTGCCTCTCTGTATGAGAGGCAGCAAGGGAGGCAACAGGAGTCAGTTAAAATCTGGTTCCCCACACACCATCTCCATGGTGCCGCCTGCCTCCCCCACCCCCATATCAGACACAAAATACAGTCAAATTAGCAGAACTGGATAAACCATAAAGAATGGAAGAAAAAAAAACCCTAGCAAGCCTTGGTCTAGTCAGAATTCTTATCTATCCCAGTTATACACAACCACCCCATGGTACCAGACCTAAAGCACACCACATGGAATTCAATGTAAGGTCCTTTTAACTCTGACTTTTAAATATCTGTCCGGGAAACCCATGTGTCTAAATAATATTTTGCTTACCTAATGAAGCATGCAATAGTCCATACTATTTCTCATGTTGCCCTGGGAATGGAATGATTGCATGCTAACAAAGACAGGGGAAATAGTTCAAAGTCTTTTAAAAGGTTTTAATTATAACACTTATTTATTGCATTAAAGGTATGGAAAAAATTGACATTCAGGGAAGATGGAGAAGAGTTCAGCTGTTAGAGACTCCTATTTGCCAGAGACTCATGTAAAAGAGCCCCTAAGCATGATTTGCCCAAGTCCCCATAATGAATATAGTTTTCAGTTCTGTAGAAATTTGGGGCTCAAGTTCTTCAATCTTCTCTTCCAATATGGAGATCAGCTTGCACTTCGTACAGTCATTTCTATCCTCCAGGAGAAAGACATACATGGCATATCCTTTGCAGGTCACAACAGCTGATCATTCACTATCCATACTGTCTTCCTTGTAACAGCCTCTTCAGATACTGTATTTACTGAATTAGGAAGCTTGAAAAGGCACAAAAAACCAAGCACACCTGTGCGAACTCTCCCTAGGTCAACTCTCAGGCATGTTTGCCTTCCAATAAAAGATCATGAGGCATCTTTACTGAAATAAGCTACAGCCGTATAAGCAGTATAACTGGATCCCCAGTAGGAGGCTACAGCCATTTAACTATGTAAGTTCAGAAACCAATATAATTAAAATTGCTTCAAAAAAAATGTGGATCATGCTATCATTTCAATTTGGGTTTACTCTTCCACCTCCATTCCTTTAACAGCTCTCTGATTTTATACTGTCTGTTCTCTATTTCTTCTGTTTTGTTTTCCCTCCCACATTCACTTCCAAAATCTCTCTACTCCAATATTTTAATTTTTTACTATCAACCCCTCTTCCTTTCACCCCCTTTCCCACATGCATAAGACCAAAAAATTTACTACTGACAGGTAGCAGCTAAAAGATTAAACCCCCTAAGACAACAACTGATACCAAAGATTGGGGAACAGTTCTTAAGGAGGCAATGAACTGGTAAGAAAATGACCATTGGGAGGCTGGAAGAAGGAAGGTAGTGGATTACCTACCAGGACTCTAGTCAAGAGCTCCATATTTTATATCTGCTTGCAGCAAATATATAGTTGAAACAGTTGATGCTTCTTTCCAAAAAGAAAAATGAATATTCCCACTGGAGAGCCTCCTTACCACTACAAGGGTGAGTAGAGTATTCACTAATCTATCCCTTCCCCAAACTTTGTCTGCTGGGCAAGATGTGTCATACTCAATAGTCCCCAATTTTGAGGAGGCTTCCCGAGTGACTAGCTCCAGCCCTCTGTTACTGCTCAAAACGTGTCCAAGCAACAACACAACAAATATCTGATTATTTGCTGTTCATAGGGTTCTCCAAGTATCATTACCAAAAAAAATTAGAAGGTTAGTTATTCTGCAGCAGGCTACCTGTCTGTCTTTGGAAAGCAGTACTAAAATATTTACATTTGGCTCAGGTGCAGAAAGTTTTCCTCAAAAGTAGGAAGCTGGGAATCTTTTTTTACAATGAAAACTTACATTTTGCAAAGTTACTGGCTTTTAATCAGAACATTGATTGCTGATCAAAAGCAAGTGGTGTTTTCAAGCTCCAATATAATTAATTGCTTCTGCTAAAATCCGTATAAAACATCACATTTATTGAAACCACAAGGAATTCTATATTAATGGTACATTTGTAAATTCAGACTTAAAGTTGCTTGCAAGTTTGATTCTATTCCCATTCCATATCCTTAACCTACTACAGGCAGTCCCCGGGTTACGTACAAGATAGGGACTGTAGGTTTGTTCTTAAGTTGAATCTGTATGTAAGTCGGAACTGGCGTCCAGATTCAGCCGCTGCTGAAACTGATCAGTTTCAACAACGGCTGAATCTGGACGCCAGTTCTGACTTACATACAGATTCAACTTAAGAACCCCAGGTATCCCCAAGTCAGCTGCTGCTGAAACTGATCAGCGGCTGATTCCAGGAAGCCCGGGGCAGGGGCTTCCTGTAGTCAGCCACTGGTCAGTTTCAGCAGCGGCTGACTTGGGGACGCCTGGGGCAGAGCAGCTGGGGTGCTGCTGGGTTGGTCCAGTAGCGCCGCCGCTCCTCGGTGCTACTGGACCAACCCAGCAGCACCCAAGCTGCTCTGCCCCAGGCGTCCTGATTCAGCCACTGCTGAAACTGACCAGCAGTGGCTGAATCAGGACGCCTGGGGCAGAGCAGCTGGGGTGCTGCCCGGTTGGTCCAGTAGCACCGAGGAGCGGCGCTACTGGACCAACTGGCAGCGCCCCAGCTGCTGTACCACAGGTGTCCGGAGCAAAGCCGCGGAGCACGGGGGCAGCGGGACAGCCCAGACGCGCCGTGGCTGTCCTGCTGCCCTCGGGCTCCATGGCTTTGCTCTGCTTTACCCCCCCCCCCCGGTCTGCAGACCAGGGGGACGGGGGGGGAAGGGGGGCAAAGCAAAGAAAAACAGAGCCAAGCCGTGGAGCGCGTGGGCAGCGGACAGCTCTGTCCGCTGCCCCCGTGTTCCGCCGCTTTGCTTCCTCTCCCTGGTCTGCTGGAGACCAGGGAGAGGATGGGCCCCGTTCGTAACTGCGGATCCGACATAAGTCGGATCCGCGTAACTCGGGGACTGCCTGTACTACCATCCCCATGGTATCAAAGCAGTCACATTGTGCCTTTTTACATATTTCCATTATACACCATAACATATCACCTGGCTTTGCTATTTCAGACCGGGCTCTATGAATAGGCTGCACTTGGATCCACCTACCAAAATGCAACAAAGTTAATCATTCTGTAAGGTACCTGTTACTAGTCATTTAACCAGATGCCAATCAAATACCTGCCCTCTCCCTTTCCTCCATCAATTTCTGTTAAGATATATTTTTATATCTCACCAAATGACAGCCTCCAAAACCCATGACTAATATGCTACAGTTTTCTACAGAGTACAAATATTGTATTTTCTCCCTCAATTTGGTCAGAGACCCTGTGGATAAATCCCTGTAATATTATCACTCTGATATAACTTTGTATTAAGATCTTGTCCTTTTAGATATATCTTTGTTAAGTGTTCTTATAGAATCTCTAACATTTCTCCTATAACTTTGTATTAGGAGAAACTTTCCTTTTTTTAAATTTATAGATAGATTAGATCTTGTAAGAAAAAATGTCTTTTGAGCTCTCCCCTTTCCTTGATTGTCCTCTTGAAATGAATGAGGTGTGAATGGAGAATGAAAGGTGAGCACCTCCAGCAGCAGTTGCAAGGGTAGAGAAGGTCTGGGAGCCAGACCCAAGACAATACCTGTAAAGTGAGCTCATTAAGATGACTGGACACACAGAGGCCTTGGGAGTCAAGCAGCAAGTGCCTGCCCTTGGAAGAACTCTTTGAAGCAGCATTAAGAAAGGCAAGGTGATGACTAATTGGCTGCATGAGGGGGATAAATATGAGGCATCTTGCAGAGGGACCCTGGGTTTTCATCTTGTCAACATGGGAGCATGGATTTGGATCAGCAGAAGCCCGACTCCACCCCTCCCCCATCTAACTCACCTGGCCAGTGCAGTTAGGGGGAGCAACTTTTGGTAACAAGAAGATGGAGTGTGCTTGTGTGTGTGTGAGTGTGCATGAGTGTAATGTATCATATGCATATTGTAAGTATTGACTGATCTATGTATGTTCAATAAATGTGGCGTGTTGCCTTATCCCCCTGAAAAAGATCCCGGGTGCTTCTTTTAAGCACAACAACCTGGACATCAGCGTATAAGCACATATCCACTCAGAGTCATATATTGTCAAACACTGGCTACTATACTCTGTTCTGCAAACTCATTTTCAAAACCAAATACTATATATTGAACAAAGGTGGAAAAATTTGCAAAAGTACTTGAATTAGCATAGAAGCTTATCTACAACACATATGTAATGCATACTGAAATGGACAAGTGAGAAGGTTGTTTGTAGCCTCTTAATTCTGCATTTGTAGTCTGTCAAAATTGTAATTAATGTTATTTGGGAGAATGCCAACTTCACACATTTTAAAAAAAAAAAAAAAAAAAAAAAAAAAAGAGTAGCCAGAAATAAATCCTGAAACACAAGTAGATAGATACACATTGAATATACATTGACATTTTTTGTAACAACTGAACATATTTTACAGAATAAACAAAAGCACAAAAAAATATTTTATTATTCTTCAGACTGGGATCAACTAAAGGCCAATCTAATTCTAAATTTGGAACATCATGGATTTTGTATGTCTTTGAAGCCATTCTCTGGTTATTACGCAAGTCACTTTAGCAGAGACCAGGATTCAAATCTATTTACAAATTCAAAGTGTCCACTGCTTTGAATAAGATTTCAACATAGTGCAATTCTGAAAAGACCACTTAAGTCGAAGACTTAACTTTCATGCAGCCAAAGATGCAAAATTAAATACAAATCACCGTACCTTAAACAAAGACCTGTAATGTGTAAACAGGTCAAAGCAATATGATTAAAGCAAAAAGAAAAAAAAAATCTGTATTTTCAAAAGAAAATATATCAGTTTTATAAAAGGCATCCAAAAAAAAATTCCATGCTTTAGTTCCCATTATGAAGTATCGCCATTCAGACCAAGCATCCTAACCAAATTATATTTTTCAGCTATTTAAAATACAGGCACTATAATCTAATAGAAAAATAGCAAGCATTTTACCTGAATACTTTTTTTTTTTAAAGCTCTTGAACCCTCAGCAATAGAAAACAAAAGCAGCTCTAATGTGAACTTCTCTAGAAAAATCAATAATTACATTAATAGTTCAGCAGCAATTATGAACAAAACACAGTTTAAGGAGAATGGCAATGGTCTTTTCATGCTTAAATAGTCTGCAGTTTCATTCTTTCTCCTTGTTTTTAAAAGTTGAAATACTGACTTCTTTAAATTAAACTTAATCTGCTGTGCTCTTAAGAGAAGGCAAAAATGGCTTGTGGCTCAACATGTTGAAGAGTTTACTGTAATAAAATATAACTAGTTATCTTACATGCAAAATACAATCCAAAAGGTTGAAGGCAAACAGTTTGCGTATATCTGTTGTTCATAAATGATTCCGTTGCTAATTGACAGAAATAGTATGATCCAATGGTAGTGAGCAATGAGAGTTGGATAAACTATATCTGAAAGCGACAAATCTCTCTATTAAAAAAAAAAAAAAACTTTCCGAGGGATGACAGTGACACCACCACATCACTCTGCATCCTGCAGTCCCACCTCCCTCCGTCACCTTGCTCCTCCTTCCCTGCCACTAACCCCATTAGCTTAGAACAGTGGTCTCCAACCTGTTTACACCCAAGATCACTTTTTAAATGACAGAATAAGCCAAGATCTACCACCCGGCCCCTTCCTTGAAGCCCCGCCCCTTCCTCTGTATTCTCCTCCTCTCCATCACTTGCTATCACCAATCCTTATACTGCTTTTTTTCCCCAATTCTTATGTAGGAAGAGGTTTTTCCAACATTTGGCCTGTCTAATGTCAGAAAAAACCCTTCTTTTGGAAGCCCCCTTATTCCTCGTGGAAAGAGGAATATAAGGGTTACCAAAAGAGCACGTTTGCTCTTCCAGTAAAAAAAAGCGGAAGAACAAACGCATCCCTGGATGCAGGAGAGTTTTTCCTGGGATATCTCCAGAATCCTGAAAAACTCCTGCAGTCTAGCCTTACCCTCACGGGGTTGAGGCAGAATGTATAGGCTCTGGGGTGGGAATGAGGGATGTGTGTATGGGAAGGGGTGAGAGGTACAAGCTCTGGGAGGAAATCTGGATGCAGGAGATGGAGGAAAAGGGGACACTGGGTCGGAGAGGGGGCTTCAGGTTGGGCAGTGTTGGGATCAGATGTAGGGTTAGGGTACTAAGCAAATCACAGGCTTGTGGACATGAGGGTACAGGAATTTGGGGTAGACTATGTGAGGGGCTCAGGGCAGGAGGTTCCAGTATATGATAGGTTCAGATTGAGGGTCTGGGGGAAGGAGGAGTGCACGAGTATTATGATGCTGTGGGCAGATGGAGGCTTGGCCTCAATTAGGGGTTTGTTGGCCAGGCTTCATGTTTAAATAAAATACTATGTCAAGCAAAAAGTTTCTGCATTGTCTTTATGAGAAGGGCAGGGAACCTGTTTTGAGTCAAGGGTCACTGACCCACAGAAAAGTCAGCTAGGGCCACGCAAGTGAGATGCAAAATAAAAACTCCTCTAAAACCCCCACAAGCCTCACTAATGTGGCCCCAACTGTGCTGGTGGGAGATGGGGACATGGTATTGGGGAAGGGTACCAAGGGGTACCAGGACAGGGTGCTGGGTAGGGTGCCAATGGGTGCTGGGGCAGGGGACAGGGTGCTTGTAGGTGCCAGGGCAGGAGACTGGGTGCCAAAGGGTGCTGGGGCAAGGGACAGGATGTCAGTGGAGGCAAGGGACAGGGTGCTCGGGTGGGGATAGGGTGCCAGTGGGAGCAGGGGACAGGACAGAACAGGGCAGGCCCCCCCCCCCGCCCGAGGAGGGAAGATCTGGCAAAAGCCTCCTCCCAGGACTCCTCCCCTCTCCCCAGCGCGCACTCCCCCCCCCCCCCCCCCCAAGACTCCTACTTCCTCCCCCGCAGGGAGCCCCGGGGCGCACCTACCTTCCCCCTCCCCTCCGGAGGTAAGCCCCAGCACGCGCTTCCCCCCAGGACACCTACCTCCTCCCCAGTGCATGCTTTCCCTTCGGACTCCTCCCTCCTCCCCAGCAGAGGAGGGGAGCTCCGGTGCATGCCTTCCCTCCTCTCTCTTCCCTCCCCTGCCCTCCCCCTGGAAGCCCCAGCACGTGCCTTCCTCCAGGACTCCTACCGCCTCCTGGCACACCACAGACCTGGAGGGGGGGGAGTAGTGGGGGCTTCTTGGGGGTTGAGGGAATTAGGGGGGCCCCCCGAACGCCTCACGATCGACTGGTTGAGCCCTCCCAATTGAGCAGTTGATCATGATCGATGGGTTGGTGACCACAGGCTTAGAATGTGGCCTGCACCGCCCCAGCCCTTCACCAATCGGAGGGGGCCGAGAACACATGGCCTATGCTGCCCTGTCCTTCTCCACCAGCCGGAGGGGGGCCACAGAAGCTCGTGCTGGCTTGGGAGCAGGGGCCCCAGCTCCTCTCCCCAGTGGCTGGTGGGGAAGGAGGCGGGGGGCCCACAAGAGGCCGGGCTAGTACAGCCATGGCCCTCTCCTCCCTGGCAGCTGGGGAGAGATCTGGGCCTGCCTATCCCCAGACACAGGGGTTGGCGAGCGTAGCAAGCAGGGGGACACAGACCCCTAATGAAAATTGAAGAAAACCTGAGAACACTGCAGTTACTGACTTTATTCTGTGTAACCATCATGAACGCCACAGTACTGATATGAAGAAGCAGAGAAAATAGCTGCAACTTCTTCTCAATTCACTTGTTACCTTGGAATGGACATGAATTTATATTTTTAGTAGGGATGTGAATGATTAACCAGTTAACAGGTAAGCATCACCTGTATCAGGTCATGCTTATTGGCTACAGTTAACCAGCAGGGCTGGAGCAGCCACCCATCCACGGGCATGGGGACTGCTACAGCTCCATGAGGCCCTCCATGGGTTGGGACGCACCAAACCACCCATCCACCCCAATTTAATCAGTTAAACAATGTTAACTGTTTAATGAAATGGGATTTTACATACCTAATTTTTAGTCTAGTAAAACTCAAACTTAAAATTGGGGAACAACTTGAAGACTGGAGTATTGGACACAAGGGAATAAAATACAGCTCCCTCACTTCCTTCAGAGGGTCTAAAGAGAAATAGCAACACAGCCTTGAAGAAAAGCAGTTTGAGAGACCTGCTCTATAGGTAACATACAACTCAAATAAAGCCAGGCTTTACCTCTCCTGAGGAAAAATCCACGTTGCTCTACACAGGTGGGAATTTGAGAACATCTACTCACATGAGGGCCCTGTTTCCAACTTCTCTTGAGCTAGTCTGCTTGTAGGTTTAGGTACCCTGGGATATTAAGTCCTTTCAGGAAATCCAAATATCTTTTTCAGATATGTCCAACAGAAGAATTGTGTGTCTCACTTTTATCAGTTTTTATGCCATTACCACAACATTGTTGGTCCTGATGAAGACAGGGTGACAAGCTGGACTTTATGGTAAGATGAGTGGTTGGACTTGGCCTCCAGCTCCTGATGTAGAAGGTTTTGCTCCTTCCTGCCTACCATCCTTGGTCAAGTTCTTCCATTGACAAGATCCCAACCTAGCTGAATGTATTCATATCTATGGTTAGGCTGATTCCAAGGGCCCCATGATTCCTGAAAGGGTATCCCTTGGGATATTATAACTATTCATCCCTCATACCAAGTTCTTTACTGCTCCTCAGAGATAGATACTTAAGTCTAAGTTCTCTCCCACCAATGAGAGAATCTCAATGAAAAACCAGTGCAGAGACCCTGAGTGGGACTGAGTGCACAGTACTAAGCCCTAGCATGACACTGATGTCCCTATGATGGACATGCATGTCTGGAATAAAGGTCTGCTGATGCTATGGGAGCACAAGGAATCATGAGAGTCTCTCTCCTTAGAAGCCTCTCTGGGCAGTAGGCATAATTCCCGCTAAGCCTCGCACTTGCTCAGGTGTGCAGAAAGAATTTAAGTCCCACCCATCTCATTAGCAGAGCCACACAGCAGCGTGCCTGCAGCCCTGCACTACTTAGGTCCTACTTGAAGGTGGAAAAAGGTAAGCTGGTGGTGGTGGGCTTGGCCAGGGTGTGGGCTGCTTAAAAGGAAGTCTCAATACAGCCAGGCAGCTCTTTGCTGTCGCCAGGGCTGAATGGTAGCTGCCCAGCTGCTCTGGAGGCAGGACTGTATAGCGGCTTCCCCAAGTGCCAGAGTTTAGATGGGGCTGCAATGCAGCTGCTCTGGGGGCAAGGACCAAGGTGCGCCCTCCTCTGGACTCAAAGAGAAAGCACCCAGCAGCCACATTTCTAAGCGGCCTGTGGGGCAAGCAAGGGAGCTTGCCTGGGATACTCTGCCTCCGCAGACCAGATCTGGTGGCTTGGCGGGCTGTATTTTGCCCAGGCCCCTTGTAGCCATTGCAAAACACTATAAGCAGTTTAGTTATGGAAGGTCAGGTTCCGTCAAAATTGAGAATAGCAGCAGTTGGGTCTTTGCCAAGGAAACGATTCCTTTCACCATTTATTACCGGTGTTGTGTAGCAGCGCAGCAAAGGTCTTTAAGAAAAACAGCTTCTAGTTCAAACTTTGCAGGTGTGTGTGGGGGGGAGGTATCCTTTTACCCCATCTGTAACTGATGGCATACAGCAGCAGGGATGTAAGCGACTAGTTGAGTAGTCAACTACCTGATAAGCTTAAGCTTATCGGGAGGTTGAGTCTGTACTCCAGTATTCACTTCCCCTCCCCCCTTGTTGCCTCTGATAGGGAAGCAACAGTGAGGAGGGGAAGCAGGAGCCGGTGTTGGAGGGAGCTGACTTAAAAGCCAGTTCCCCCCAGCAACATCTCCACAGTGGGAGGGGGGACCAGGGGAGGCAGAGGTCTGGATTCTGGACCTAGCCCCCACTGTAGCTCTGCATTTTAAATGTAGTAGGAGCTGAGCTGCCATCGACATGATTAGTCAATTACCCACTTCTAAGTGCCAATGTACTGTATAAGGATATTAAGGTCAGCCATAATAATGACACAATTTTCATTTTTGGGTAACTCCACAAAATGTCACTTTTCTTCTAACAAAATGCTAAAATCCCATATTTTAGGGATAGTGAATTTAAACATTGCAAACAATCTGAAAGACAAGGTACAATGTCTGCCCTGTGGCAAAATTCCCAGCAGTCAAAAGACAGCAACTGCAGGCATGATTTATGACATCCTCTGAATGACCTCTCAAAGCCTGATTAAGTGTAGGACATAGTGCTATAGGTAGTTCCTATCCAGTTGGATCACATGATGCAGAGTGTAATAAGTTTGCATTTGCTATTGGGCATGTGCAACAGCATTTCACTGTTTAGCACTTTTATCATATAAAAGCAGTGCAATGGATGTACATTTATGAAAAAGAATGCAGCAGAATATAAACATTTTCTCAAACCTGCTTTGAATTATTTATTCCTGAAACAAAAAAAATTCTGGACTCTCTCAAAGTTATATCCTTAACTTTGAAGGGCATTTAGATACTACAATGATGAAAATATTTACCTTTAGCACTTCCTTTTATGGTCAATACCAAAACAAGATTAAAAGATATCACTTATGAGGCTTAGAAACAGCGTATGATGGGAAGAAGGAAGAACCCATGGAAAAGCAATATGTATCTGGTTTTATTAGCTCTATATGCTCTCTCAAAAACCTGGATTAATTTGCCCTTGCTGTGTACAAAGCATTACTGTGGGATGGGTTTAAAGGCAACTACAACTTGTTGAAAAGAAGCCAGAGGTCAGCCTCAGTATTCTATATATTCTAACACACAAAAGAAAGTGTCAAGGATAGAACATTTCTTACGCAGATTGGTTTTTTTGCAAGTTCTTTTGTACCAATATAAAACTGCAAGGCCTTCCTTACCAACAGGCAGACATTACAAATTCTAAAGATGTAGGATGCAAAGACAGCCACACTAGGTCACCCCAATAGTTCATCTCTAGCATAGCATTCTGTTTTCTGGCAGCAACTAACATCAGATGCTTCAGAGGAAATGAACGGAACAGAGCGATCCGTTTGAGTGATCCGTCCCATCATCTTGTCTCAACTTCTGGCAGTTGGAGATTTAGAGACATCAGGAGCATGGGATTGCATTCCTGACCATCTTGCCTTATAGAAGAATGCTTCCATTAGCCAAGTTACTGTTGCTTGGGAAGGGAGAGTTCCTACTTCAACAGGAAAAAACCCTTATGTCAACGTTATGGACTTCCAGTGGCAGAGCTATATCATAAGTACGCCATTATAGCACCCATACTGTGTCCAGACATGGTCTTATACCATCTAAGGATTGCGTCCATCAATGGCTATTATCCAAGATGGTCAGGGAAAGCAACTCCATCCTCCAGTTGACTTTAAATCTCCAAGTTCCAGAAGCTGGGACTGGATGACAAAGGTCACAAGATTTGGAGAGCACAAGGAAGGCTTAAAGCCACTTTAATCCTTACTTTCCTCTGTCAGAGTTCTGGGGTGTGCCTCTCGGAAAGAAAGCACAGACTCTCCCTCAAACAATTTAAAAAATTGTGGCAGGGCGTTGCCCTGTACTGGGCCTTTAAGGGGCTGAGACCTGGAGTCAGGAGGAAGCCCAGATGAGGCAGCTAACCAGGGCCCAGCTGGAGGCGATATAGAGCAGCTCCTGGGAGGAGAAAGACCTGCCTGTCTGCTTGCAATGAGGCCCTAGGGGCTGCAAGGAGGCAGTCATGGAGGGCAGGGCTTGCATGGAGGCAGCCCTAAAAGGCCGGGCTGCAAGGAGGCAGCTGCAGTAGGCTGGGGGACTTTGAGCCAGGGAAGCCCCAGGTCGTAAGTCTGCAAGGCAGGGTTGCAGGAGGCAACTGGACAGGCAGAGTGGGAGAAGAACTTGGGGTCCTAGGAAGGACCCTGGAGGAGGAGTGAAGGAAGAACAATGACTCCTCCCCAGAAGGGGGCATGGACCAAGACCGGAGTGGTCACTGCAGGAGGGCAGTGCCCTGAAGAATAACCCCTCACCCAAAGGGGGCGCATCAGCGTCGGAGCCGCCAGTTACTTCCCCAAAGCCACCCAGAGGGAAGAGCTTTGCAGAAAGTGAGTCCGAACCCGTTACACAATATTTTTGACTACTCACAGAGAACACTTCCCTTTAAGGAACAGCTTGACAACCAACCTGGAGACACACACCAGGATCAAACTTTTCTATATTCCACTTCATATCTATCCTTCTTATACAACGGATACACACAACTTGGAAATATTAGATTAATCAAACTCGACTGCATTTGAATTCCATAAAAGACCATTTCTATTTTAAAGGACATGTTCCAATGTGCTATGTGTAGTGTCCGGTAACTTTTTTTAGACTGACCGAAAGTGACTGTCTTTTGTTCACCGTTAGACATGCAGAATCAGGTTTTCTTTGGTGGTGGTGGTAAATTAGTAAGCAATGGCATTTGTGTCTTAACAGCTGCTTAGCTCACTTAATAAAGTCTGCCCCTAAATAACAGTATACATCCCATTGGCAAGAGGGCCTTGGAAACTGGATTGACATCTCCAGCAGTACATATTTTCTCAACAGCTTACTGAAACAACTTTGATAAAAATAGAACTTGCAAACAGCCATGAGGCAGCCAAGCCATCTTTCCTTAAAGTGATTACTGAAAATTCCAAGTATTTGGATAAAACAATAAAAGCAGTATCTTATTTAGTGTTTTAATTTTGTTTACAGTCATTTATGCCGGCCCCAACTCTCTTCTTGCTAGTCATAGTATTAAGAGTTTGTATTAATGTTCCCTGTAAGCCGTGTGTTTATGCGGCCGCTCAGGAGAGATGAAATGCCACCCAGCTGATTAAGCGTAGGACATAGTGCTATAGGTAGTTCCTATCCAGTTGGATCACATGATGCATATTCCTGGATTTCCAAATATTTTGTTACTTTAATCTTCCACCTTAATTGTTGAGATTATTGACTATAAAAAACAGTGGTCACATAATATCTTATGATTTAGAAAAAAGCTGACTTGATTTTAAATATAAATTCAAAAGCCACAGGCAATGCTATATTGTTTACATATTTTACAGTTGACATGGTTCAGATTTCACTTATTTTTGTAGCTAAACAAGTGAATATCAAAGTTATCCTGAGTAACAGTGTTCAACACTAAGGGTGTGTCTACACAGCGCAGTTATTTCAGAATAATGACCATAATAATAATAATGACCATTATTCCGAAATAACAATGCGAGCGTCTACACAGCAATTCCATTATTTTGAAATAATTTCAAAATAATGGATGGCTAATTTTTAGGTCTGTATACCTCATTCTAGAAAGAATAACTCCTATTCTGAAATAGCTATTTCAAATAAGGCATGTGTAGATGTTCCACTTCTGCTATTTCAAAATAGCCCTTAACAGGGCCATTCTAAATTATTCCTTCTGGGGCTCTCAATCAAGATAGTACGTTTACATTACGGAAGCCTGCCTCGGACTAATTTTGAGTCTTCCCTGCAGTGTAGATGTGCTATTTCGGAATAAGTATTCTGCAATAGCTTATTCTGAAATAACTGTGCAATGCAGACATAGCCTAAGTTGACATGCTACATGCTTTGAAATTCTCCCTTTAAAATTACACTATTAGTCAATCTAAACAAAATCTTACTACCTTGAAATTTCTCTCTCCATCTACAGCCGCTCTGCGAGTTACGAACAAGTTACGGACCAACACTTGGTCTGTAACTCGAAGTGTTCGTAACTCGGATCCCATAGAGTTACATGGCAACTGCACTGTTCGTAAGCGTGGATCGCCGTTCGTAACTCAGATCCGCATTTACGACCGCTTTGGTTGTAAGTGCAAATGGTCGTAAGTGGAGGTGGTCGTAATTCGGGGAGCGGCTGTAGTGTGCTTCATGACAGTTTAATTATACGGATACGAATTAGGAACAGCCAGAGATTCACAAGAAAGTGAACACAACAGATTAAGGAGAAGAAAGAAGACACCAATGGAAGATGGAAATCTCAGTAAAGAGGAATACAGGAAAGTGATATTTCAAGTTAAGACTTGAATTTTTTTAACAGAATCTTAGGTTCACAAGATGATCGTGGCTAGGGCTCGACAAATGCACTCGCCCGCGGTGAGTAGATTTTTCCAGCTGGCGAGTGCAGGGGAGGACTGGCCCAGTGGGCTGTTGTGACGGGCTGGCTGAAGCCCACACTACGGGCAGCGCGGCCCCATCTGATCCGCCGGCTGGCGGAGGAGCAGAGTGCCGCTGAGAAGCAGGAAGTGTGGAGATTCTTCCCACAGGGCTGCCTATGTGCAGCTCTAGCGCAAGGAGGCAGGGCAGGATGCCAGGACGCTGGTGTGACATGGCCCCGCTGATTTTAAAGGGCTGCGTCAACTCGGCTCTGGCTGCATGTCCCTGGGAGCTGGCTGTGGCACAGCCAGGGCCCGCCCTGCCGGCTCCAGTCCTGCCCCAGCCCCCCTTTGTCTCTGCGCCACCCGTTCCCCACGTCTCCCCTGCACCCCGAACCCTCTGCTCTCCCTCTTGCCTGCGACCCTCTGGCTCTGCGCCGCCCTTACACCCCGCACCCTGCTCCCCCGATCCCTGCCCCCCCCAGCTCTGTTCTGCCCATTCCCTGCACTGCCCCTAGACCCCGATCCCTCTGCCCCTCCCGTTCCCCACGTCCCATTCCCCATGCCTCCACCGTACCCTGCTACCCCCGATCCCTGCATCCCTCTGGCTCTGTGCCTCCCATTCCCTGCGCCACCCCCGTACTCCCCCACTGTTCCCTGCACCCCTCTGGCTCTGTGCTGTCCCTGAACCCTGCTCTCCTTGTGGGTCGGGAGTAAAGGGTGCTTGCCCATAGGGAGGGGCTGGACAGCGCAGGGAAAAGGCTGCTGTGACCCAGCAGCGAGTGAAAGGGGGAGGTCACTTGAAGCGCCTTTGCCTTTATGGGAAAAAAATGAAAATGCTATTTGTTGTTTATAGGGCTAAAATGCCGGGACAAAAAAAAAAAAAAAAAACCCGTTACAAAATGCAAACGTGTAAAAGACAACAACAAGGAGGTTGGGGGGGAGGGGGAGGGGAATGTTTTGCTTGGGGCAGCAAAAGACCTAGAGCTGGCCCCTGGGGAGGGGAAAAATATGAGGAAGGGGCTTGTGCTGAGTGAAGAAGAAGGAAGAAGGAAGGCACCAAGGGACAGGGGTGCAGGTGAGACAAATGCCAGGGGGCCAAGTGCAGACAGTGAGGAAAAGGGCAGGAGGGGAGGTGTCAGTGGGGGGGGGGAGGGGGACAGGGTGATGCTGGCAGAGAAGAGGGTAAGGGCACTGGGGGCTAGAGGGGGAGGTGCTGGGAGAAGGCTTGAAAGAAGGGGTGGGCATGAGGAAGGCAGGGATGGAGCAAGGCATCTGTTAGGGCACAGGGACATGAAGGGAACGGGGGCAGAGGGTAGTGAGGGGGTGGGTATCAAGGAAAAAGAGAGCAAAGGGGGCAGTGAGGGAAGGGGGAGGCACGAGGAGGGTGCAGGTGCCAAGGGATTCTGGGGGTGAAGCAGAAGGGCAGACACCTGCAGGGGAGGGACCAGCACCAGAGGAGAGAGGCAGGGCAGGTGTGTAGAGGGATGTTTTAGGAGAGGGGATGAGGAGGGGTAGCTCACACGATCAGAGTGGGGCTACTGGAAGAGTGGGTACAGGGCGGAGAGAAGGGCTGGTGGAGGGGGGCAGGTCTCAGGAAGGCTGACGACAGTGAGAAGGGCAGGAGTCAGGACAGCAGAGGGTGAGGAGTTGGGGGGCAGCAGGTACCAGGGGAGCTGATGGAGGAAGGGGAAGAGGCATGGCAGCAGAGAGAAAAGGTAGAGGTTTATAAGATATTTATTAATAACCCGGGTGATATTTATTAATAACTTATTAGTAATTACTGTTATTAGGAATTTATGCCATAAAAAACACTTTTTGTGGGGGAGGGTGGCAAGTCCCTTTTTTGTCTGGCTAGTAGGGTTTTCCATAATTTGTCGACCCCTGATCATGGCACACATCCTGCAAAGAAGGAATGTGTCTTATGTACGAATATTTACTATATTATAGAACTTAGATAAATGCAATTCAGCCTAATGTGATTGTTGCTTTTTGAGCAACTAAATTCCACATGTGCATGATTGCTGACTTCAGTAAGTCATCATCATAAGCTTGCTTCCAACATTATACCAGTTCAGGTTAGGGATGTAAGCGACTAGTCAACTACCTGATAAACTTATGCTTATTGGGTAGTAGAGTAGTGACTCAACTAGTTGCTTCCCCTCCACCATCACTGCCTCTATCAGAAAGAGGCAGTGTGTGTGTGGAGGGGGGGGGGGGGGGCAAACTGGTGCTGGGGGTAGCTGGCTTAAAAGCCAATTCTCCCCAGCACCATCTCTGTGGGGGATCAGGGATGCAGCTGGGGGGACCAGGTGTGAGCGGGATATCAGCTGATTCCCAGCTCACGCCTGGTCCCAGACGCAGTGCCTCTGCTTTTTAAATGCATTAAGAGCCTAGCAGCTCTCAATACATTTAAACGGCAGAGCCACAGCAGGGTTAGCTCCTGGGGCCCAGGAACTAACCCCACTGCAGCTTCCCTCCTTATCGACTAATCAAGTAGTCAATGGAAATTCTATCAAGTACTCGATTAGCTTGTTAAATGCAATTTAACATCCCTAGTCCAGGTACCTTGAATAACTGATTGTTGATTTTGGTACAATTGTGCTTTCAAAGTCAAACCAGCTTTACCGCACCACTGCACCTACAGGCAGAATATATCCTAGAAAAGTTGCAACAGTGGGGAGCATGAATGAAACCAAGTGCAATGCAATAAAACAAAGTGCTGATTTCTCCACTCTTCCAACAATGAACTAAATATATCTGAAATCCAACCAGAGCTATTAATATGAACTATAAACAAAAGACTGATCAAAGACACAGTTGAGATGAGCACATTGTGAAAAATGTACCAAATTCAAAGTCTGAGTGCTTCATTGCTGGGGTAGGAGTGGGGGATTGATGCCACCTTGGTTATTTTTGTAAAACATACAGATCATATTAAGTTCATTATGACCTTCATGTGGGTGCTCTTGATGAAAAGCAGAAAGTGTGAACAGGCAGTCCTACCAGCTCTTAGCTCCAAAAGAGTGATATGCAGGAGTGGCACCTCTTGGAGCTGAGAAAGCTGGGCATGCCCGAGGGGGAGGGGATACTATAATTCTGTAGTGCCGAGGAACGTAGATGAAAGATCTTTGTTCTTTTTATTTTCCTCTTTTTATTTTTAACTGAAAATGCATATCTCAAAATGGGAGGGCGGAGGAGAGAATGCTGTCCAGATAAGATAGGAAAGGATTCATGATCAAATGTAAATATGAAGCAGGAGAGATTTTTTTTTAGCTGCCTCAATATCTAATCATATGAAAAAGCCCACGCCACACTAGGCTACACTTGGAATTTTCCAGTTTTCAAAAATATCATGAAGGACCCTACCTTCAGAGCCCCTCCCACCCCATTTCTTTGCTATAGTTCTAGACCCATGGTCACCAACCAGCAGATCACAATCAACTCGATTGAGAGGCAGTGTTCCCAGCCTCCCTTGCTTCCTACCACCCCCAAAATGAGGAGCCCATGCTGGCACTATAACTTACTGCCTCCTGCAAAAAAAAAAAAAAAAAAGAGCTAGCCCTGGCTTCCTGCAGCGTGAGGTCCTGTGGCTTCGCAGCAGATCTGGAGCTGCATGTGTCACGGAGCCTCAGGACTTCCCCCGGATGCTGCAGGAAGGAAAGTAGGCAGCACGGGGCAGAAAGGCAAGACAAGAAAGCGCGTGCTCATCCCCTGCCCACAATAGCTCGCGCACTTTCTTGTAGTCCCTTCCTTCCCCATGCTCTGGGGAGGTGGAGGCTGGGGAGTGTTAAGAGGTGGTGCAGGATCCAGAGTGGCTGGATTTTTTTTTTTTTTTTTTTTTTTTAAAGAGCCACATGTGCGCTTTGTCCAGCCCTGCCCATAGATCCTGCCCCAGAGAGCTTCATCCCTGGAGACCCCAAGGTACTGGCCGAGCTACCCTTGCCCCCTTTCACTTGGCCAGACACCCCACCAGTACCTTGCCAACTCCCCCTGGCCAGACCCCCACCAGCATCCTGCTCCTGCCTCTAGGCCAGACACCCACTAGCACCCTGCTCCTGCCCCCTCCTTCCTGGCCAGACACCTACCCCCAGCTTGCTCCTATATTCCACTTTCCAACCAGATTCTGCAATTCCTCCTCCTCCCCCTCCCCCCCATATTCCTATCCCACTCACTGGCAGCCCTGTCCCACATATTGGATCCTTCATTTTTGGCCCCACCTCAGAGTGTATAGGGGCCCACAAAATCCACTAACCCTGGAAACCTAGAAAAGTTAATCTGGACTGAGGCCTTGATGGGGTAGATCTTGGCTTGCCCTGACATTTAAAAAGTGATCTTGGCTGTAAAAAGGTTCAAGACCACTATTCTAGATTCTAAATGATTCCCTGGCATGATGGGAGGTGAGGGAGGGAAAGGCAGGGCAGGCATGAAACAAGTTAATTCCCAGGTCGACAATGGGATAAAGGGCCTCTGCCAACCATCTTTTAACAAACTGCCTGCTCTGTAGTTAACAAGCAACTAAGGAAGCCCTCCCCTGGATTGTAGAAGACTAGAGGAAACAAGGGAAGTGATGTTTAAGACATAGAAAAGACAAAAGTGAATTGAGTCACTGATCTGCAATGATATGTGTGAAGCTACTCGATCATATTAAAACCTCTAACGGATGTGGTCAGACTTAAGAAACAGTTTATTAATACTACTATTACAGTTCTTAACTTACAGGAACTGTTTCAAATTGTGTTATCCACATGGATTCCATTTGTCACACATGTGACCCACACATGCAAGATCAGATTGTTTAGGTCAGCAGTGTCCATTCACTGCGTTGGTGCGCCAGATGTCCTCACAAATCTCCAGGTGAGGGCCTGGGCAGAGGCAGGCACAGACACCCCTAAGTGACTTTGCCAATACAGAATCCAGATAAAATATAGGGCTCTTCATAATGGAGAAGGAAGACAGGCTGCAAAATCCATGTGGACAACACATCCTGAAGCATTACAGTTACCATAAAGATAAGAATCTTATTTCTTCTTCCAATGACTGTTGACATGTATTCCACTTCTGATGACTATCAACTAGTCACCTCAATCAGAAAGTGGGTGTTTGAAGTCTTATTTAAATAATGATTGTGATGTAGTGTCAGTACCTTGCTGGTTGCTATGCTTGGGCTGTGGGTGACCCATACTGGCCTCTGTCTAAACACTGCCCAGCGGGGGGCACCTTGAGGACCCCCATGACTGACCGAACTGGTCCTACCGGTTAAGGGAAGGGATGGAACAAAGGAAATCAGTGCTGGGGGAAGAGTCAGTTTCTGGCTGGAATCATGAAGGAGACAGACTAAGGAAGGGGGCTGGGAGTCTAAGGGCCGAGGCACCCCAACTAAAGGGGTCTGAGGCATCCTGGCCCAGACTCTTGTAGCCACGTCACATCTAGGCTGAGCTGTATCCTGGAAAAGCAATAAATCCTCTCTATTCTACTGGCTGGCAGAGTCTGTTCTTGCTGCTATAGGGCTGCATGATCGGGGGAACCCTGACTCGCCATCACAATGATAATAGGATACCACTGCCAAACTGGGTGGTAGATCTGAAACTCCATACTATTTCTTAGTTTTGGATGAGAGTGTTGACTGGCATTTTTCCAATCAAGATAATATAAAAAAGCACTATTTGAATCAAAGGTGTGCAAATTCCACCTGGATGGAATGGGGCTTGGGAAAAGACTGGCAGGTAGACAGTCTGATTTAGATGAAAATTTAAAACAATCATTGATTAAAAAAAAGTAAGGTAAGGCCTATGGATCAGTTTTCCTAGGTCTGGGGAAGGTGACCTAGACCTGTGTTCACTGTGGAAATAATGTTCCTTCCTACCCTTTTCAGATGACTTGGGTGGGTGTCTTCGCTACTTTGCCAGACAGAAGATAACATGCTAAAGGAGGGGCTGCTTCAGGAGGGACGCGATATAAGTGTGTCCCGACTGGGAGGCAGTGAGCCCGCAGAGGAGAGCCATCCTGCAGTGTCCACTGGTGGCAGTCAGACCAGGGAGGGAGGCGGGTATCTGTGTGAGTAGAACAGGCCCTAGCAGCTAGGGGGAAGAACAGGTTTCAAGCAGGTTGGGGGGTAGCCTGCAGAAAGGAGAAGAGAGGAAGATCAGGCCTTGGGCAGGCTAGGGGGTGGCCTGGGTGGATGAGGGAGGGGAAGAACAGGCCCCTGATCCCCAGCGTCCTCCATCCCCACACCCTCATCATCCCCAAGGCCCTGTCCAAAGGATCCAGGCAACACCAGGTAAGTCTGCTAGTTAACATATATAGACCCACATAGGAGACCAGAGGAGCTTCTCAACAGCTAAAAGAATGTTTATCCCAGTTAAAATGAAAAATAAATATTACTTACCATTGTAGGTTATCCTTGGCTTTGTCAAACACATCACAAGATGCAAATCCATTTCATCTGAAGATACAAACTTTGAACATACAGGGCACTTGAACCCTATTAAAAAAAAACACAGAGATACTGATCACAGGAACCATTCTGATAGAAAGCTGTATATTTGCACTGGATACAAATTTTACACACTTTGAAACATGTGAACAAGTAGCTTTTTATTTATATTGAATCCATAAATGTCTTACATTTATATAGTTCCCTGGATCTGAAAGAACATGGGTGTTCACTCCTTTTGGAAGAGACAGTTTTGCACTCATTGAAATTGACCCTATAATATCCTTCTCTTACTTCATGCATGCTTTGCAACTGCAAATGCTGCAGGCACAAAATTCCATCTTCAGAGAAAACATTCAAGGGATGGCAGGAGTGCCATTTCAGATTTTGGTGGGGGGAGCAACCTGTGCATTCTGTGATGTGCGGGGTCGAAGAGAGTGAGAGCTTGAGGAGGAGTGGCTCGAGGACAGAGGCTTCAGCAGTGTTACTGAGCATGCTCAGTACTAGCCAACCACCAAATGGGGATGGGGGAACCAACCCCATCCACCCACCCAACCCCACTCCTCATCTCTATTCAGGGGCTAACCACGAATGCATTGGAAACTCTCTACTTTTTTGGCAGACAACTTAGCAGTTAGCTGACAGGAGCACTGTATCTAATTCCTACATGAAAGAACGAAAATTAAATAACTATTAGATCCACTCAGCTCTAACACTAGCATATTCTGACATCTTGTGGCAAGTCTCTTAACGGACACTGGTTAGCCTTAAAATTTTAATATATATTCTTACTCTGTTACTAACTCTGTGGATAGAGACACCGTCAGGACTCCTGGGTTCGCTCTCAGCTCTGGAAGGGCAGATACATTTCAGCTCTATACAATAACATCAGAATGGCCATACTGAATAAAACCAAGTATCTAGCCCTGTGTCCTGTCTTCCAACAATGGCTAATGCCAAGTACTTCAGAAGGGATGAACTGAAGAGGCAATCATCAGGGTCTATCCCCTGTCACCTATTTTGTTTGTTTTAAATATGCTGCCTATAAATTTAACTGGGGTCAGCTTCTTGTGTTATGTTAGTGAAGGAATTAATAGCATTTCCTTATTCTGTCTTTCCACTTCATTCATGATTTTCTAGACATCTAGCACATCCCCCCACCCTTTAATAATTTCTTTTCTAAGCAGAAAAGTCCAAGTCTTATTAATCTCTCCTCCGATAAAAAAATGTTCCTTCCCCCCCAATAATTTTTGTTGCCCTTTCTGTACCTTTTCCAAACACAATATATCCTTTTTTTAGATGGAGTGACTAGATCTGCATACAGTATTCAAGATGTGGGCATACAATGACTTTCTATAGAGGCAATATGGTATTTTGTCTTAGCTATTCGTTTATTAATCATTCCCAATATTCTGTTAGCTTTTTAGTTTTTAGACTGCCACTACACATTAAGCAGATGTTTTCAGGGAACTACCCACAAGGATTCCAAGATTTTTCTTCAGTAGAAACAGCTATTTTAGACCCCATCATTTTGTATGTATAGTTAGGATTATATTTTCCCTGTGTGCATTACTTTGCACTTAACACTTAATTCCATCTGCCCTTGTGTTGCCCAATAACCTAGTTTTGTGAGGTCCCTTTGTAACTCTTGGCAGTCATCTTTGGATTCGTCACTGTTTACCCCTTTTTCAAGAACATTTATGAAAAATTTAACAGCAGCGATCCAAATACAGATCCCTGCAGCACAATACTCAGTCCTATTCTTCCTCCCACCCCCACTCCCACTATCTTAAGTGGATTATCCAGCAAAAAAGTTTCCTGGTGATCCAACAATCCTTCAATTGCTTGAATGTTCAGCCTTTGGCCTTTTGTTATTCTTAATCACCCTGCCTCCATCTTTTTATAACAAAATCCCTGCCCCAAAGGCAAAGCTGCAAGCAGTCAAACTCAGTTGCATTTAAGAACTACCTCTGAAGTTAGGATATGGCCTTTAAGCAAACCTTTAGTATGAACATCAGGGATTCAAACTTGGGAGGGGGGTTAATGCCCTCCTAGTGCCTCATAAAAGGCACCTTTGAGTGGTGAAAATTAAAAGGTAGAAAGAATATAGTCACTAAAAATCTGAATTTGGACAGGAGCTCCTAATTAACATCTTCACTTTCAAAAATGCTGTGGAACCTTCAGTTACCACAAACAAATACTAGACTGCAGTTTCAACACTAATGCATCTTCTAATACCACATCCTGGACACAGGTTTAATGTTAAATATCAGCTCACTTACTGAATCACTAATATTATTTCCTGCAGCAGAGTTTTAATTTGACTTCTCTAATTGAAATACTAACCAGGTATGACCCTGCATAACTTGGAAGATCAGAACCCGAAGTGATTTGAGGTAAGGGAGAATTAGTCAGTCTGGATTCTGATGCAATGTCATAATGATGCATGACAGTTTGCTTAATGCTGTAATATCTGGAATCACTCACGACAATGGTCATAACATAAGAACAGCCATAATGGGTCAGACCAAAGGTCCATCTAGCCCAGTATCCTGTCTGCCAACAGTGCCCAATACCAGATGCCCCAGAGGGAGGGAACACAACAGGTAATCATCATGTGATTCCTCTCCTGTCATCCATTTCCAGACTAGAGACACCATTCCTAACCATCCTGGCTAACAGTCATGAATGGACCTAATCTCCATGAATCAATCTAGCTCTTTTTGGTTGTCTAATTAAAGAATAAGATTGGCTGCTCAGGTCTCGGAACGCACATCCCAAGGAAATTTTAAGTATCAAACTTTTCTTTTGATCAATATATTTGGTTTGCATAAGCTGTCTTAAAGAAAAATCTCATCTTAAGGACTAACAGCTTGTTAATCAGTAGAATCACTGAACGTACAGCAAAAATATGTGAACCTAAAACAACATTCAAAGTGAGCCTTCACCAGTCATCCTCAGCTAATAGCATAAGAGAAATAGGAAGGTAATGAAAAAAAATTAACACGGAGAACAATTATGTAAGTGGCTTCATACAGTTAGATACAGAGTCTCCCATCTCCATGGCCAGCTGAACATGGGATTGTTGAGCTTAGAAATAAAAAAAGACAACTGAGGGGAGAGTATGATAGAGTTCTATAACATCATAAATGGTACAGAGAATGTAAATACGGAAGTGTGATTTACCCCCCATTTAAACAAGAAACTAGTCAAACCAACGGAATCAATAGGCAGCAGGTTTAAAACAAACAAAAACAAGTACTTCTTCATACAGTTCACAACCTGTGGAACTCACTGCCAGGGGATGCGGTGAAGCCCAGACGTATATCTGAGTTTAAAAAAAAAAAGACTCAGATAAGTTTAGAGGATAGGTCCATCAATGGCTATTAGGCAAGAGGGTCAGAGAAGCAACCCTGTGCTCTGGATGTCCCTAAAGCACTTACTGCCAGAAGCTGCAACTGAACAAGAGGGGATGGTTCCAAAGAGGATGGAGAGAGGCTGTTCTCAGTAGTGACAGATGGCAGAACAAGGAGCAATGGTCTCAAGTTGTGGTGGGAGAGGTCCAGGTTAGATATTAGGAAAAACTATTTCACTAGGAGGGTGGTGAAGCACTGGAATGGGTTACCTAGGGAAGTAGTGGAGTCACCATCCCTAGAAGTGTTTAAGTCTCGGCTTGACAAAGCCCTGGCCGGGTTGATTTAGTTGGAATTGGTCCTGCCTAGAGCAGGGGGCTGGACTTGATGACCTTCTGAGGTCTCTTCCAGTTCTATGATTCTATGATTCTATGATACTTTGATAAACTGCCCTATTGTTTATTCCCTCTGAAACCTCTAGCACTGGATACTGGGCTAGATGTACATTTCGTCTGACCCAATGTGACCATTCTTATGAAGGGCTGATCACAGACTTTTCATAGTGTTTTCCCACAGTCATGCTCCTATTTCTATCAGAAGAACTAAACCATTGATAATGCAGAAAAGTCAGTCAAGAATAACAAATGACTTGATGTCACATTTTCAAGCTAATTATTCCTACAAGCTTTGATCTGTTAAAACACTATACAGAAGTGGAGTCAAATTTCAAAGAATATTTACTTCCAATATTGTGCAATGGATTTCTTTCCACTGTTAATCTCCAGGAAACTATAAATTTTGGTGCAAGATAAAAGGAGGCAGAGATTAAAACAGAAGACACAGAAGTGATGGTTGATGGGTATGATGAGTTCAGAACAAAGACTGAACAGCTTTAAGAAAGTGATCATGTGAAGTCCTTGCAATCTAGTGATTTCACACAAGACTAAGTGCTCATTACCAAGTAACTGATAAATATGTACTGAGCAAATCTCTTCAGCCACTACCCAAACTGAAATGGTCTGTTTTCTAGACCTTTTTCAGACTACTATGCCCCTTTCAGGAATCTGTCTTCCCCATATCCCCAGGTTTCAACTCACTTAAAAACTTCTTGCCTACAAATAAGACATAAGAATACTGAAGTATCATAGAAAATTACTGAAAAATTGCCTTACAGAATTATAGAGTTCTGTTCAGATAACAAAAAAATCTGTATCAGCTAGGGATGTTAAAATGCATTTACTTAAACATGTAACTGGTATACGGTTACATGTGGGACACTCACCACACACTCATCCCCCTGTACTGCTACCTCTGATACAGAGGCAACAATGCGGAGGAGGGAGGAGCCGGCTTCCTGGGCATACCAGGAGCCTGTGTGTAACTGTGAAGGTTAACTGATGAGCCAAGACTCATTAACAGTGTACACAGTTACACTATCAGGTCCCTAGTATCAACATCAGATCTTAAAAAATTATCCGTGGACGCAGATATCTGTAGATTTGCAGGTCTCCACACAAGGAGTGGTCTGAGGCTCCACAAGGTAGCCGCCACCTTATCAGGGCCGGCTCTAGGCACCAGCAAACCAAGCAGGTGCTTGGGGCGACATGTGGCCAGGGGCGGCATTCTGGCCAGCCTCACCACCCCACACGGGCACGCCCTGTGGCCACCCAGGGCAACGGGCGGGGCAGTGGAACCAGCGGCCTGCAGGGGGAGCGCACACTCTTGCTGCCCCACGCGGACACCTGGGAAGAAGGGTCCGCGCCTCAGTACGGGGCATGGAGGGAACCCCTAGTTCCCCCTCCGATTGCAGAAGCAGCCCCGGCCCCAAGCCCTGAACTGGCCAGACCTCGCCCCCCTCCCCACTCTAGCTCTCTCCCCTCCAATGCAGCACCCCGCCGGTTCTCCACCACCCGCAACCCACCCAGGCCAAAACCCGCTCGGCCCCTCTCCTGCTGAGGTGTCAAGCCCAAGAGCAGTGGCACTTTGGGAATCGGCGAGTGACCCGCCCCCCAGCCCGCAGAGAGCTCAGAGGTTAGTGGGGCCCAGCCTATAGCTGGGAGAATGGGAGGGGGGAGGGGAGAGCTGCTCCTGACAAGCGCCCCATACAGGCTTGCTGCTCTGTGGACACGGAGAAGCGTGGGGGCTGGGACAGCGAGTTCAGTGGGGCACGCAAAGCCTGTGGCCACTGGGAACCATGCCGAGGGGTGAGGCAGCAGCTCCCCCTACCCATCCCCTCTGCTGGGGGTTGGGCCAGGAAAGCAGAGCCAGGTCGCACCCGCTGCTGGGAACTTGGGTGGCAGCGGCACAAGACTGTGGGTTTGGTTTTTGCCAGCTGTCGGGAGGGGAAAGGTGTGTGTGGGGGGGAAAGGAGCTCAAGGGGAGGCAGCTCCCGGGGATCGTCTGTGGGGAGATCCTCCCCCTGCTCCGCAAGGAGCTTGGACCCTGGCACGCAGCCAGTGCCCCACCCAGCGCCCTGCCTCTCTCCTGCTCCCAGGTGTTTGCCCAGGGCAGCCAGCCAGCCAGCCGTGCTACCACACTGGCCCCTCTGCACTTCCACAGCACTCCCAGGAGCTGCTGGCCACAGAGTCCCTTGCAGTGGCTGAAGGCGAGCCCTGGCTCCTCTCTCTCCTTGTGCAGAGGAGGGGAGGCCGCGGCGCCCCCTTCACACCGGGGAACAGTGTTTACAGCTGCAGAGCAAGGGAAGGAGGGGGACCCCCCCACTTTCACCCCTCCCCCAGGGCACTCCCATGTTTCTGTGCGTGCTGTGGGGAGGGGACACAAGGGTTTGGCGGGGAGAGGGAAGGGAGATGGAGTTCGGTCAGTGGGGGGAAGTGGGAGAAGGGAGCAGACTGGGTCCGGGGGGGGGGGGGAGATCGGGTTTAGCTGGGAGGGAAGAGAGGGTGCAGGGTGGATTAGGTGGGGGAGATAAGGGGGGGACGGACTGGGTCTGGTTGGGTTTGCCTGTGAGGGGAGAGAAGGTGGAAACTGGGTTCGGTGAGCGGCGGGAGAGGGGGATGTGTGTGGAGGGGAGACAGGACGTAGGCTGGATTTGGCTGGAAGGTGTGATGAGAGTCAAAGAGTCGCAAGGTGAAAGGAGCACTTTCCTCCTCAGTGCCTGTCCTGCAGCAGCAGGCCAAGCCGGGGGGAGGGGGGGGCATTTTTGCTTGGGGCAACAAAAAACGAAGAGCCAGCCCTGCCCCCTTCGAGAGCCAGGGAAAGCTATGTGGAGCCTGCGTGGTGTCAACCACATACCTCATTTGGAACCAGAAATACATAATCAGGCAGTAGCAGAGACAAGAAAACACACAGTATACTTTACATTTAAACACAGTACTATTAAAAATAAAGGGAAAGTTTAAAAAAGATTTGATAAGATAAACTATTTCTGTGCTTGTTTCATTTCAGTTAAGATAGTCAAAAGCAGCATTTTCTTTTGCATAATAAAGTTTCAAAGCTGCATTACATCAATGTTCAGATCTAAACTTTTGAAAGACCATGACATTTTGTTCAGTTATGAACAGCCTCTATTTTGGAGATGTTCGTAACGGAGTTTCTACTGTACTTGTTTCACGAACAACCAGAGTTCGAATAGTACTGAATGTACTAAACAAAAAAGAGTGGGGGGGGGGGAAGGGGGGGGGGTGGTAGAAGTAGTACTGAGAAAGGTTCAAGGATTCACAACCTTTAACTCTGAGAGAACAAAAGATCTACTGTGCTATTGCAAGTAGGGCTGTTACTGGTTACCTGGGTAACCGGTTAACCAACAAGCAACTACTAATTGGTTAACGTCCCAGCTAACCATAACAAACATCCCTCCCTCAGTCCCAGCCTGCAGAGAGGCAGCAGCGCGGGATCGCAGGGGGTCCCCAGAAGTGGGGCCAGGAGCCAGGAGTGCACAGGCTATCAGCCCCACCCCCTAGGGGTGCACTAAGTAACCATGTAACCACTAAGAAATTTAGCAGTTACACTGTTATTAAAATAACCGCTTTCTAACATCCCCAGCATTTATGTCAATGTTTGCTTTTTGTCACCAGCACAAGTAAACATTCCAATAACCAATTCGGTAAGAAAGTTTCAGGTGCCTAAAGTCATTGTCAGTGAAGCAACCAACAGATCATTCAAACTGATCTGTTCTCAAATATAGTCAAGTCCTTTGTGTTTCATAGATAAACTGTTAATGTACATGCAGATGCATTAGGGCAACAAAAAAGGGTCAGAAATCAGCTGAAGTGATATCAAATTCATTGAGAGTATATACAGCTGTCCTGCAGTAACCACACAAAAAAAATCTATTAAGAGGGTTACAGAAAGGGATACAACTGATTTTTTTTTAAAGTAACTAGATACCTCTAAGCAAGTTAGAAAAAAAAGCCTTTTTCCCCCTAACTATACATATTTGTGTAGACACGTAAGCTATCCCCTTCAACATACTGAGGATCTCAATCTTTAACCAGTGTATCTTTACAACATCCCTATGAGGTGAGAAAGTATCACCTCCACACTAGGCAACTTGCTAGGATAATACACAGAAACTCTGTAGGAGTTAGGTATTGAAGCCAAGTCACTGCAGTATGAGTCCCAGGATGTCCCTTCCGCCCAATACAATGGAGAGACCATTGTCAGACACAAGGAGATCCTCCTTCCATTTCAGGAATTAATTCAGCAAAGCAGAAAATGGTACCAAATTGCCTAACATAAGCAGTTAATGTTAGACCAACACATACACAAGTCTCAGAACGAAAAACACCAATGGGTCCTCATCCAAATATTCAACCCCATACAATGCAATTTTGAAAGGTTAATATTCTATTGATATAATTATGTAAAACAAAGCATGATTCTGGAAAAGTACTAGAGCAAGACACAAAACAATGAAGATCAGTTTAAGCAGACAGAACAGACTAAAAGAAGCATCTTTGATTTCTTGGATATGCAGCTTCCCCCCCCCAATCTCTGATGACTATTCACACATTCAGACAATGTCACCCTTACACAGCTCTGTAGGTACATTTTGACAGCTATTACTAGGGATGTAAAATCCCATGTAATTGGTTAACCAATTAAGGGGGGGAGGGGACTCCAGCCTACCTGGGCTGGAGCATCCCGCCACCCCACTGTGGCCGGCCTGGAGCAGCCCCTGCCTGTGGTCCTCCGCCATGGATAGGGGCTGCTCCAGATGCCTGGAGCAGCTAATGTTTGTGGCGGTCTGCCCCCCCTCACCGGGGAAGGAGGGGGGCCTGCTCTAGCCCCTACAGGTAAACCAGAAACAGTAAGCATCACCCATTAACCTTTCCATTTGAAGTAGGGATTTGAAACTATGAAAAATCTTGGACCCCGCATACTTTTTGGGAACACAATATTTTCTCTGGAATACCATGTGTACACCCCATATTCACCATGGGGGTATGACTGACAATTATGATGCAACTTGTACAAAACGAGCTGTGTATCTGTGGAAAGCTTGATTTGGTGAATATGATTATCCATTTTATGCATTTATTATTTTTCTATCTGAAGTTATGAATATTGACTATAGATCTATATTTCAAATGTGCTTACTCTGGAAACATCCACAACTTAGCCTTTCAAGTATAACAATGAAGCTACACAGTGCTAATGGCTCATAAACAAAGATAATGGGCTATGAAATGACTTCGTCTTCTTTGTAAACCACGGTGGGGAACCTCAGGATGCAGCTCTGGGCTTGCTGGGATCTTGCCCCTGAGGCTGGAGCACAAAATCTACTGTGAGGCAAATGTGTAGAGTGTATTTCTCTCTCAGTAGAGGGGCCCATATGTAAGGGGGGGGTTGGATGGGGGTTGTGCTTCTCACTTGTGTGTGGCCCCCCCAACTAATTTCTCTGTGGGTCAGCAGTCCCATCCGAAAAAAGGTTCCCCACCCCTGCTACAAACATTTCAACTGGCCTGTAAATGACGACTGCTATGACTCAGCAAAAGCATGTGACCAAACCACATGATACAGAAATACCATTTTTGGACACCTGTATTTTGTGACAGAGTTCTCCCACGTGTTAAGGTTACATAAGGTGTGGTGTGAGATACCCGAGAAACAAAAGACTAACCTGAGGGAAGTGCTGGTCCCATGCTAAAAGGATTTTAGGCCTGTGTATAGGAGCCTGGTGGACTGCTTGTATCATCACCTAAGCTGAGAAATTGCTAATCCATATCCAATTTATCTAATATTTTAGGCTTAGTTTGCAGCTTTATTTGCTAAATCTGCTTTTATCAGTCTATGACCACTAAATGACTTAACATGAAAAATCAAGTTAACTTTTATCTAAACCAGTGTGCCTTTGAGTTAGGTGTCTGGGGAAACATCTCAGCTTGGTTAACACAAACTTGCTGCATGTTCTTCCCCACAATGAGTTTATCATAATTCACGCCCCGCCCCTCCCATACTGGTTTTGCAGTGGTCCCCAACACGGTGCCCGCGGGCGCCATGGCACCCGCCGAGCCATTTCTGTGCGCCCACCAAGTGATCAGGGCCAGACCCACCCCCCAGGCACACGGCACATGGGTGGAGCCAGCCCCTGGGCACATTGGCAGCAGCAGCCCTGGGCACACAGAACATGGACAGCCCCGCCACCGGGCGCGCAGCACATGGGCGGCCCCGCCACCGGGCACGCGGCGCATGGGCGCTGCTGGCTCCTGGGCGCTTGGCACAGGCGCCAGCTCCGGGCACACAGCACATGGGCGGTGGCTGCCCCATCCCCGGGCGCGCAGGACATGGGCTGTTCCGGCCCTGGGCATGCAGCGTAAGGGCAGCTCCACCCATGGGCGTGCAGCACAGTTGCGGCGCCAGCCCCGGGAGTGCGGCGCACGGGTGGCACCAGCTCCAGGCATGCAGCATATGGGTGGCCTCACTCCCAGGCGTGTGCGTGGCCCCTCCCCCGGGCGCCCAGCCTGTGAGCAGCCCTGCCCCCAGGTGCCCAGCAGCCCCAAAAGGTTGGGGACCACTGGGTTAGGGTTTTGACTAGGGCAGGACAGTACAGCACTTGGGTTGTAGGCTGAGAAGCTGGGAGTGTCCTGACTGTTGCCTCTCTATTGTTAGTTCAGGAAGTGGCCTGAGTGTGCTGCTGTCTGAGCAAATGCTGGTGGTAATGTAGGACCAAGAGCGGTATACAGCTTGCCACAGCAATACAGTGTTAGAGTAAAGCTAAGGGGCACCTCAGCTCCAGGTAGCAACCTGCCATATACCTATTTTTGTGAGAGTATGGGGGAAGAGAAGGAAGGAGAACATACAACTTTCACTCAGCACAGTGAAAGGTACAACAAATTTACATCAAGAGATATTAAAGAAATCTGAATAAAATAGTGGTAAAATGTTTAGTTAGTCATGCTAACACTGGCCAAAAGGCCATGAACAAATCCAGAAGAGCCACAAAGGACATTGTGGCTCAGCTAGGAATGAAAATAACCATTAAAGTAATTAACTGGTTAAACAGATAAAATTAGGACAACAGATGGTAGCCAGGGCTAGGTTCCCACATGCCTTCCCAGGCAGTGTCAGAGGGGCCAGGGTCCTGCTGGCTGCCTGGGCCAGGATCCTGACAGCCCGCCTGCCCAGGCCGCTCCTGTGCTAGCGTCCCATTGGCCTGGGCTACACCAATGTGCCAGGGCCCCACCCACCCTGCTCTGGTTAGGCCACGGGTTTTTTCTGGCCACGTGTGCTGCTCAAGTGTAGCTGGCGCCAGGGTTCTACTGGTGTGGCAGGGCCTGAGGTCCTGTCAGCGCAGTCAAGATCCTGCTGGCCCACCAGTGCAGGCTGCTCCAGCGCAACTAGGGCTGAAGCCCCAACTGGCTGCCCCAGTGTGGCCGGGGCCAAGGTCATGGTGACTGGCACTAGCACAGCCGGGTGCCTGTCTGCTCAGGCTGCAATCCTGCTGGCCCACACAGGCCACTCCAGTGTAACCAGGGCCAGGAGGGCCAACGTATACATGATCCTGCCTGCCTTCCCCACATGACTGACTGGACTCAGCCAGGGCTGCTCCAGCTTGGTGCAACTGGATGTCCAACCGGCTACCCAGTAAGCATTCCAATAAGCCTAATACTTACCAGGCAGCTGGTTAAATGGTTAACCGTTTACATCCTTAGACTCAGCCTGAACAGAATACACCGATAACAGAGCAAGTTTCTGGCAGAACACAGAACTCACACCAGTTTGAAAATATGAAAAAAAAATCAACACAAAAATACTTATACAAATTGCATGCTCCTCTGATATGACTCAGATACAATGCTAACTTTGGTTTTCAACAACCTTTTAAAAACTGAGTAAAGTTAGCATTACATATTTGTATATTCTTATAATAAAAAGTTCTTAAAAACTGCTATAGACAGATCATACTCGTGCTTGTTCTTCAGCATTGAGAGAATTAAAAGATGCATACAATCTGGAATCATGACAACAAATAAAAAGTGACATGTATAAAGATCATCCAGGTAAGGTCTACTGTATTTATGTACAAGCCAAATTCTTCTTGAGTGTAATGAATTAATATTTAATTATAGAGTAGACCAGCTGTTATTAAAAGGATAGGGAACTAGGAGCATCAAAGGAACTAATTTTTTTTTCCTGAGACAGACACCATGGGCAAGTCACTTGACTACTTTGCCCTAGTCAGCTATTTTGTAAACTAAAACTGATTTTCAGTGAAAGCTGCTGCAACAAAACCATTTGGATAAATAAATTCACCACCCCACCCTCAAAATCCAAAATAAATAAAATGGAAGGGGAGAGAGGGTACAAACTCATCACTAAACACACACTGAGCTGAACATCTTCAAACTTTTATTATCTCTGAAAATATATCCTTTTAGCAAGATTTCTAATTACACCCCAGTAACCTTCACTCATCTAAGCTAAAAGTGGTTACAAATGTATTTAAATTGCTATCAGACCACAGTTAAAACACAAAGTTGAGTTTGTAGTTATTCTTTAAAAAAGTCATAAGGGGGTAAAAAAGAAATATTATGATGCCAGTGGGTCATCTACTGCCTGGGGATTGCCAAAGTACCACATGGTCCTGTCACATCCCCTACATCAAAACTGCATAGGGTGTGGAAGAGGATAACCTAGCACTATACCTCCTGGGACTCCTCAATAATTAGAGGAATCCCCACCTAAAAGATGTTGCCAGTTTTCTGTCCCCTTGTGCTTCCAACTCCCTAACCCATATAGAAGACATAGCAGCAGACAGAAAGATCAATAAAGGTTTAACAGTTGAAAGTGAATAATCTCCTTAGATTTCAGAAGGGAGGGAGAGGAAACGAATTATGGAAGATCATGCCAAGGTTCCATAGCAAAAAATAATTACAAGTTTTCTAGGAACTGCAATATGTCCAGATGATGCTTAGTCTTCCATTAGATAGATTTTTGTGCTGATGTGCTAGTTTTCCCCTTTATTTTATGCCTCTCAATAAAATGAAATAGATCATGAATTGACAATGGGTATAGTAGGCAAAGTACTACAGATCCTCGGCTCATAGCAACAAAGAGGCCTTAAAATTGTCTCAAAAGTACATCTGGGTAGTACACTTGAGAGGAATCCACTATTGGTATAAAAGCACTAATGAGGACTACCTTTCCCGCTCAGGGAGTGGAAAAGAGATTAGCGAGGACATGCCCAAACCACAGTGACAGCTTTAACTTGCACCAAGAGGCCAGTTTGGCCACTGAATTAAGTGGCAGAAAGGTGGCCTAAATTTTGCTTTATCCCTGCACCATATCCACAAACATACAGCCAGATATGAACCCAGCCTATGTTTTTTGGGCCCCACCAATAGGTTTCAAAGGGACAGGCTATGGCTTGGGGCACTAGTGTATTTTGTGTGGTAAACAGAGTTAATTCTTGCACTAGTTGGTGGTGCTGCATACTTAAGTCTACATTTAGAAATCTCAAGATTTTATGCAAAGAATGCTATGTCATGCATATCTGATCATCATCATTTGCATACCCCCGTCAAAAAAAAATCTTACCAGTTGGACCCCACATTATTAAGTCTAGCAATTCTAACTCTCTATGGTTCTCATTTGCCACCCCTCCTCTGGTTTCAACTGAGGGTATGTCTACACTATGACTGTAGGTTGAATATATTAAGGTTGACTTTTTAGCATCCAAATTTTCAAAGTCAAAGTTGGCATGTCCTCTTTGAGCACAAGATTGACAAAGTGTGTCCCCAGTAGCGTGGCTAACTTTGATTGTAATAGCAACGCAATGTGGGTAGACAACTCTCAGTTCCTGCCATCCATTTGCAGTCTGGGTTAGGTGCCCAGTGCCTGATGGGACAAAAACATTGCATCGAGCGATTCTGGGTACATGTTGTCAATCTCCCATACTCCCCCCTCCCTCCCTACTTGAAAGCAAGGCCAAACAATCTTTTCAAACCCTTTTTTCCCTGGTTATCCATGAAGATGTCGCAACACAGCAAGCATGGACCCCACTCAGTTTCAAACTACTCTGGCAAGCATTGCTAACACTTTGCACATTATGCTGCAATTTGCAGTTTAGCCAGGAGCTGCCAGCACAAGAATGAATGTGAAAAGGCCATGAACAGAGATGCAGGAACCCAACAGAGCAATTAGCATATGCTGGTTGCAGTTGACCCTGTTGACATAGTGGAACACCAATTCTGGTCCCATGAGACAAGCACTGATTGATGGAACTGCATCGTTATGCAGCTATGGGGCAATGACCGGTGGCTGTGAAACTTTTGCATGCATAAGGCCACTTTCATAGAACTTTATGAATTGCTTTCCCGCACCCTGAAGTGCAGCAATACCAGAATGAGACCTGCTCTGGCAGCTGAGAAGCGAGAGGCAATTGCCCTGTGGAAGCTTGCAACACCAGAGAGCTACCAGTCAGTTGGGAATCAATTGAGAGGGGGTAAATCTACAGTGGGGGCTGTTGTGATCCAATAGCCAGGACAATAAATACCCTTCTGCTAAGAAGGATAGTGATTCTTGGGAATGTGCATGACATAGTGGATGGCTTTGCCACAGCAAGGTTCCCTGTGATGGGGCGATAGACTACCTTGCCAAAGAGTACTAGACCACCTTGCCAAAGAGTACATAAAGTCCAAGGGGTACATCTTGATCACTGTGCAGGTACTGGTGGATCACAAAGGCTGTTTCACCAACAACGTAGGATGGTTGGGAAAGTTGCATGTTGTATCAATCTTTAGGAACCCCAGTCTCTTCAGAATTCTGAAAGATAGAACTTTCTTCCCAGACAGGAAAATTACAACTGAAGACACTGAAATGCCAATAGTTATCGTTGATGACCCAGCCTACACCTTGCTGCTGTGACTCATGATGCTGTACATAAACAGCCTGGAGTGGAGTAAGGAACAGTTCAACTATAGGCTGAGCAAGTGCAGAATGGTGGCAAAATATGCCTTTGGACATTTAAAAGGATGCTTTCGTCATTTATTGACTAGGTTAGTCCTCAGAGAACGCAATATTCCAACAATTGCTGCTGCTTGCTGTGTATTCCATAATATAGGTGAAAGTAAGGGGGGAAGCTTCTAGTGGGGTCAGGATGGAGGGGTCCAAGGTGTTACCTCAGTTTGCAGTTGAGAGTTATAAGGTTATGTGAAAGAAACTTGTGAGTTATGAGTGCTGACTATATTGAACTGAGATATTGGTTCTAACTAAAGGTATTAGAACTAGTAGTTAATTCGGACTAAGGAACGGGACTAGATAGAGGCTTCCTGCCTTTTTGCCCACTGCACACGGCACTAATGCTTTGCACTCAGCCCCAAACAGCTTTGCACTCAGCACCAAATGGCTTTGCACACGGCTCAAAATCTATGCACACCACCCGCAAGATTGTGCACCCGGCACCCGTGAGGTTTTCCCGCCTCAGAGAGTTTATATACCTTGGCTAAACAGGAGTTCGGGTTCTGGATTCTTCACTCCACCTGAGAGCGACTACCTTGATTTTTGATCCAGATCCATTTTTCTTTTGGTTCCGTAGAAGTTTTCCTTGTCAGTGTGTGAGAGAGTGAAAGAGTGTGAGTGTAGACAGTCATGTGTTAGTGTGAGAGTGGTGGGTATTTTGGGGGCTTTGGTGACCTGTGGAGTATTCCTGGATCTGAAGACCAATTGGTTCCCCACGGATTATATTCGGAGAGCGCAAGGCCTTCGACGGATAATCTACAGCCTGCCTACCATAATCCAGAGGGCTTGGTCCAGTGTCATCGTGGGACTCCTCACAGTTCCTCTGCCAAGGCTTGCAATTAGCTGCGGTATTGAGGTCATGAGCTCCTCATCTGTCTATGCCATGTGATTGTAAAGTATATACCTTGTGTATCTAGGGATCTTTTCTATCTTCTTAATTTTCAGGGATAGGGAGGGAACTGTTTAGGAAGTTATTACCTGCTGTTGTGTATTTCAAATTTTACAATATATGGTTGGGCCCCAAATTAAGTCTCTTGTGTCTTATTTCTGGGAAAATCCGTGCCAGTGATAGATACGGCCTCGAGTAATCGGCCTCAGGCGAGCTCTCTTCTGGGACTTGGGACATTTAACATCATCTCAAGTTAGAGCGCGTCCAAATTAGGTTTTAAAATTAATCGTTACTGCGTCCCAGGGTAACAGAGGCAGATTGCCTAGCAATTATGAGCATCAGGACATCAGGCAATAGAGAACAGATCGAGGAGCACTATCGGAGAGGCAAGTGCGCTGAAGGAGGGGAGAATTGCCAAAGTTCACACTTTCTGGAAAAAACTGTAGGCACTCAGGCCCCAAGCATCCACTTGAAAAATAACTACTAGAACAGGAGTGGGGAACCTTTTTTGTGAGTTGGGGCCTGCTGACCCACAGAAAAATCAGTCAGGGGCAACACACAAGTGAGAAGAAAGGGGGAAAAAAAAAAAACTGTGGACTCTCGGACAGGCCCTCAAGTGAGAAGGAGAAAGATACTCCCCGCATTTCCCTCATACACCAGAGCCTAGGGGAGCCCAGGCTAGTAGATTTTGTGGGCTCCAACCCCACAGGTGGATGGGAGGACTGGAGCACCAGCGTGGGTTCTCAATGCTGAGTGGGAGCCCTGAGCTTTGGGGGCCAGATCTAGGCCCCCAGCTTGCCTGGATCCAGCCCCCAAGGATCAGGGCTCCCCCTCTGTACAGGGGGGGTGCTCCAGTCCCCCTGACATCACCCCAAGGGGCTGGAGCACACAGAATCTACTAGCTTGGGCCCCCTAAGGATCTGGTGTATGAGGGGAATGTCTTTTTCCTTCTTAGGGGCCATCTTAGTGAGGGGTATTTTTTCCTGCTTCTCACTTGTGTGCAGCCTCCCAACGAATTTTTCTGTGGGTCAGCAGCCCCCGACCCAAAAAAAGATTCCTCACCCCTGGTTTAACCAGTTAAGCAACTAAGCAGGATCTGGGCTGGGGACCGCTCCAGTCCAGCCGGAGCAACTCCCAACCCGAGAAGCTCCTGTTCCAACACCCGTGCTGGGCTGGCTCTCTCGGCTCCTAGCCCACAAATGGGAGCTGGAGCTGTTGCCAGCTCCCAGCCACTGGCGGAACAGCCCTTGCCTGCAGTGGACCCAGGCTCCCCATGGACAGAGGCTGCTCCAAATACAGAAGCAGTCCCCTGGCCACAATAGCGGGCAGCTGCTCCAGCCCCTACCAGTTTCTGGTTAAAGGGAACTAGTAAGCATTTCCTGTATAGGGTGCTTACCAATTAAGTGGTTAACTTTTCACATCCCTACTAGGATCCCCAGGAGAAGGGGCCTGAAATGGAGAGACTCCTAAAGAAACTAAGGCAGCACACAAGGCTGGTTTTCAAACACCTTCCAACTTGAAACTACAGTGTTTTCAATTAAATATACTTTTACATACTGTTTTATAATTTATATAATTTTCAATCCTCTTAGAAAGCTAAATGAAGATTAAGGTCCAAGCAACTATTATTCTTACCTATAAAATATTTTTATGGAAAGATATACTGTTAAACAAATCTAATTCATACAAGGTAACAGAAAAGAAAAAAATATCTGGAGAAATGGAAGATTTGAGAGCATAGTTACTATTGTTATGCTATTGCAACGTCAAACTAGACAGTCTTAGCAATGCAATGCTGTTTTATAACTGAACTCCTACATGGCTCCACAGGCAGAGGAGTTAGAACAGTTTTAATATACTTAACATTGTGAACTGTATTTCAGTAACCAGCATGTGAGTTAGCATTAAGTATTATCAAAGAGTACATTTAAATAGATAAACAATATAGTGTTTTGGATGTACTAGCAATGTCCCATCTAGCACAAAGCCAAAGGAGATTGAAATACCTTTTGTAGCTGAAAATATTTTGTTTACTCCACTGCACTATTATAGTACCTTGAAAAGTTATTTAAGATTCTTATTTTAAATTCTGATTACACTCCTAGTGAAGTTGGAATTATTCCCCTTTATAAATAAGCATGCATTGAGGCACAGAAAAGTTAAATGATCATCACAGACAGCATGCTTAGTCCTATACAAAACAGCATCATCCTAAATTTACAATCTAAAAAAACTATTATACAGCCTTGAAGTATCTTATGCCAAATTGTAACTTTCCTTAAATTCTGGTAATGACTAGGTTTGACCCCTTTAATGGCATCATACCAAAATGTGCATAAAAACAACCACCAAGCAAAACAATGGCTCATTTTCATGTCAATGAAACAAGATGGTTTTTTTTTTAAAGGTTTAACATCAATTTTTCCTAAAGTAAAGTTAATGCAGCATCAAAAATTACATGGGTTTTAAAAAGATCAGTTGAAATGTAATGTCATGTTATTTCATGTAGTTTCAGAGAAATGGTGGAAAGAACTGTTCCAACAGCACAAAGAAGAAAGTTCTGGTTTTATCAAAAAGTATGGATTTAAATATCTTGAAGATTTAATACTGTACACAATGATGAATAGGATGAAGATTATATGATACATGACAACAGGTGGATAGAGCGAGAACACCATGCTGAGCTAACGCTACTTAATGGAAAAGTCAAAAAGACATGAGTGACAGCAAGAATTAGCAAGTCTTTTATATGTAAAACTTCCTCTCAAAAGCTTAGGAATCTTATGAGCAGACTGATCAAAACATGTATAATGAACAAAAACAAATGGGGCAGACATCATATTTAAGAAAATCCAGAGAAAAGAGCAAGCTCCTGAAGAAAGCTGCATCATACTGGACCACACAGAAATGGATGCCACTTGACAGCATGCAAATGCAGAAGACAAAGTATCTCAGAAGGCTTGAATACTATTATCTTTCTACTAAACAAACAAGGCGATAATGGAGACCTGAGAAGGCACAGTTAACAGACTACTGTCTGTAGTCTACAAAGTTTCCACCAAAAAGTAAGGAAAATATAGAAATTCCTCACTAGGGCAAAACTTTGTAAAATCTGGTTTAATTGAACTACTTACCAATAACCTATTGGTTCCTGGAGGAACAGAGGTAGCAGTGATAAAGAAAAAGGAAAACCAATCAACAACAAAAATTAGAACGCAACATTAAGAAGTACATCTGGGAGGAAAGGCAAAGCAATATATCTATCTAGATCAAAGTTAAGTAAATAGTTATGTGGTCTGCTCACCAGAGCTTAACTGTTCTATATACAACATATCTAAATATTGCAACTTATTCCTTTAATATTTTAAAAGCAAGTCTTAATTTATAATCCTCAAAAGTAATCTTCGTATTTTGGGCCTACTCTAAATTTGTCTATTTGACAGATCAAATTATGCAATATTTTGCTAATAATTAAAGTGTCACACTTCAAAAAAGTATGGAAACTGAGCGAAATAGCAGACAACTTCTATATTACACACTGAAGTTTTCCCTGTTCCAGTTTTTCCAATTCAGCTGTTCTTTAAACATCTTCAGAAAATACTAATTTCTTAAAGCGGCCATGGGAGGAGTTGGAGGATATGAATCAGCCTACAAATTAAATCACTATAATGCAGCTCAAATTGACCAGAAGAGTTAAGTATTTCTCTCCTTCAGAGAAATGATAGTATGTCAAGGTCAAAAGAAAGGCCTGAAGCTGGAAGATCTCTACATCACCATCATCTTTGGCTCACAGGAATCCAGCTGCCCAATGGATCTTTTTTAAGAAGCACAGTCAATGTCACTCACAATAAAGCCTTTCCCTTTCAACTCATTGGGTGAAACTACTGGAAAAATTCAAATCTAATAGAAACACCACAGTGTGACAGTAAATTCTCTATTATCGTGACTAGGAATAAAATTATCCTCATATGAATTAATAATTGTATAAATATTCCTGAATTTCAAGTATATTGTGCCATATAGGTCTTAGAAACCCTGTACAATACAGGCAGTCCCCGACTTACGCGGATCCGACTTACGTCGGATCCGCACTTACGAACGGAGCTTTCTCGCCCCGGAAGTCGGGGCGAGAAAGCCCCGTTCGTAAGCTGCTCCGATGCCCCTGGTCTGCTGGAGACCGTCTCCAGCAGACCAGGGGCACCGGGCGGGTTCCCGCGCTTCTGAGGCTTTGCCAGAGCAAAGCCTCGGAAGCGCGGGAACCGCTGCTGCTGCCACTTGGGTGCCGGTGCCTGTGGTCTGCTGGGGACCGTCCCCAGCAGACCACAGGCACCGGGACCCAAGCGGCAGCAGCGGGCAGGTTCCTGCGCTTCTGAGGCTTTGCCAGAGCAAAGCCTCAGAAGCGCGGGAACCCCCGCTGCTGCCGCATGAGACCCAGTGCCTGTGGTCTGCTGGGGACCGTCCCCAGCAGACCACAGGCACCGGGACCCAAGCGGCAGCAGCGGGCAGGTTCCCGCGCTTCTGAGGCTTTGCCAGAGCAAAGCCTCAGAGGCGCGGGACCCCCCCGCGGCTGCGGCTTCAGTCCGGGTGCCTGTGGTCTGCTGGGGACCGTCCCCAGCAGACCACAGGCACCCTGACTGAAGCCGCAGCCGCGGGGGGTCCCGCGCCTCAGAGGCTTTGCCAGAGCAAAGCCTCAGAGGCGCGGCACCCCGCTGCCGCTGCGGCTCTGCTCCCCGTGTCCCTGGTCTGCTGGGGGGAGGGGGCGCAGCTAGTGTGCTCCCCCCCCCCCCCCAGCAGACCAGGCTTTTGTTTTGGACTCTGGGGCAGAGCAGCTGGGGCGCTGCCGATTGGTCCTGCAGCGCCCGTGGGCACTACTGGACCAACCCGGCAGCACCCCAGCTGCTCTGCCCCAGGTCCTGATTCAGCCGCTGCTGGTCAGTTTCAGCAGCGGCTGAATCAGGACGTCTGGGGCAGAGCAGATGGGGTGCTGCTGGGTTGGTCCAGTAGCACCCCAGCTGCTCTGCCCCAGGCGTCCCCAAGTCAGCTTCTGCTGAAACTGACCAGCGCTGACTACAGGAAGCCCCAGGCAGAGTTGCTCTGCCCCGGGCTTCCTGGAATCAGCTGCTGATCAGTTTCAGCAGCAGCTGACTTGGGGAGGCCTGGGGTTCTTAAGTTGATTCTGTATGTAAGTCAGAACTGGCCAGTTCCGACTTACATACAGATTCAACTTAAGAACAAACCTACAGTCCCTATCTTGTACGTAACCCGGGGACTGCCTGTATACAATTTAAGAGGAGCAACAGAATATCGGAAGACAAAGGGCAACAAGAGGAAGTTTCAGCACACAATGTACTGATTTATGCATTTGGCTCTCATGAGCATTTACAGATTTCAATGTGATTTCAATTCGACCATATCGTGATGAAAGTTACATCAAACTTGAGATAGTTGTTCAAAGAACGCCAAGTAATATTTCATTAAGGAGTCTCGGTACAATCTTTTAAGTAATGAAAAACAAGTTTGTGGAGAAAGAATTAGCTTTCCAAAAACTCAACATCCAAGATGAACAGTTATATAGAAAGATCCTTTTTACATCACTTTTATGCTATTCTGGAGAATACACTGAAGGAATGTAAGTTGTAATGTGTCACAAGGAAACATGCATAAGTTGCTGCAATGGATTCAGAATGTACGTGTTTGAACAGTATTGCTTTCATATTAAAAATGAAAAATTGTATTCAAAAGATGTTTAAAAACCCAGAAGTATCTGTCTATTTGAAACAGAGAAAAAAGATTAGCATTCAGAAGAACAAGAACATAAAATACTTTTCAGTAGGACTGAAGAAATCCTAGATGCAGCTTGGATTAGAGAATCTCTTCAACAAGAAATGTAACGTAAAAAATATTTCACAGAAATTCTCTCAATTATGGCATCACTGACATTGTATGACCGTTAGTACAGATTTCTGGTTTTCCTTCTTCAATAACGATAGTACCTATTGAATTGTATAAATAAAACCTTCAGCTAACTGTACAACAGTTCAAATTTTCTTTAATGTTATAGAAGGAAATGGGAGGCTTTTTTGCTATGATAGACAGCTAATTTAAAATCAATGTTTCAAATATAAAAAGATGAATACACAGCATAATGTATTGGTTTTTATTATTACCGTTCAGCAAGTTTTGGTGCTAGGTGTTTTGCATAGATCCCAGCAGAGTTTAAAGCCCTTGCTAAAACAAAAATTACTTTCTGATCGATACATTCAAAATTACTACAAATGACAAGACAGTCAAAAGTATTAAATACATCCCTGCATATGGCTACTAGATACAGGTCTATCAGCTAAACTACACTGCTGAGAAGTTTTCTAGAGATATTACTTTAAAGTTTCTCTTCTTAGACATGAGTATTTTGTGGTTTGAAATTATGTTTACCTGCTCATAATAACTGGATCATGACAATCAGATGAGTAAAACACACAGTTTATTCACACACACACACACGGTATACTGTTTAAGTGAACATGAACATATATTTACACTCAAATGCACACTGACTGTATTTTGACATTTCAGCATTTCAAGGAGAGGCGTAGTAGCAAAAAACATTTCAATCCACACAATAATTAAAGCTTTCTTGCAAAGGATTGAAAAGGATGTGTTTAATACTTCACCCTTGCATAAAATTTCATGTAAACAAAGCTCTTTTTATAGCTATCCTTAAGAGTTATTTTCACATCAACAGTGCTGAAATGATCACTTCTGCATATGATTCACGATGTATATACCATAACCTTAGAAAGGGAAACTAACCAATGTTTTAATTAATTCACTGGTTTAATTAATTCACTTTACTATATTTACCAAGATTTGTTAAAAGCAGATTAAATAAGTCAGGATAATCTTGTTACCACAGTGTAGACAAAAGGTAGTTACTGCAGAAAGACAAACCACAGAAGGCTTATTTAGTTACTTAAAAAAAAAAATTACCTGTAGTCTTCAAATAGAATGTTTCAGACAGGCCTAGGTACACAGACTCCCAAGATGCAGAGAATTAAAATACCAGGGTTTACAGCTTGCTCTACTGGCTAGGCTAGCTGGATATAAGACAAGCATGGTAATGCTACCATTAAGCATTCAAATGTCTAAAAAATGCAAGGAAATTGTCTGGAATTACAGTGGAACCTTTGTTATCCCGTACACTGTTAACCAGAAAACTTTGTTAACCAGCATTGCCCCCAGTCACAATACTGTCACATCTTCAGGCACACAGGCCTGGCTTGGTTTACCATGATTGGCTTCATTTTTTATTTAAGTAGCACTAATCATCTTTAACTCCAAATAGAAATCTGAGACCAACTGCCTCACACTACAAAAGTACCAATATTAAAAACTTGAGTTGTACTCTTATTGTCCATTGATTCTTCCTAGGTTGATGGGACCCTTAGATAATTGGAACACCCTAATCCCCAAGCGTGCCAGGTAACACAGGTTTTACTGTACTTGGAAAAGTTCAGTGGCACAAAAAGAACAAGTCATTTTGAAGCAGCTAAAAGGGCAACACAACTGTCTACTGTTATTTGGAAAAAAGTATATAGGACAAGTTTGAGTTTACAGTAAGTGCAAGAAGTATTTCAGGTAAAAGTTCTGATGAGCTACATAAACTGCTGAATAGTTTTATAATCAATTTAGTTCTTGTATACCAGCACGTTAGCCAATTTTACAAAGCATGTATTTCAGGATTTCAAAAATTATGTGCAGTGAAGTTTAAGGTGAGGGGAAATGCTTCACCAGTAAATACCAAATAAATAGTTTTGCCACTATTCCCAACGTTATCTGGCAGACATCCAACCTAAACAAAGCACAGTTAGGGAGCTTTAGATACAGTTCATTTACATAGGAAACATAATTAGAAACCCTGCTTTTATAGTCTGAGCAAACTTTAAATTCTAATTTTCTATTAAAATAGAAATATCTATATTCTATATAAATAATTTTTCCTGTGATAGAGGCAATGCCTTCCAATAAGGGAAAAAGCTTTTAAAATAAAAGATTTGGTAAACTGACAGCCAGCAGGGTAAAGATAACAAAGTTCTCTCAGAAACTACATCCTTACACAAGTGATGCACAAATATGCAGGAGTCTAATGTAGAAAGAAGGACATATTTACCTAAGATTCAGATACCCCAAGGACATTGTGACGGGGTGAAGTCACAGACAACCTCTCGGGGTGGCTCCCAGGGTGCTGACAAGGCAACTGCCACTTGCCTTCCTGCTGTCTGGGGCTCCTCACTGCCCAGTCCTGCTGGACCAGCTCCGCTGGTGTCCCCCAGCCAAGGCCCCAAGCAGAGGTCCCTGCCCCGACCGAGAAGCAGTACAGATACTGAACCTCTTCAGGTCCAAGGAGAGTGCAATTTAGGGCCCAGCTTCCTGAGATACCACTCCCCAGATGAGATCAAACCCCAAAGAATTAGATAAGGGTAAGCCACCTTTAACAATAAAAGCGGGGATGTACACACTGGTTGCCCCCCCTCTGGTAACAATTATTTATACTGGGTTTGACAGAAAATATAAATGATTTTATTAAGTAGAAGCAGCAGGATTTAAGGGATAATAAAGGAGAACAGGCAGAGCATAGTATATTACAAATCAAAAGAAACAAAACCACTTAGCTAATTCTACACTGAAACCTCAGTACAAACTCTACACGCTCACCTTAAAACCTCTTTTCCAGCTGCACCTCCCAACCAGGGCTCTCTCCCCACCCTGGGGTCTTCCGTTCCTTTCCTTCAGGTGCAGCCAAGCCATAAGACCCAGGCCCCATATTTCCTATCCTTTTCGTTAAGGAGTTGAGACCACTCTCTACCAACCCCTACTCAGACTTAAGGACAAAAGAGATTGTTTAACAGTTGCTCATCAAGACTTTTGAAAGTAACACCCTCCCTGTCTCTCATTCAACATCTAAAACCCACAAAGTATTCCCCACTTCGTATGTTTAATTTTACACACACAAATGATACATACATCAAAATAAGATAAACAGAACCAGCAGATCATGACAGGAAGATTGATGGGTTACACAAAATAATTTGCTCAAAGCACCTTTGAGTTATGTATATTCATGTCCATAAGTCCATTTCACAAAGCATGGGCAGGCGATCTGTTAGACATATGGCAAGTTATTTGTAAAAAAGCAACTGAATAGACCTTTTTATTTAATGTTATCTTAAACATTTAACAATGGAAAACTATTCAGGTCACAGCTTTCCCAAACACCTGAGTCAAAGTCTTACTGTGTTTTCCATTTCTGCTTCAAAAGCTATTAAATGAATTAAGTACTTAGTGCTTTCTCCTTCCTTTGTGTTTGTATGTTACTGTCTTTTACCTTAAGTGACTACTTTATCCAGGTGGAAAACTAAAAAAAGCAAACAAAAAAATGCAGGATGGAGCAGCAAAAATGCCAACAAGGAAATCTACTTTTGAGAACAAAAGCTGAGGAGATACTGTGATAGCCAAATTCAAAAGAAAATGAGTCTAAACAAGCAGTTAAAAATTCATAAGAAAACTAGACATAAGGAATCGTAGATGGACAGATGCTTTGACTGAAGAAGACTGGAAGGTCCCCTTCCAGATAAATGCAGTCTTTATTGCCCTTCAGCACTGCTAAAGCTATTTCCTACATCTAAAGGGAAATGGAGAATAACTGTACAAGTCAATTAAAGCAACTCCAATCTCTGAAACACAAATTCCCTAAACCTGCTCTACAAAAGCAAAAAAAAACCCAACAAAAAACAAACACCCCCCACAAAAAAACCCTACAGCACATGAATCCTGGAGGTATCTTGCTTTCTAGACATTAGCAATAAGAATCCTATCTGACAAAGCCTATGCCTTGGTTCATGAGCTCCAATCTTATAGTTTGAGCTATCCACAGTCTGGGTGCTGAATAGATCTTTGGATTAGGCTGTTCAAACTTTTTTCTTGTTTTTATAAAGGGATGCATGCGCGCACATGAAACTATTTTACCTACAGGATGCAAGGGAAGAAAAAGTGATTGTTATTTCTATTTCAATGCTTGCAGGTGGTGATGTAAGTAGACAATTTAAATATAAAGATCTTGTAGAGCAGTGGTCCCCAACCTTTTGAGGTTGTTGGGCGCCAGGGGGTGTGGCTGTTCGCCCACCGGGTGCCAGAGGGCGGGGACACTTGCGCGCCCGGGGCCGGTGCCCCCCCACCAAGCGCCGCGCGCCCGGGGCCGGCGCTCCCCCCGCCAAGCGCCGCGCGCCCAGCGCTCACCGTGCGCCATGTGCCCGGGGCCAGGCCAGCCCCGAGCACCTGGCGGGCGCATGCAAATGCCCCCGCGGGCGCCATGGCCCCTGTGGGCACCGTGTTGGGGACCACAGTTGTAGAGCCAAGCCATGATCAGGCATCTTGAGTTTTTAATATTTACTCTCTGGGGAAGCAGTGAGCATATCTAGCCATGAAGACTGCAGGACCTACCAGTGTCAGGAGGGAACTCTTATCTAAAGTAGTGAGATTATGGCAATTCCTGGGAGTTTCAGAATTTCTAACAAAATTAATCTTTGCAAGAGAAGAAGTCTGAAACTTTAACTCTTATAGATGCAAAATACCTCCCTTCCTCCTTCAAATTATCTTAAATGCAGAAAAATCACTGACATCTCCTCCTACTAGATTATAGTTTGGCCAGACAGCCTTCATTATAATATGTTTGAGCTTTGAAAAGAAATGTGTTCCCGTCATGTCACTCATTTAAAAGTTTTAAAAAGAAACTGCATCTAGCTTAGGGATGTAAGCAACTAGTCAACTATCCGATGAACATATGCTTATCAGATAGTTGACTAGTGACTTGACTAGTCGCTCCCTCCCCCTTGCTGCCTCTATCAGAGAGGCAGAGGGAGGGGGGACTGGTGCTGGAGAGAACCATCTTAAAAGCCCCCCCCCCCCCCAATCAACATCTCCGCAGGGGTCAGGGGAGGAAGAGGCATAGCAGGAACCAGGCATAAGTCAGGAATCAGCTGATTCCTGGCTCCTGTCCATCTCCCCCAATGCACTTGTGCTTTTTAAACGTATTAAGAGCCTGACAACTCTTAATATATTTAAAAGGCAGAACCACAGTGGGGTTAGCTCCTGGGGCTGGGAGCCTACAGCATTTTGGCTCTGTAGTTTCCCCTGCTTATCAACTAATTGACTAATCAATGGAAATTCCATCAACTAGCTCAATTGTATTTAATCAACTAATTGACATCTCTTATCTGGCTTTACAGCTGATACTGGCAAAAGCAGCTTTAAGTTAACCAACAAAAAGTTGTTTGGCTTTACTAGACTTTTTTAAAAGACTCTCTCATTGATCCATCCATTTTGAATACAACATATAAAACAGAAGTGCTGGAACATAAAACAGCAATTGAGACATACCAGGTATTCCAAGACACAAACTGCCTTATAACAATGCAGTCTGCCTCATTCTGAGCAAAGCCCTTCTTCAATGGAAAACGCCATCAAACTGGGCTTACAGCAATCCAGAAAGCTTTCTATTGTTGTATAAAAATGCTCTAAACTGAGAAGCATACATTCCAAAAGGCACAATTACTTTAGAACTCTATAATAATGGGGGATTTTAATTACCCCCATATTGACTGGATACATGTCACCTCAGGAAGAGAAGCAGAGATAAAATTTCTCAATGGCTTAAATGACTGCTTCTTGGAGCAGCTGGTGCAGGAACCCACAAGGGGAGAGGCAATTCTCGATTTAGTCCTGAGTGGAGTGCAGGATCAGGTCCAGGAAATAACCGTTACAGGACCGCTTGGGAATAGTGGCCATAATATAACAACATTCAACATTCCTGTGGTGGGAAGAACACCTCAGCAGTCCAGCACCCTGGCATTTAATTTCAAAAAGGGGAATTACACAAAAATGAGGAGGTTAGTTAAACAGAAATTAAAAGGCACAGTGACTAGAGCCAAATCCCTGAAAGCTGCATGGAAAATTTTAAAGACACCATAATAGAGGCCTAACTTAAATGTATACCCCAAATTAAAAAACATAGCAAGAGACCTAAGAAAGAGTCACCGTGGCTTAACCACCACGTAAAAGAAGCAGTGAGGGACAAAAAGGTATCTTAAGAAGTGGAAGTCCAATCCTAGTGAGATAATAGAAAGGAACATAAACACTGTCAAATCAAGTGTAAAAATGTAATAAGAAAAGCAAAAAAAGATTGAGGAACATCTAGCCAAAAACTCAAAGAAATAAAATGTTTTTATAGTACATTAGAAGCAGGAAGCCTGCTAAAAAACTTGTGGGTCCTCTAGATGATCAAGCTATAAAAGGAACAATCAAGGACGATAAAGCCATTGCGGAGAAACTAAATGATTTCTTTGCTTCAGTCTTCACGGCTGAGGATGTTGGGGAGATTCCCGAATCTGCACTGTCCTTTGTGGGTGATGAATCTGAGGAACTGTCCCGGATTGAAGTGTCATTAGAGGAGGTTTTGGAACAAATAGAAAAACTTAATGTTAACAAATCTCCAGGACTGGATGGCATTCATCCAAGGGTTCTAAAAGAACTCAAATGGGAAATTGCTGAGCTATTATCTGTGGTTTGTAACCTATCCCTTAAATCGGCTTCTGTACCTAATGACTGGAAGGTAGCCAACGTGACACCAATATTTAAAAAGGGCTCTAGAGGCGATCCTGGCAATTACAGACCGGTAAATCTAACTTCAGTACCGGGCAAATTAGTCGAAACAATAGTAAAGAATAAAATTGTGAAGCATGTAGAAGAACATAATTTGTTGGACAAAAGTCAACATGGTTTCTGTAAAGACCCAGAATATCTTACTGCCCCTGTATAAAACTATGGTACGCCCACATCTTGATACTGTGTACAAATGTGGTCTCCTCACCTAAAAAAAGATATTTTGGCCTTGGAAAGGGTTCAGAAAAGGGCAACTAAAATGATTAGGGGTTTGGAACGGGTCCCATATGAGGAGAGGTTAAAGCGACTGGGACTTTTCAGTTTAGAAAAGAGGAGACTGGGGAGGGGATATGATAGAGGTATATAAAATCATGAGTGGTGTGGAGAGGGCAGATAAAGAAAAGTTATTTATTAGTTCCCATAATAGAAGAACTAGAGGACACCAAATCAAATTAATGGGTAGCAGGTTTAAAACTAATAAAAGAAAGTTCTTCTTCACACACCGTGTAGTCAACTTGTGGAACTCCTTGCCAGAGGAGGCTGTGAAGGCTAGGACGATAACAGAGTTAAAAGAGAAGCTAGATAATTTCATGGAGGCTAGGTCCATAAAAGGCTATTAGCCAGGGGATAAAATGGTGTCCTTGACCTCTGTCAGAGGCTGGAGAGGGATGGCAGGAGACAAATCGCTTGATCATTGTCTTCGGTCCACCCTCTCTGGGGCACGTAGTGCTGGCCACTGTCGGCAGACAGGCTACTGGTTCCATCAACTATTCAATTAGTCTGTAAGGGCACCACCACCTGCTGAGCTCTTGCTACATTTCAAAAGCAGGAGCCCTGCAGCAAGCGTGGGGCCAGCAGAGGACTCCTCCACTGGACGCAGGCTCTCTGTAGCATCTCAGCCTTTGAAATGTACAGGAGCCCCACTGGGACTCTTGTATATTTCAAAAGCTTCTGCTGTGGTTTTGCAAGACAAGCAGAGACTCCTTCCGCCCTTCTTCCTCCCCCTCCCCGTACCATTACCCACTGTGCCTCTACTGCCCCTGCCCCCCCAGGGAGATGGTGCTGGGGGGAACCAGCTTTAAAGTATTTGCTTATCAGGTAATTGACTAGTCACTTATATCCCTATGCCAGATTAAGAAGTGTTCAACCTGTAATAGTAATCAAATTATAAACTCTGGAAGAATACATTGTTCAGTTTGTAGATTTGCTTGCAATGGATTAGGAGAAAAAAAAAGACAGATTATCTAGAATTCCATTAATTAGGTAAAATACTGAACTACAGCATTAACTTGCTAAATATTAAAATATTTTAGAAGATGTAGAGATACTGCTTTTTCGTACTAAGCAATTGAATTACTATTGACTGCATTCCTGATAGAGCCGGAACTGCTTGCTGAATCTTTTAAACAGCTACAGGTTGAACCTCTAAACGGGGACTCTCTGGTCCAGCAACATCCATGGTCTGACAGGACCACAGATGTTCCAGGCCAGAGTCCTGGTGAAGGGCTGGTGCCTAGGAGCCCTGTGGACTGGCAAAGCTGTGGGCTGCTGGTAGCAAACTGCCAGCAGGGTCAGGTGCCTAGATCCCCATACCTGGACAGCCAGCTGCCCAGTGGGGCCAGGAGGCCAGCACATCAAACGGCACACTGCGAGTTGGGCTGCCTGGCATGGGAGGCAAAGACCAGCAGGGCAGTGGGACCTGCGGCCGATCCAGCACTGGGAAGGCCAGTAGCAGGGTGGGGGAAGGAAGGGAGATGATCTCCCCTGGTCCAGCAAAATCCCTTATCTGTTTAGGTCCCAAGGGTGCCAGACCAGGGAGGTCCAACCTGTAGCAACATGAAGGCAGAAAAGAAACTAAGGAAAACGGAATCTCTGAACAGGATGTAAGAGGCAAAACACTTATTTGCACTGCAACACTTTGCAGCATCAGAGTCTACAAGATTAGAGAACATTTGTAAATGTGAATAAAACAACACATGTTGTTACTCTTAAGCAACATTATAAAATAATCAGAAGACTATATCTTGGGGGGGAGGGGGCAGAAGAGAGGGATGAGGTTTGATGGTTTTAAAAGCCACAACAAATTTGAAAGGAAATCCACTGCAGGCTGCAAAATTTCTGAGAAGATTGTTCTATTCTGTTTATTCCAAGGCAGCCTTCTAAAATTATCAATCACCATCTAATCAATATAAATATCTAAGCTGTATAATACTAGTAAAACATGTTTTAATGTACTCAAATACACGAGTATTTGCATGTTGATGCTAACAGATTGTTCCTTACCTGTAAAACTGTTACAACAAGAATGTAACTGCTCTTTTGAATAAACTGGTTTAAGGAGTATAGTAAACGTTCTAACAGAGGAAGAAAAAGTAAAGTCTCTACAGAGCTTACTTATATTTGACATTTATCTTGTGCTTTTCATGTTAAAAAGCACTTCACAAACATTTAAAGTTAAGTCAATTAAAACATTCCACCACTTGCACGAGTTAACTTCAAGCAGAGTGGCTAAACTGCATGACACTTTAATGACTCTGTCAACCTGGAAGGTGAGAAATGACTATCAGGATTTTGGGTTTCTTCTAAATAAAACCTAAAATTGCATCAACTAAGCTACACCAAGACATTTTTGAAGTTTCTCCTTTTCAATTTGATACCTCAGTCTCAAATGATTGTCTAAACAAATTATAGTTATAAAGCACAATTTGTCTGGAGAACAAGAAATGTCCATTCAAACTACAATACAATACAATATACAAGATACCTCTCCACTGCAGCATAAAAGAGTTTGGCTTTATGTGCAGATATTTCACATGATAATCAGAAAAACTAGAGTTCAAAGTTTGCACCTCATGAATGTAATACCTAGCTCTCTCTCAGCTACAATCATCAATCAATCTCAAAGCACTCTAAAAAGGAGGCAAGGACCACTATCCACACTTTACAAATTGGGAAAATGAAGCAAAGAGTGGTGAAGTGATTTTTCCATCTCTCTTATGGCAAATGCAAGAGAATCTGCAGTTAGGGAAGAAACTTTGTGATCAGAAGAAATTTTACAATTCTTAAGTGAAAGTTAGAATCTTTGTAAAAATGAATACAGATGTTCATTCCTAGCAACTTCTATGTAGGATAAACAGAAACATTAAAAAGAATTGGAACTTTTGTCATTCTGTGTAAAAGTATTGTGAGAACTCTGATGTAAATGCCCCACAACTGTTATTTATAAAAACTATTATATATTGAATTGACCAAAGAGGCCAGGAAACAGAGCCATTCAAACCCATTTTGTCTGTGTCTGAAGTATGGATGTGATAGGTAAATGATTACATGAAGGCCTCCCTGTCCCTCCCCTCATGCTGCTGTCTCTGTATCAGTGGAAGCAGCGCAGCGGGATGGCCAGACAGTGGTCAGTGCTTAGAGGAGAGAGAGCTTTTAAATTATTGCCCATCCCTGCTAAAGAGAGTTCCTCCTGATTTATGCATTACCTGGTAGGAACCCTGTAACTCCACCACTTAAAATGCCACTGGTGAGTGTCTTGTCATTATGTGAGTGTCTGAGTGACAGGAATTCATAGAACACTAGAACTGGAAGGGACCTTGAGAGGTCACCAAGTCCAGTCCCCCGCCCTCACCACAAGACTGAGCACCATCTAGAACCATCCCTGATAGATGTCTGTTTAACCTGCTCTTAAATATCTTCAGTGATGGAGATTCCACAATCTCCCTAAGCAATTTATTCCAGTGTTTAACCACCCTGACAGTTAGGAAGTTTTTTCTCGTGTCTAACCTTAACCTCCCCTGCTGCAGTTTAAGCCCATTCCTTTTTGTACTATCATCAGAGGCCAAGAAGAATAATTTCCTACTCCTTCTTCCTGTGACACCCTTTTAGATATCTGAAAGTTGCTATCATGTCCCCTTTCAATCTTCTCTTTTCCAAACTAAACAGGCCCAATTCTTTCAGTCTTCCCTTATAGCTCCTGTTTTTTAGACCTTTAATCATTTTTGTTGCTCTTCTCTGGACCCTTTCCAATTTCTCCACATCTTTCTTGAAATGTGGCATCCAGAACTGGACACAATACTCCAATTGAGGCCTAATCAGTGCTAAAGCAAATATTATTTCTGAGGAAATTGGGTCATTTTAAATTTAAATGCTTTCCTTTAAAGTTAGCAGACAGCATTTTGACAATCTCCCTAAAAAATTCTTCCAGGCACATTTCAGTATACAGCAAGTCTTTATCAAGTTACAAATCTCTTTCATGAAACTAACATTCACAATGGGAGTCACAACAGCTTTCACTATAACAACAGTGTAGAAACCAAAGTTTGTCAAAGTAGGCCTTTAACTGACAAACACTCCTCATTTGTGTTTGTTCAGTGTCTTGCAATACACCAAGATGGTTTAAGACATAATTTTTCTGTTATATCCTCTTCCTTTGCTTTTTGGAAAATGATTTTTTGGGAGGGGGTGTTTTAATGAGACTTACACAAGTCTGTTTACTCTGTGTACCTGTAGCCTTAAACAACAAAGTATGATAATGTAACTATCCTAAACAAATTTCAACTTTCAACACCAGATTTACCCTTATGAAAGGTGCCACAGAATCTCTGATGACAATAAACCCCCCACATCAGCAACAAGTGTCTGTTAATACCATGTGCTTAGACATTGTTTAATTACGACCAAAAGAAGAGTATTGCTTTACTGAAATCAAGATTTCTGCCTGGAGTACCACATTTTATAAACCAAAGAAGGTAATGAAATCATAGGAGAAAGTCGTATGGCTGCAGGTAACTTCAGTCAGAGTGGCTAGCAAAGATTTGTGAACAGTACTAGTTTTAAAACATTTAAAAATAAAGGCTGCTGCCAGATGAATCCTTTATGTAAATTTCCTTTTCATACGCTAGAGGGAATAAGTTTACAAAAACTCATCTTTGTTGCATATTAGAGGAAACGTAATGTGCGCAAACTATGTGAACTGCAAACTTATGATACATTTAAGTCAGAAAAACAGCAGAATCTATTAAAAATCTCCACTACATGCAGCACATCAACTCATCTGGGACTATGGAAGGCTTAAAAAGGAGAGCCAAAAAAACTCCCATACAAGTTAATGGTTAACAGAGAAGGAGGAGAGAGGTGCCAAAGCTAATTCTAAATCAACATTTGTGTTCTGTTTGTGAGCTGCAATCAGATCTCTCAACCTCTGGGGTTTCTCCTGTAGGTTTCCTGATCTTTTCAGAGCAATATTAATTCTCTGCATATGCATGGGAAAAGGGACACATGCTGGTAATGAATTGCATGTCCGTTTCAGGTTGAAAATAAGTCTCATGGTTTTTTAGTTTTTGATCACATCTTTGTGAAACCCACCTGATAGCCAAAGGGAAGTCCTAGAAGCTTAGCACTTATCAAAGTCAGAACATTTATGATTTATATGACCTTTGAAGCCTAACTGAAAAATTTGAGCTTAACACATTTGCAGCTGTGGAAGTTGAGCAAAAACCATTGTTCGTACACCTGGTTATGAACATTTTAAACTTTGGGAAATGTGAATTATAGCAGATTTTTCTTCCTTGGTCCACAAACAGCAGATAATTAGTGGGCAATAAGCAACCCACGGGCCAGATGAAGTTCACCACTGGCCAGCTGCCAGACGCTTTATTTAGTTTTCTGTGGGTTGGGCCACTGCTTCTTGCAGCTCCCATTGGGCAGGAACAGTGAACCGCAGACAACGGGAGCTGCAAGCAGCCATGCATGCAGACGCTCAGGTTAAGAAAAGCATCTGGCTCCCGGCCAGTGGCAAACCCTGGAAAATCGCAGGCCATTTATTGTCCAATGCCTATCCCTGCTTAAGATGCTCAAAAATAACATCTCAAAGCAGTCACCAAGGCTTTCAACTCTATCACCATTGTGAACAAGAGCAATCTGCTTCATCACCATGCTAAGTAACACAGTCTGTGGAAATCAATGAAGGTAATTACAGCAAGTTATTAAACCACGATGCAAAAGCATTGCAGAAAACTACAGATTATTTGGCTCATGCAGATGCAGGTACAGGTAAACTTCAGCAGAAAAACCTCAGCTATACACAGATTTATTCAGAGGTTAAAGGCTTCAAAATGAGGCTGTATAAAAGACATTGAACCAAGAACATCGATCCGTTAGGATTCCCTAAAATGACTGACAAGGGCTGAGGAGAACTTAACAGAACACTTTGAAATTGTTGATGCTCAGCCAGCTGTAGACTTAGTGTATTCAGATTCCTACCAGTAATGAAATCCCCTTTATGCGATGTTTAGAAAAAAATACCACTTAGCAGGCTGCCAGAAATTAGTGTGCAATTGTGCACAAGAGGCCACTTAGGGAACTATACCATCAGGATTTGAACAATTATTCCATATATTAGGAATCCTAGAAGAGCAGGGCATTTGATTTCCATTATGCCAAAGGAAGCAGGAATAGCGCACATGCATGAATACACATGCAAATTATACAGAAGTTTGTTTGAACTAGGGATATTAAATTTCTATTAATCAGCTAATCAAGGTGTCGATGGAATTTCCATCAACTCGATTAGTCAATGAGGGGGAGCTCTCACTATCTTGCTGCGCCTCTGCCTTTAAAATGCACAAGAGCCGCCTGCCCACCTTTTAAGCCAGCGTCCCCCAGCACCGGCTTGTGCCTGCCCTCTCCCCATTGCCTTTGTAGAAGGCAGCAAGGCAGAGCGGGGGGGGAAGAGAAGGGGGGAGAGAAGGAGTCCAGGCAGATCCGGAGAGTTGTCGTGTGGAGAGCTGGCTAAAAGCTGACTGCTTGCTTTTGACAAAGAGTGAGAGGAAAGTGCACAGTGTGCTGTAGTCCTCACCTCTGACTGGGGAACATAGGAGAAGATGAACCTGGACCTGCCCCAGCCAGGGGCATGCACACCTCTCCAGGCTGTGCCCACTGGAGCTTGGCCATGGAGAAGTACTTTTCACATGACTCCAAACAGCTGCAGCAAGAGAGAACTGGGGTAATCCTCTCTTCCCCAGAACAGCCTGCATACTGAACCTCTCCTGCCCAGGCCCACCCAGATCGATGATATTTAAATGAAGAAAAAAAATTAAGTGAGTTAAGGACCTGAGCAACACTGAGTAAATCTTCTAGTATTTAATTATATTAAACTGCAGTGTTTTGCTTAACACCAGGGCCAAAGCAGTTTACCACCTATTAGGCCCAATATGGAACCCAGCAGTCGCCCTCTGTACAAAGACAATGCCTTGCTAAGAAGCCAGTCTCAGCTGTCAGGAAGATGGAGGGCATACAGTCCTATGAGGTAATGTCCCAGGGTATAAATTTTGGTACCACTCAGCTAATATTTAAACTCTAGTTGAATGGTGGGTAACCTGCAGCCTGAGAGTTGCATGTGCCCCACTGGGTTTCTACATGCAGCCCATGAGACTTTTTGTTTACTGTTGCTCGCGCGCAGGGCTGCCAGATTCTGCTGGTTTCTGTTCACGTAGTTTTTTTTCCTATCAGTATTAATAAAGTGGCATGTACATAAAGCAGGAGTAGGAAACCTCAAGCCCCTGGGCCAGATGCAGCCCCCAGCTTGCCTGGATCTGGCCCCTGAGGCTCAGCATTGGAACTCCAGCTCCCAAGCCACCCATCCACAGGGTTGAAGCACACAAAATGTACTAGGCTGCCCCCCTCTTCCTCCTCCAGGCTGTGGTGTGTAAGGGGAATGTGGGGAGTGTCCTTCTTCTCAGTCAGGGGCTTCTCACTTGTGTGTGGCCCCAAACTGATTTTTCTGTGGGTCAGCAGCCCATGACCCCCCCACACCTGACAAAGAATGGGCATGTGAAGTGAGATGAGTGCTGATTGCACACAATACTGACTGAGAGCCATGCGCTCCTTCTGCATCCAACCAAAGCGCTGCTATAGATCACTGACATCTCCCGCAAATTCTAGGTACACGAGCACAGTTAACAAAACTATCCTATCCCAGGAGACCTTCTTAGTTACGACAATTTTGTGGCCCACAGAGATGGAGAAGGGCCACTCATGCAACCCACTCACTAGCCTAGGCTGCCCATTGCTGCTCTAGCTGCTAGGTTTGGATACAAATAATGAAGAGTAACAAGACTGGTCAGTCTTCATTGTGCTGCAATTTGGGAAAGCTATGAGCAGCAGCAATGGAACTGGATTTGTCTGAACACGTTACCTCTGCCTACACAACAGTTAGAAACGTATTTATGTAAAAGCTTAATTCCATGGAGAATCTAATGGCATTGGAGCTCTTCAGTCACTAGGAAAAGCTTCCTGCTCACCAGAGAACAGCTTTTTCAAGCTCTACCAATACCTACATGGACTGAAATAACAGCATGACTTGGGCCAAACCTACACTGCCAAGTTACCCCAGAGCTGTAATTTTCACAGTTTCCAAACTGGCAAGGCACATAGTGTGCACTAATTCTACAGTCAGTGTGCTCTAGGTAAACCACCTCTGCAAAAAGCACAGAGTTTGCTGTGCTCTGGATAGTGCACTGGGGTGCCAGTGTAGACACCATGGAGAAGTACTGCATCCTGACCGGCCTCCAGCACCCTTCCCACAATATCTGTTCACACCTCTCTAGTCATCTGTTTGAACTCTACTGCCCTGCTCAAGTGACCAACCAGGTGGAAATTTGAAAGTCCCCTTCCTGTTAACTCAGTGATGCGTGGTGTTCTCAGCACCTCTCTCCAGTAAGCCATTCCTGCTACATGCACCAGGAGATCCCTGGCTTGGAAACATGCCAAGGTGCTAGATCTCATTTGTGTTTGGGGAGAGGAGGTAGTCCAGTCACAGCTGTGCTCCAGCTGTAGGAATGATGGTATCTATAGGCAGACCTCTAGTTGCATGATCAAAAGGAGCCATGACCACGAGGAACTACTACAGTGTAGGGTCAAAACGAAGGAACCATGAAACACCTACCACAAGGCACTGAAAGCAAACTGCTTCTCTGGTGCTGTCCCTACAGCTTACAAAGAGTTGGATGATATACTTGCGAGGTGACCACACCTCTCCACTCCAAAGATCCTATGGAAACCTCAGGATCTCAGGGGGCATATGGCAGTGGACTGAGCCAGGAGGAGGAAGTTGTGGCTGAATGTGCTCATGGGGAGAGGGCCACAGAGCCAGAGGGGAATTGGCAGCCGTAGAGGTTTGCAGCCAGGAGCTGTTTTGTACCCCCCTAAAGAGACTGAAGAGACTATTTCTACCAATTGCAGTTAACCTAAGATTCTGGAATAGAAATATTATTCATTAAATTGTTTGTATTTGACAGCTCTGTGTGTACAGAGTTTTGAGTAATTTGTGCAAGTTTATATAACAAAGAAGTAAAATCTAATATTAACAAGTGTGAAAATACAACTTCAGGGCTGGTAAAAATGCTGGAGGGACTCAAGGTTATATGAAGTACCTCCTTTTAAATCATTTGAAGATTACTGTGTGATGCTGGCAATTCAGGTGCCAGCTCTTGCCAAGGCTTTAGGCCACAGCCAAGCACTGAAACTTATTGCTGGAAACCTGTTTCACCTCTGTGTTAGTATGGCTAAGATGGGTACTGAACTTATAAGGATGAATTTAGTTGGTTAGATTTATGAAATGCTTGTAAATTGCTGCATTTGTTAATTTCATTTATCTTTATTACATTATAAAGGTAAATATTTACATTTGTTTATAACTAAAAAAAAAGTTTGTCCTGAAATTGTCAAAAGGGATCACCTCCTTCTCATTAAGAAAGCTATCAAAATTTAATGGGCCACTGTATTGGAACATCACAATACAAAAACCTTTGTTAATTTCTCCTTTACACTCATGAAGAAACTACATACAAAAGAGCTTATCCATCAGCTTGAATTATGAAAGAAGGAAATACATAACGAACAAGAAAATGTTTCCTCTTTTTCTGTTTGGACTCTGACAAAGCTAGAGCTATAAAATATAAGTGGGCACCCCTGTATCAACCTGGCTTATCCCAAAAATATATTCAGCACTGGCTGACTGCTACAATACTGATGAGGTCAGATTGTAACTCGCCCATGTGCATCTGTTTGCCTGCTTTACCCTGTAAATAGTTCTTATTTCTTTTTCCTAGTTAATGAATCCGGAAGTAATTTACTAGAAGATTAGCTACAAGCATTGTTTTTCATGTGAGATCTGAGGAAAACGACAGAGACCTGTCTCTTCCAATTGAAAGCAACCTGACATTTCTATGATCTTTGGTATATAACAATCAACCATCATTAAATCCAGCTTGCCTGGGTGGCAAGATAACCTGGAATGCCCAAGGAGTCTGTGACTCCATGGGAAGAGTTCAGGAATTCACATTTGTTACTGGTTTGGTGAAATCTAATTGCAGAACATACAAGCAGATCAGGGTGACTGCCCTACTTTTTGATAGCATGCTCAGAGTTTGGCACTCAAGGTCATGAACAACTCCAGACAACATGACTTACTATACTTCCCATCAATGGTTCCCCTTCAAATATTTTAAAAGCTATTCAAATTACATTAGCTGAGAAATAGCTGAAGTAAAAATGAAAAGATATTTAACATTTTCTTGTTGGTGTAACCCAATTCCCACCAGTAGTTTTTTTGTTTTCAAAACAGAAAAATAGTTCAATTTAAAGCCTCTTCTCCCTGTCTGATCACTCTTAAGAGACTGTCAAGATACAAATGAGGTGTTTACTAGGGATGTTAAATTTCATGTAGTCAGCTAATCAAACAATCGCTGGAATTTCTTCAAAGCCGTAGTAGGCTTAGCACCTGGCCTTGGGAGCTAACCCCACTGTGGCTGTGCCTTTTAAATGTAGTAGAGTCAGGCGACTCTTACTACATTTAAAAAGCAGAGGCGAAACAGAGGAGCAGGTGTGAGCCAAGAATCAGCTGATTCCCAGCTCACAACCAGTCCCCCGCTGCACCTTTGCCTCCCTTGTCCCTCCCCATGGAGATTGTGTTGGGGGGGGACCAGCTTGCTGGCTTCCCCCCCCCCTTTTGCTGCCTCTGATGGGCAACAAGGGGGAAGGAAGCAATTAGTTGAGTAGTCATTCTACTACTCACTTACATCCCTAGCATTTACACTATGCTTTCATTAGTGCTTCCACCTTTGGAGCAGAACTAATGTAAACAAAATCCTAAGCAGCTACTAGAGCTTTAGATATGCGCAGCATTGCTGTAGCTATATTGGTCCTCGAGCATGAGACACACAAGAGATAGATAAATAAAATCTTCTACCGGACCAACTTCTGTTAGTTCAAGATACCAGGTTTTAAGCTGCATAGAGCTCTTGTGTGTTTTGTGTTTTAGACGGCACAGGGTTAAACACACCGGTAGCTGCCTGGATCCAAAAGCTACCCAACGGTGGAGGGAGGGACACGACTCAGATCTCTGCCAGGTTGCGAGTCAGGCAGAACACAGCTTGGGGGGGGGGGGGGGAGGGAAGGGGAGCCTGTGAAGTTAAACACCTAGAGATCCCAGTAAGCACCACTATGTGTTGCCCAGAACAGGGAAGTGAAACAGGGCTACCACAGCAGGTTGGCAGAGGACAGAGGGTCAGATTCCACCAAAACCCATTCCCTCTTTCTGTACCCACAACTGCAGTTCTGCTTGACAGTAGGCGTGCAGAGTGCACTAATGCCCATGCCACACTCACAGTAGCGAGGCAATGGAAGAAATAAGTAGGGAAGGATCTGCGAGGGTGGGGTCCAAGCTAAGTTCTCTCTAGGGTGGGCACTTTCATGAGCGCACAAAAAGAATTTTAGTCCTGCTCACCTCCTTAGCAGAGCCACGCAGCAGTGTGCCTGCAGCCTGCACTAACCATCCTACTGGCGGAAGAGCTAGCTGGTGGTGGTGGGCTTGGTTGGGGAGTGGGGACTGTCTGCTGTTCCCGACTCCCCAGGACCAGAGCTGTGGCCAGGCAGCTGCTGCTGAGGCGGGCTGTGTGGTGGGTGGCTGCTGAACCTAGAGCTGGGCCTGCAGTATGACTGCTCCTAGGGCAGGGTCTTCCTGCATACCTGTTTTCCTCCCTTCCCACCCCTTCTTCCTCTCACTGCCCTCTGGTTCTCAAAGGCCACTGCCCCTTCAGCTCCCTGCTGCCTACCCCACCCCCAGTCCTCCGCTCCCTGAAAACCCTGGGGACTGGCAGCAGCTTCCCTCCGCCCCAGGCATGGACTTGCAGCCAGCTCCGTGGGGAGCAGCCCGGAGCAGCCCCTGCCCTCCACACAGGCTGCCCTGGGAGCAGGGCTGAGGTCCCAGCAATGGGGGGCTGGGGCATCTGCACTGGGAGAGTCTCTCAGGGAACAGCAAGAACATCCCCCTCCCTTGCATGGTGGCACACATACGAACACATGCACATGACCTCAGTATTGGTACACACAAGAAAAGTCATTCTGCTCATGGATGGAAAATCTTAGTGGGAACTCTGGGTGGAAATAGTGCTAGTTTGGAGCACATGTGGGAGGTGCAAGGTGGGTGCAGAAGAGGCCAGAGGTGATATAGGAAGTGACCACATATCCCTCTCAAAGCTTTAAACTGGACCCTCTGCCCATAACCCACTGTTGGAGCTGAACCAGCTATTGCTATAAAAGGAATTTTTTTGGCAAAAAATCCTAGCATAGACTGTATCACAGTAACTCTGGTACAGTAAGAGTTAAACAGGTTACACCTAGACATCAGTCTTGACAAGAAATATGAAGAGTTGAAAACAAATTAAGTTAGGCACACAAATTTAAACTGTTTTCACTCTTTTCAAGGCCATCTTTTTCTACAGGCTGTTTAATAGGAAGTCTAATGTAAACAATATTGTTCTTTGTGAAGAGCACATGAGACAATGCTTACAAATAAAATTAATGATTCAATTTTATCTCCTTAAACAAAGTTGGAACTTTGTACTACAGTGCAAAGAACAGTCTGAAGAGCATGCAAGGTTTAGGAGTCTAACTACAGCATAAGGTCTGAATCCTGAAATTCACTAACTTAAATAGAACTATTTGCAGTGCATAAATTTAAGTATATACACAAGTCTTTGCAAGATCAAGGCCTAATTTGTAATTAACTGGTTTGACAAGTACAAGATATACAACAATATGTGATCATAAAGGACTGTAAACCTAAAATTAGCATGAACACATGATCCTCTTAATTCAAAGGAGAGACTTATGAATGATTTTTTAATTTAAATATAATTATTTTTAAAAGAATTACTAAAATTTTAATTACTACCAGGGAAATACAGCAACAGATTATCATACTTTTGCACACCTGAGCATATAGCAGCATTTAGTTTTTGGCACTATGTGATTAGTACTAGAGGTATACTAAAGCGTTAAATAATTAACAAATTAACATAGCTAATATTTAAACATTATTTTGATTAAATCAAAAGTCACAATAGAGTACAATTCATTAAGGGTCAATTATAGCAGTATTATAAATGTAACACACATGTTATTGATTGTCAAAGCAAAAATGTCTGCTGGAGAACACAGTTTAATCTTTATATATCAATAAACTGAATCCCCAAAGAAACTGCTGAAGTGATTCTCAAAATAAACTTCTGTAGTTTGTTTTTAAACTACAGTTTACAAAATAAGGGAGCCTGTCTGAAGCATGCTCACAATACACAAAGTAACTGCCTAGGACCATACCAAGACTAGCTTAATCTAGTCAGAAAGAGAACAAAAGGGCTACGTCTAGACTGGCATGATTTTCCGGAAATGCTTTTAACGGAAAAGTTTTCCATTAAAAGCATTTTCGGAAAAGGGTATCTAGATTTGCGCAAAAAAGCCCCGATCTTTTGCACAAAAGTGCTTTTGCGGAAAAGCGTCCGTGCCAAACAAATCTCAGCTGTCTACACTGGCCCTTTTGCGCAGAAGTTTTGCGCAAAAGGGACTTTTGCCCGAACAGGAGCAGCATAGTATTTCTGCAAAAAGCACTGATTTCTTACAGTGGGAAGTCAGTGCTTTTGCGGAAATTCAAGCGGCCAGTGTAGACGGCTGGCAAGTTTTTCCGGAAAAGCGGCTGATTTTCCGGAAAAACTGGCCAGTCTCGACACAGCCAAGCAGTCCTGCAAATTATCATCTTCCACCAGAAAGTGTCTTATAAACTGGTGATCTACGGCAGAACTACTTGTCTGAGCCAAGCAACTGACTACTGTATTGAATTTTGTAAAAGAGTATAGCTAGAAAAGACACTAGGTTAATTGTATGTGAAAGTTGTTATGCCATCCACCAATATCTTCTATATATTTGAGAGAGCTTGAGAGTGAGTAACTTTGTTCATTCAAGAACTCCTAAACAGTAAGAGCTAGGACCACCAAATTCGGTATGCAGCTTCCTCTTATCATACCTTAAAGCAAGGTAAGGGTTTGGTTGTGCAGGGGGAGAGAGGGAGGGAGAAGGGGCTGAAAACCAAAAACATACAGAAAGGAAATGGAATCACAAGGTAAGTGAAAGGGGCTGGCTGGGTGCATGCCCCCTCCTGTCCAGGACAGCCCCAGCCCATAGCCTCCAGCCCCGCAAGCACCCCATTGGGCAGAGGAGGCTGATGCTCTCATCACCCCTTTGTACAGGAACTCTGCTAGCTGTTCCCTTTGTCAGCGTGAGTGGAAAACGCAACATTTTCTACATTCCTCAATCTGGTTGGGGGATCACAGAGGGCAGACGAACCCCCTCCCAGGCCCATCCCAGAGCAATGATTTAAATCAATAAAAAACAAAAAATAATTGAGTTAAAGGTCCAAGCAATGCCAGGTAAATCTAATAAAAATAGATATGTTGCAAAAAATATATAAATAGGAAAGTTTGAAATGTAAAGGTCTCTCTTTTAAAAAAAAAAAAAAAAGGAATGTTAGGATTAAACAGCCATTCATTTTCATATAAAAAAAGCAAAGCTACTTCAGACTGATTCACAGATTAAATATTGTGACCAGTAAAGCTGGTTACATCTTGCTTCTTGATGATCAAAAACCTAGTACCTGGGATGTAAAAGGTTAAATGTTATTCATCACCCTTATTAGGTGATACGTAGGGGTGCCAGTTAACTGATAACAATAACTAGTGGAGGCTGGAGCAGCACCCCACCTGCCATAGGCAGGAGGCTGCTTCAGCCTGGGCTTCTACAATTGTCTGGAGTAGCCCCTATCTGCAGTGGGCTTGGGCATCCTGCAGGCAGGGGCTGCTCTGGTCGACCAGAGCAGCCCCTACCTGTGATGTGCCCAGGCCCACTGCAGACAGGGCCCAGCTGGAGCATCCTCTACCTAATGCTGGGGGATGACAGGTGGCAGCTCCAAACCAGGCCCCCTGCTCAAGCCCCCTTTAACCGGTTAACCAATTAAATAGGATTTTACATGCCTAGTACCCATCAACTATTAGTCACCCTGCAAGGTGAAAGATTATTGAATTAGTGGAGGGCATATATTCTATAGCATCTTCATCAAATATTTAATATTCTGCATTTTAGTTTAACAGAGTCACAGATAAGAAAACATATGGTACTACTCTGCAATTATGTAAGTTATCCCCTGAAATTGTAACAAGAGGAAAATATGGTAGGTAACTGATCTAATTAAGGCTTTGATGCAAGTTTTAAGCAAGGAAACCTATTTTTGAGTGACACATTGGCAACTAAGTTTTAAATTCTTTTCTCTCACTAGACCCATGTCCAACCAGTTCTGAAGCAGTAGCCACTACAGTGGCTAGTGCCTAGCATGTTGGACACCACAGCACTAGACTATACAATATGCCAGAGCACAGTACCCTTTGATTGCAAAAGGAATTGCACACACCAGCTTTCATGATTATTACTCAGATAACACTGCAACCATCCTTGCATCAAAGCCCTGCTACTCTTAACTAACAGTTAATAAACATGCAACTCAGCACTATAGGAACACTTACACTTTTTTCCTTCTCAAGGGCAAATGCTCCTTGTTAAGGTAGGCTTGATGCTCTCCATTAGCATGTTCAATCACAGCACTAGGAGCAGCCAGTAGCGGACCTAGGAGATGACAGGACTGTCTTCAGGTCCACACACAAAAACACAATTGAACAGGAATCTGTTTGAAGGGGTATCTAATAGGCATGTTGATCACCCAAAAAGTGCCAAGAGTGGGGAAAAAAATCTTTATCTGACCTACCGTTCTTGAGTCTATGCCACTTATAGTGCAGGTTAAAAGTGTCAAAAGGAAAATCACAGACTGTTTATATTTACAGAACTACATTATCATGCTGCTGCAAATGCTCTAATTCATCACTATCAAAAATGAAAGTTCGTTCATACAGACGGGCACCTTACGCCAAAACTCACCCCAAAAATGAGGTTTCATTATTTTTAATTTAAAATTTACACAAGCTCTCACACATGTATTAAGCTCATCTAGACAATTATAACAGTTATCAAAAAGAATTAACACATTAAAGGACAGCCCTGTTATACCTTAATGTTTACTCATTTGAGCAGTAAACCTTTATAAGAATTGTAATTGAAAAGTCAACTCAAGAACCTTCCCTAAAAATTAAAAAAATACACCTGAAAGGGAGATGGTAGAATGCTTTTTGGTGAACACTATCTTTCATTTAAACAACTGTACAGACTTCTGTACAGGAAAAACTGCATAATTTTAGTTAATCTTTTCCAAACTATTTACAGAGCATTTACCTCCATTCTCAATAGATTTAATACTCTGCTTCTGTTCCTCTATTTTATCGCCTCCAGGAAACATACTGCAGTCTTTAAGAAAATACATTTTTTTAAGAGGTTGCTTTTAAATTTCTCCTCTCCATCTACACATTTTCTTCTTATGGAAAAATAAGCTAATTCCAAGAAACTTTCCATTACAACAACTTCTATTTTATTAGCCAACTTTCAATACAAACAATTCAGTGATTTAGAAACAGGAACAAGCTGCTACCACATTTTAATCAGTATCTAAAAACAGATTTCAGTCTGATTTAAAATAAACTGCATGAATACATGATCCAATTAAATCCTAATTATGTAAGTTGTAGGCAGGAGTATTTACACAGGCACAGATTACAGCTATTAGTCTAAAGAGGCAGGACAGAGGCCCTTTTTCCTTTTTATTGTGCTAACTACATTGCTGGGGGGGTTGTTTCATTATTAAATTCCTTCCTCTTTCAGGGGATAATTTTTTTAAACCTATGTGGTCAAGAATAGCAGCAGAAGCATGCATAGATAAAACAAACTTGGAGAACTAAAAGATGACTCCTGTCATCTGAAGTGGGTTGTGCCCATGAAAGCTCATGATACCATCCACATGTTTTGTTAGTCTTTAAAGCACTACCAGACTATTTGTTGTTTAAGTTTTTCCTTTTACAGACTAACTCAGTTACCCCTCTGAAGCTAAAAGAAAACTGTCCCTTTCACTAAACGATGATTCATTGTGGTACTCTCCAAAGTCAGGAACTACTCTCCCAAGTAAGAGCCAAAAGAGCTATAAGAAAACACTCACTTCACTGTATAACTCTGAAATGTATGAAAAGTTCAGAATGTAGAAGCATAGAACAGGAAATCAATCAGTACTTCAGCTGAGAAAGGTGCACTGAAATGAAAGTTGACAAGAATATATTGTTTTTTTAAACATGAGTGTAGTGACCTAGATTCAGACAGGGGATTTCCATGGAAAGAAAATAAGCGTAACACCCCTTTCTCTAGCCTCCCAAAAAACAAAACTCCCACACCACTACTGAATTGGCCCCAAGCCCCTTACTAGGGATGTAACTATATTAGAGCCTGCAGCAGGGGTCAGCAGCCAGCTCACCAGAAGCGGAGCAGGCATAAGTCGACTCCTGGCATGCACAGACTCCCGAACGTCAGCCCCACTCCCAGGCAACTGGCTGTGCTGCAAGCTCTGCAGTATAAGCTTTATACTGCAGAGCCCACAATATGTAACTACTAAGATTTTTATAAACAATTTTTTTTTTACATCCCTAATACTCACCCTCTCAACCCCACCAAAAATAGTGCTATCCCTTATGTCTTTCCCTAGATCATCACTGAGGAGTTAAAGACCTACTCTCACAGGTCCTGGGGACACGGCTACACCCCATAGGTTGAAGCTGTTTCCATATACAGGGCTTACAGTTTGGTTCAATGGCTTTCAACATCCCCACCGTACAAAATGCTCCGCACCCCTGCCTACCCCACCACAAGTTTGAGAGACTGTGTAAATACTTATGATCTCTCTGCATGGGGAAGGTCTGAGTGAGTCACAGTCTAGTCTGCCTCTCCCCCCCCCCATGCCATAGGTGAGGCTGGAATAATCCCTAATGTTACAGTTCTCCCCACTCCGGCAGAGGTAGCACGGGAGGTTGTAGACTCCCCCCCAATACACACACCCACACCCGGCCGGGGTAACCAGGAGGGCCGCAGTCGCCCCACACACACATCCCAGAAAAAGGTAGCATGGGATCCGCACTCCTCCTCACCACACACACCAGACAGTAGTGTCCCCCCCCACACACACACCAGACAGTAGTGTCCCCCCCCCCCACACACACACACACGCCGGGGCAGGGAGAGAGCAGGGGGACGCGGTCTCCCCTAACCCCCACTGCCCCCAGGGTAGGAAGAGAGCAGGGGGGCCGCTGTCTCGCCCCTCCCTCCCCCCCGGGGCAGGGGTGACACGGTGCGGGGCCCAATGTCAATGCCGGGGCCGCCCCGCGGGCACTTTACCTCCGAACAGGTGCGGCGAGAGGTGCGCGGGCAGCGAGCCGATCACCAGCCGAGGCCCGCCGTGTCCTCCGCCCCCTGCGGGCCGGCCCCGGCCGCCCTCCTCGGCCGCGCTGTTGACCGAGTCCTGCGAGCCGTAGGGGCCGCTGCTGTGGGGGATGCTGAACGCTGACTGGGCCGCCCTGGCCCCAGAGGCTGCCGCCGCGCCGAGGGACCTGCTCCGGGGCGCCGCCACGGGCGGAGCGGCCGCAGCTCCCGCCGCCGAGCCCCCGGGGGCGGCCTGAGGCGCGTATCGCCCGCTGGCCCCCGCCGAGCGCCCGCCGGTGCCGTTCGCGCCGCCGCTGCCGGAGGGCAAGTCCCCGCCCGAGTACGCCCGGGTGCGGCCGTTGGCGGCCGGGCCGCTCTGCTTGGCGCCCATAGTCCCGGCGCCCTGCGCCGCCGCCCTGAGGCGGCTCCGGGGGGAGCGGGCGGCCCCGGAGGCAGCGACTCCCCGAGGGGCGCGCGGAGAGGGGTGGGGAGGCGCGGTCCGGCCCGCGCTGGCTCGGTGCCGCCGGGATCCGGCTCAGCTGGTGCTCCCGGAGCGGCCGCTGCTCTCGGGTCTCGGGCGCCGGCATGAGCCGCTCGGGACGGCGCTGACTCCGGCCGCCGCCGCCACTGTCCGGGGGCCGAGCCCCGGCGCCGCCGCCATCCTCCGCCGCTCGCTCGCCCCGCCGTGCGTGGCTGTGCCGAGGGGCGGCCCCGCCCCTACTGTGTCGCCATCGTGGGGGCGGCACCGGCGGGGAGAGGGTGCGACGGGAGCCGCCCCCTCGCTAGGTGCAGCCCGGGGCGCCCCAAGCCCTGCCCCCAGCTACGAGCCACTGGCTGCTGCCGCTGCCTGGAAACCCCCCAGCACACCCGCTCTTCCCCCGCCCCCTGGCCCGGAGCCGCCCCCTAGGGGTAGGCTGGGTTGCGGGGTCAGGAGGGAAGCGTGGTTCCCCTCCCCCCTTCACCGCGAGGCAGAGAGGAGCAGGCCCTGGTCTCCCACTTGTGTGGCTCAGGGGCGGGAGTGAACCGGAACTGCCAGTGAATGCACCCGCAAGGGCTGCTGCAGAGCCCTCTAGGGACCCGGCGCACCTGTTACTGCTCCCCGACCCCAAGCAGGTGGCTGCAGCTCTAGCCGCTGCTGGAGGAGCAGAGCTCAGATTCTAGTGGGGCATACACGCAAACGCTGCTTTCAAAGGGGGTTGCAGCCGCGGCAGAAATAGGGCTGCTTCGGGGCCCCACCTAAGCCTCTTGGAAAGGCAATTAAACATTTTAAAGCTGTCTACTCACAGTTCATGGTTGCCCAAATTCTTGATAGTGGAAAGTTGTTGGGTTTTTGTTTGGTTTGGTTTGGTTTGGTTTGGTTTTCTTGGGGCTTTGTTTGGGTTTGTTTTTTTGAAGGCCCAGCTCCTGGAAACGTGAAATGAAGGGAGAAACTGATCTTTCGTTTTAAAGAAATGTTCCAACCTTACTTCTCTAGAGAAAAAAAACCTGAAAAAGAGATATGGCCCTTGAGCTTGGGGCATCACAAAAAACTAGGAAATCCACACATTAGTGGAGTTGCACAAGGATGAATTTAGGTCTTCATCTTTAAAATGTAATAATCCAGTTCTAGCACATGCCATAAAGGTGGGGGGAGAGTAACAAAGCACAGCTACGTGCATTAAAATCACTCTCAGTTGTATGCAGCACGGATAACTGCATTGGCAGCTGTGCACAGAAAACAGATGTATGTGTGTGTGTACATCCAGGGCTCTACCACCTAAAATGGAGTAGCTATGAATGAGTACTGTTATGTTACAAAGAAATTGTGTGGGCAGCTTCCATTCTTACTAGACAATTTGTACATGAATGAAAACCTTGCCTAAGATTAGTGAGCTTTCTATTGAAATGTGTAAAAGACATAATTACTCACTGTAGTTACCACAATACAGGCAGTCCCCGGGTTACGTACAAGATAGGGACTGTAGGTTTGTTCTTAAGTTGAATCTGTATGTAAGTCGGAACTGGTGTCCAGATTCAGCCGCTGCTGAAACTGATCAGTTTCAACAGTGGCTGAATCTGGACTCCAGTTCTGACTTACATACAGATTCAACTTAAGAACCCCAGGCATCCCCAAGTCAGCTGCTGCTGAAACTGATCAGCGGCTGATTCCAGGAAGCCCGGGGCAGGGGCTTCCTGCAGTCAGCCACTGGTCAGTTTCAGCAGCGGCTGACTTGGGGACGCCTGGGGCAGAGCAGCTGGGGTGCTGCTGGGTTGGTCCAGTAGAGCCGCCGCTCCTCAGCGCTACTGGACCAACCCAGCAGCACCCAAGCTGCTCTGCTCCAGGCGTCCTGATTCAGCCGCTGCTGAAACTGACCAGCAGTGGCTGAATCAGGACGCCTGGGGCAGAGCAGCTGGGGAGCTGCCGGGTTGGTCCAGTAGCGCCCAGAGCGGTGCTACGGGAACAACCAGCAGCGCCCCAGCTGCTGTACCACAGGCATCCGGAGCAAAGCCGCGGAGCACGGGGGTAGCGGGACAGCCCAGATGCGCCGTGGCTGTCCTGTTGCCCTCGGGCTCCGCGGCTTTGCTCTGCTTTGCTCCCCGTCTCCCTGGTCTGCAGACCAGGGGGACGGGGAGCAAAGCTGCGGAGCACACGGGCAGCGGACAGCCCAGACACGTCTGGGCTGTCCGCTGCCCGCGTGCTCCGCTGCTTTGCTTCCTCTCCCTGGTCTGCTGGAGACCAAGGAGACGGGCCCCATTTGTAACTGCGGATCCGACATAAGTCGGATCCGCGTAACTCGGGGACTGCCTGTATAGGCATAGCTGAGATTTATCTTGGAGTTTGGGTTTTAGAGAGAGGTTCATTTCATGTCTCAGAAGGCAGACTCCCCTCCAACTAATACCTAGTTTTTGCGTTAAAGTATTTGCGCAAGAAAGCGTCTACACTGGCATGTACTTTTGCGCAAGAGATGTGCTTTTGCGCAAAAGCATCTGCACCAGTGTAGATGCTCTCTTGCGCAAGAAAGCTCTGATGGCCATTTTAGCCATCGGGCTTTCTTGCACAAGAAATTAACGTTGCCTGTCTACACTGGCCTCTTGCACAAGAACAGTTGCGCAAGAGGGCTTATCCCTGATCAGGAGCATCAGAGTATTTGCGCAAGAAGCACTGATTTTATACATTAGAACGTCAGTGTTCTTGCACAAGTACTCGCAGCCAGTGTAGACAGATGGCAAGATTTTGCACAAAAGAGGAACAAGTTTTAGGTAATTTTATTTTGATGTCTGTAAAACTTGAAAATTTAAACAGCCACATTTTAACATAAAAATACATCATCAGTCATCTTTAGAAACAGGTTTATAGAGCACAACAAGATTCTTAGAAGACCTGTTTCCCATTCAAGATATAGATGTATCAACCGTAATTTAATTTTAATAGGATATAATGGTCCAGATTCTCATGAAAGAGTGGATTATCATTACCTGATTCACAAATATGGCTGCTACAACCACAACAAAAAACTCATAGGGGCCTAGGGACTACTGAGATTTACACAGGCTGGCCATGCTCCATAAAAGGGCTGTATGCCAACTGAGAATTATCAGAATAGCTGCTATATCTGCCCAGCCTTCAGTATGTGCTCTTCTGCGCCTGCCACTCCACCTGCATAGAGTGACAGGGCATGTTTGGCACAGAAACAGATTATACCAGTTTAGAGATTTCCCAGGCTGGGGAAATTTTAAACCCCTTAGTCTTTTATTCAGACAAATTTCCTAGTGACTAATGAAAGTTTAATATAAATGAGGACTGCCAAATTTGGCCCTATACATTGAACCTTTTGAGTAACTGATTCAATCTCCATCTGACAGATCACATCAGGGTGATCATATTTTAAAAATAAAAAGATGATGTGATTGAATATGTCATACATGGGATGTAGGAGTAGAATTCCTACAATCAATCACCCAGCACAAACTGTCTATATACATGAGCATGGCATATAATAGGGTACATCACTGTGAAGTTTTTCTATATAACAACCCAGGGCTCTCATCTTTTGGTAAATTCTCCAACATTGCAAATTTAAATAACTCCACACAGCTGCGTCCATATCAGTAATAGTAGTAGTGGAATAATTTGAAGTACTGCCAAAGATTATTCAACTGAATTTTCTAATGTTCTTAAAACTTAAATTTTCTAAACAAAATATTACACCTGTGCTGACAACTTTTATACTGTTTGTGGCTGTGAATAGAAGCAAATAAGATTTTTAAACCTATGTTAGCATGCCTTGGGAAATCACATCTTTCTTAGTTAAACTGTTAAAGTCAATGGGGTTGGGGGTGGTCACATTAGAGTAAGTTAAGCCTTAGTGGTTTTGTGAGTTTTCTATTCACACATAACTGAACACCCTTTCCCACCCCTCCTCCAAGGCCCTGCCTATGCTTCTGCCCTTTTTCTGATGCCCTGCTCCCACTCACCCCACAGCCCCTCACCACTCTGTCACTTGCTCTCCCCACTCTGACTCACTCTTTTTCACTGGGCTGCCTCCGGTCTGTGGTGCAGGAGGGGTGAGAGCTCTGACTGAGGGTGCAAAGTCTGGGATAGGGCCATAAATGAGGAGTTTGGGGTACAGGATGGGGCTCTGAGCTGGGGGGGAGAACCAAGGAGTTTGGCGCATGGAAGGGTGGTCCAGTCTGAAGCAGGGGGTTGAGGCATGGGAAGAGATAGGGGCTCTGGGCTGGGGGGAGAACCAAGGAGTTTGGCGCATGGAAGGGTGCTCCAGGCTGAAGCAGGGGATTGAGGCATGGGAAGAGATAGGGGCTCTGGGCTGGGGGTGCAGGTTAGGGAGTGGGATCTGAAATGAGGGATTTCATATACAGAAGGGAAGGGGGTTGGAGTGCAGGGGGAGAGTGAGAACTCCGGCTGAGTGTATGGGCTCTGGGGTGGGACTGGGGATGAGGAATTTGGGCTGCAGGATGGTGCTCTGGGCTGAGATCGAGGGTTTCAGAGGGCAGGGGTTGGGGCACACGGGGATTAGGGGTGCAGGCAGTGCTTACCTCAGGAAGCACTGGTATGTCTCCATGTAGCTCCTATGTGGAGGTGTGGCCAGGCAGCTCTGGGTGTGTCTACACTGCACCGTTATTTCGAGATAACTAGTGTCATTTCGAAATAACAATGCAAACGTCTATACAGCCATTCTGTTATTTTGAAATAATGGACAGCTTATTCCGAAATCTATAAACCCCATTCCACAATGAATAACGCCTATTCCAAAATAGCTATTTCAAAATAAGGTGTGTATAGATGCTCCACTGCTGCTATTTCAAAATAGCCCCATCCCAGGACCATTCTAAGTTATTCCTCCCCAGTGCCTCCTGGGGCTCTAAATCAAGATAGCACGTCTACATTAGGGAAACCTGCCTCGGACTAATTTTGAGGTTTCCCTACGGTGTAGACATGCTCTTTTGAAATAAGCTATTTCAGAATAACTATTCTGGAATAGCTTATTTTGAAATAAGTGTTCAGTGTAGACACACCCTTTGTGTGCTGCCCCATCTGTAGGCACTGCCCCTGCAGCTCTCTTTGACCAATGGGAGCTACAGAGGCAAAACTTGGGGTGGGAGCAGTGTGCAGAACCTCCTGCCTGCCCCTACCTATGCCTAGGAATTAGAGGAAAGACATGGTGGCTGCTTCTCAGGAGCCACACAGCACAGAGACTAGCAGTGAGACTGGCAGCACCACTATATAGCAGCACTAAGCAGACAACAGCCCAGTCAGCACTGCTGATCAGAGCCACAGGATACCTGGTCACCCTACTAGCCCTGCTCATTGTAGGTCTGGATAACGCTGTAGTACAAGTGCTCACCTCTAGTTCACACATACCTAGTATCAGTACAGCTGCTAGAACAACAATGGAGAATTTCTTAAAATGCTCAGTGGAACACCATATTTTCAGAAATTCTCCTACTGTTGATCTAGCAGCTGAGCATTCATTGTTGATAGGAACATAGATATGGGACTCAAGTGTATTCTGTTCAATTCAGATTTAAACAATATAACTCATACAAAAGTTTAAGGTGCCCCAACAATTAATTTGATGGACAATCACAGAATAACCACCCAGCAGTGTAAAATTAGTCAAGCACGGGAAACAATTTCATCTCAGCCAGTAAGTAAATCAGCTGTCCTCAATTCATGGCCACTTGTAGCCCAGTCACCATACAGCGGTGGCCTATGTGGCAGCATCAGGGCCATACAGGTAGTATATGAATATTGTTTAAATACGGCCCACATAGTACATGTGAAGCTGCATATGAGGGACACAGTGGTAAATAGGTTGAGAATCACTGCAATAAATCAAAGCAGCAGAAAAGCCCCTGATAGCCTCCCAGGGACTTCCCCACCAACCCAGTCAAATAAATGGCTAAATTTAAAAGATATTGCTGAGAGTGGAAAGTCATCACATTAAAATAAATACATTAAAGTGAGACTTCTAAACTAACATTTCCACTCACTAACTGGAAGTCATGTAAAGACAAATATTTACACTATGTCTTCACTGTCCCTACCCATTCATTCACTCAACCACTGCAAAGATACTTTTATTAAAATCTATAATGTACTGTACAAACTATGGAAAGTGATTAGTATTCAGAGTAAAAAGGTGCACATTTGGAGCCTGATCTTAAAGTCATTATACAGTCAAAATTCCTATTGATTTCAAAGACTGTAATATGTATGTTTATGTATACAAAATAGCCTCACATGGTGAGTGTCACTGTTATCCTTATAAAAACATGTCCAAGGAAATGTAATTATAATTAAATAAGCACCCAATCTGAAAAAAAAATTTGTTCCTCCAGTCAGGATAGCCAAAAGTCTGACTTGGACAGGTTGTACTTATTGCTCTGTGTGTGATCTGCTTACTTGCATGTCAGTCCCGGCTGGACTCATAATCCCAACAAAAATGAAAATTAAAACATCTCTCATACCCAATTTTCCTGTAAATGGCACTGACAATAGGTGTCTTCTGGGGAGAGAACACACATAATTAGGCACATATACTTTCCAAGAAGTGCTATATCTGAGGAAGCAGAGCTAGCAGAGAAATTTAGCTAGGCAGTGAGCCAGACAGAAAACTCACCCACTTCTGTTAGTCTGTCATGTTTACAAGGAGACTAAAGCAAGAAGCAAGTTTTCATTTTTGTCCTAATATATCTGACTTTGGGCTAATCAATCTGCCCAGAGTTTTATGTTTGGCTTAGATATGATCAGCAGTTCATCCTTAAATGAATGACACAAAACATACAAACAACACAACTTACATTTTAAAAGTAACTAAACTGGGGCTCCTGGCAAAATTGTAACAGCCATATTTTCAGTCAGATACCAAATTAGAAAACCAGGTTGTCATTGGAAGAGGTACCTTTACAAATTAGCTTTAGCCTGCAAGACCTTTTCCTCATATAGCAACTTTATATTGTTGTAAATGTTAGACATTTATGGAAATACAGATAGCACCAGACAATCATTACTCCTTGGCTATTGAAAATGGGAGATTTAAGTGTTCAGTTGCCTGGAGAAAGAAGCAAAACAGGACAGATGCTTCCTTCTAAAATAAGAAATGTAAGATATTCACAAGTTACATGTTAACAGCTAATATTGAACCATCAGGTTGGCCAGATGGCTTTAAGATCTGTTCATATCTATACTCCAATGAAAAAGCTCCCATATCATACCCATGCCAATTCCACCACATGTGCCACACATACTCATCTTAGTTTTGAGTTTTCTGCTATTCAGATTCTTATATCTGTCTCCAGCTGGCAATTGATATTTTAATTACATCATGCAAATTAGCATTTCAAACATTATTGGCATGTCTATATTTCAGGTACAAAAGAGAGGACTATGCAGCATTTTAAAGACTAACAAGATGGCTTATTAGGTGATGAGGTTTCGTGGGCCAGACCCACTTCCTCAGATCAAATTCTGGAAGAGAATTGGCATGACCATATATACCAAAGGAATACAATGAAAAAAAGTGTATTCCTTTTGTATACATGGGCATGCCAATTCTCTTCCAGAATTTGATCTGAGGAAGTGGGTCTGGCCCACGAAAGCTCATCACCTAATAAACCATCTTGTTAGTCTTTAAAGTGCTGCGTAGTCCTCTCTTTTGTTTCAGCAAGATCAGACTCACACAGCTACATCTCTATTACTATATTTCAGATAGTTTGACATACCATATGGACACCAGCTAAAACACAAAATGTTCTGATTACAGAATATCATTAATTCATACATTTTTGCAAATGCATCTATTGTTATCTGGTATGAACCAAATTCACATTGCTTCAGGTAGTGCTCAGAATACTCTAGAGATTGTACAAGAATAAGTGTATATCAGAATCCCAGCCTCAAGTACTTTACAATCTAACAAGACAAATAGACAAATGAAGGTAAGCAATCAAAGTGGTGATTGGCCAAATCTCGATAATATGCATTTGTTTTAACAACTCTAAGGCAATCCAATAGCTTGGATTAACAACAGAGATGAACTTTACTATCTATCTATGATTGGTCCTAATCCTGCAAAGATTTGTGAATGTGCTTCACTTCACACAGTGTGAACAGTTTTAAAAATTATAAAGCTAAGCATGTGCTTAAGTCCTTGCAGGACTGGCTCTTAAGAGATTCATTCTGGAAATGTATGGATACTGATATTTATAGTATAAAATGTACCCTCTTTTCATGGAAACATGAGTTATATTCTGTCAGTCATTGGCTGTCTACACCCTGCATCATGTTAACAGAATATATTGTACTTTATACTTTGACTATCCCAACTTAAGAATTTTGAATACAGAAAAAAACAACATATAAAAATAAAATCACCATTTGGGGCTATATGTCTTACTCAGCCTTTTCCCCCTGTTGTTATTATGTCCAGTAACAAGTATTTTAGAGTGGATTCTCTTAAGAAATGTCTACTTTTCTCTGTGCAGATGCTGTAATTTAGTAATATTTTAAGAAATATTGTAAAAATGTGTTATAAAATAATGTGGTGATCATTTATTTGTACAAAATATACAAATTATTTGCATCATAAACCCAGACCCCCAGAATGTTAGGCATTATTAGATATGCATTTGTTATTTTATCTCATAAGTATTTTGTTGCTGATCCTTCCCCTTAAATCATGGTTGAGTTAAATTTGTTCCCCATTTGCTCTATAACTAGGATTTACCCACAGATCACATTACACAGTACATCACTTCTTCCTCCCTCTTACACTTGTTTGCAGTTTGGCTGCATCTATGCTGCCTTCCTTCCTACCTATATATTGTTACCCTATATACAGATACATTCTCTCTATATATTTTGTATATTTGTGTGTTGTCTGTCTGTGAGTCCATCTGTGTGTCTGTGTGTTTAAGAGCTAGGATCATCACATTTGGTAGGCAGCTTTCTCTTATCCTGTCTTAAAGCAAGGTCAAGATTTGTTTGTGCCAGGAAAATGGATATGCCTGGAATTTGATTGGTTTCCATAAGATGGAAAGTGAAGTGGCTGAGTGAAGTCACCACTGAGGGCAGTAAGTGCAGGGGACAGCTTCACTGCAGAGTGAATACTTGGGGCAGCTACACCACCAAGGGAGTGGCCAGCTGGGGACAGGGCTCACCATATTACCTGTCACTGGCTCAGGTAAGTGGCCCTCCTAACCCAAACCTCCACCTGCTGCCCTTAGCCATAGCGCTAGACTGAGGGCAGCGGGGAAGCCCCGCTGGACCCAGCTCCACTGGGGCTGACCAGTGCAACTCTAGCCTCTGCTAAAGGAGCCACAACCCACCCCTACCCCCTGCAACACCGGACCACACAGTGAGACCGCAGACAGCTGGCCTGCATGGCCCACCCCTCCTTTCACCCCGACTACCCCGTGGGCTGAACCCAGGGAGCATCAGCAAGAGGCCTGTGCCCCCTCTGCCCCTGGACTAGACCCAGGCAACACCAGGTAAGTCTTCTTTGATGGTAGAATAGAAGACAAGCAATGGATCAAACTATGGCCTGGTCTACATTTGACGTTTTTACAGTACAAATTTCTCTATCGTAGAAAAGGCCTAAAAATACAAATCTCTGCTTTGAAGATCATGCCCCATTTACTTAAACAGCTGTAAACTATATTTGCTCTTTCCTGCGTGTGTTTTCAGATCCGGACTTGACAACATCTAGCAATCCTTGCTAAGTGCTGGGTTTTTAACAACCTAACTCTCCCCGGTTGCTAAGGAATGAGATAGTGGTATTGGGCCAAAATAAAATCTTGCAAAACATCTTGCCTTGTCTTACAAGTTACAGGGCACCAGGCCACAAACCCTTCACTCACCTTAGTGAGTCGATGCTCCCATTGGCGTCAGTGGGATTTCCTGGCTGAATGACTGTACGCTATTATGAGTACAGCTAGGGTTTGTAGTCTGGCCCAAAAAGCGTATTACTGAATTCAATCACAATCTTGGGAAGCGTTCAAGCTGGATGCAGACAGTTTCAAATCAGGCACAAGATCTCTCTTACAAAATGTGAGCTGCTAATTTCTTGAATGCTACATACCTCTTACATTATCGACAGGGGCAAGTTGCTACTTGAAAGCTAATGAAAAAATAACACTATGGAGCAGTAAAAAAAGGGAACGAGATGGAGAATCCCCAGGAGGTGGGAGATCTACAGCACTCAGCTTGCCAAGTACAACATGTACTCTCTCAGTTATAGCATTATCTGCCAATTATTACCCTAATCCTACTTCACTGAGTCCACGAGAGAGACGCGCCTTGCTTCCTTGTATTTTCTCAACATATTTGCTAACATTTTTAATCAATGGTTTTGAGTATTAGACGTTCAATGCTTGTACAGCCTGCTGCTTACAGTCTGCTACTGATTAGCCTAGGCCTCAGAGACACAAAAACAGGAGATTGCTGCTCACGTGGCTTTTTAACTACAGCAGCTTGTGCAATAACGGCTTCAGGAGGCAGAAGTCCACACACCAGTGCAGTAACCACCTTGAAATGTAATGAGAGCAAAGTGTAATAGTTGTGTGCACAAGGGTTCTTCTTCTTGATGAACTGTTTATGGTGAGCTAAAAGTGGAGCAACAAAAGACACGCAGCAAGATTTTCTTAACAGAGGCCTGGACTGTTGCAAGCCCTGAATAAGAGCTGTGCTGCCCCATACAAGGAGCGCCAGGATGCTCAGATGGCCTCAGCTTTTAGGCTGGCATAAAATGTTCCTTTGGAGACACCAACTCTGATCTACTGGCTGGTGTATGAGGGTAGTGAAGGGGGCAGGCTATGGGAAACCAGCACAATGACTCTGTCTCCATCCCACCCCAACCTGTCCCTTCCCAACATCTCATCTTCTTTGGGTAACAGGAATAAGCAGTTCCTGTGCTTTCCAGAGTATCACCCACACAAGGGGTAGGTCATGCTGATTCCTGTACTTTTCCACAGCAGCGCAGGGGCCAGGCATAATTTGTCCCATGCCACAATGATTACATTTCTTACGTCACATGTTTTAAAGGAGGGCTGGAGTTCAAATCGGCAGTGAAACCATTTTAGAAGTCAAGGACACGTCTTGCTGGGCAGTTCAAACTGTTTGTCGTCATCTCCAGAAAGGGTCATGCAAACTAATCAAAACACATTCAAGTAGAATAAGTCTTGCACCTTAAAGACTAAGGGTGCGTCTCCACTGCACCGTTATTTTGAGATAGCTAGCGTTATTTCGAAACAACAATGCTAGCATCTACACAGCCATTCTGTTTTTTTGAAATAATTTCAAAATAACAGATGGCTTATTCTGAAATCTGTAAACTTCATTCTACGAGGAATAACACTTATTCCAAAATAGCTATTTCGAAATAAGGCATGTGTAGATGCTCCACTGTGCTATTTCAAAATAGCCCCTCGCCAGGGCTATTCTAAGTTATTCCTCCCCAGTGTCTCCTGGGGTTCTAGTAATTCCAAAATAGCTTATTTTGAGATAGCACGTCTACATTAGGGAAGCTGCCTCGGACTAATTTTGAGGCTTCCCTGCAGTGTGGACATGCTCTTTTGAAATAAACTATTTTGGAATAACTATTCCGAAATAGCTTATTTCGAAATAAACATGTAGGCTACGTCTACATTGGCCCCTTTTCCGGAAGGGGCATGGTAATTTTTGAAATCGCAATAGGGAAATGCGCGGGGGATTTAAATATCCCCCGCGGCATTTAAATAAAAATGTCCGCCGCTTTTTTCCGGCTTTTAGAAAAGCCGGAAAAGAGCGTCTACACTGGCCCCGATCCTCCGGAAAAAAAGCCCTTTTCCAGAGGATCTTATTCCTACTTTGAATAAGATCCTTTGAAGTAGGAATAAGATCCTCCGGAAAAGGGCTTTTTTTCCGGAGGATCGGGGCCAGTGTAGACGCTCTTTTCCGGCTTTTCTAAAAGCCGGAAAAAAGCGGCGGACATTTTTATTTAAATGCCGCGGGGGATATTTAAATCCCCCGCGCATTTCCCTATTGCGATTTCAAAAATTACCATGCCCCTTCCGGAAAAGGGGCCAATGTAGACGAGCCCGTAGTGTAGACGTACCCTAACAGATTTACTTTGGCATAAGTTTTCATGGACAAAAACCCATTTTGCCAGAAGCTTATGCCCAAATAAAACTGTTAGTCTTTAAGGTGTCACAGGACTCCTCATTGTTGTTGTAGATACAGACTAACATGGCTACCCGTAGATACTACTTTCAACAGTGTGTTTACCTTTTGTTGTAACAAAACACTTCCAGATACACAGAGAATAGTTTACAATACATGAATGCCCTGTGGACATATTGAGATCATTAGCCCTTTAATTACTGGATTAAACGACCATGTAAAGCACATATAGCACATTACCCTGATAAGAGTAGTCATTATAGTTTGAATATGGAGATTTTTTGATCCTCCTGTGTCTCTGCATAGACTTGCACACATGATTTTTACTCAAGAGTCATGGTGGATGCTGTTCTCACTAAAAATAACAAAATCACCAGGCTGGATTGCTGTTCTCATTATGGTTATATCAATCATCCAGATCAAGGAAATATCAAAAATACATATTCTGTTTAGAAAAGGAGAGTGAAGAAAGGATTTGGGTACTGGTTTGTGCTGCAGGAGATGAGGGAGACTACTGTTCTGATTCAGCATGGCAATTTTCCTTTGTTATGAAAGAAAAACATACAGAAGAATGCAATATCATAAACGAGTTGATAGTGACATCTAGTGATAAAAAATTGCACTTACTCAATGCTGAAGAATGCATATTTGTGTATTTTGTTTTTAGTCTTAAAGAACCAACATTCATTATAGAGCTTTGAAGAACAAAAGGAATTAGATGAGAAAATATGGTTGCTTTTTCATCTGTCCTATAATTTCAGTAGGTGGGAATTGAAAAAAAAAAACAAAAACAAAAAAAACCCAAAAAGAAATCAGAGGAAGAACAGTTTTTGATTGTCTTTCTACGCATGACTACCATGCACACATCCCTCCATGTCATGTCAGCACTCCATAAATCATAATAATACAGTAAAACTCCATTGGTCCAGCACTCCTGATGGTCCAGCACCATCAGGAACCCGGAAGTGCTCGGGGCAGCCGGACCATTGGAGCTGCTCTGCCCCCAGCTTCCCTGATTCAGCCGCTGCTAAAACTGACCAGCGGCTGAATCGGGGAAGCCGGGGGCACAGCAGCTGGGGTGCTGCCGGGTAGGTCCTGTAGCGCTGCCCCTCGGGGCTGTGGGACCAACCCGACAGCACCCCAGCTGTCCCCAATTCAGCCGCTGCTGAAACTGACCAGCGGCTGACTCCAGGAAGCCGGAGGCAGAGCTGCTCTGCCCCAGCTTCCTGGAATCAGCCCCTGATCAGTTTCAGCAGCAGCTGACTTGGGGACACCTGGGACAGAGCAACTGGAGTGCTGCCGGGTTGGTCCCTTCAGCGCCCCAGCTGCTCTGTCCCAGGCGTCCTGATTCAGCTGCTGTTGAAACTGACCAGCGGCTGACTCCAGGAAGCCCGGGGCAAAGCTGTTCTGCCTTGGGCGTCCTGGAGTCAGTCGCTGATCAGTATCAGCAGCGGCTGACTTGGGGACACCTGGGGCAGAGCAGCTGGGGTGCTGCCGGGTTGGTCCAGTAGCACCGAGAAGCGGCACTGCAGGACCAAACCGACAGCACTCCAGCTGCTCTGCCTCAGGCATCCCCAAGAGCAGCTGGGGTGCTGCCAGGTTGGTCTCACAGCGCCAAAGGTCGACGCTACCGGACCAACCCGGCAGCACTCCAGCTGCTCTGCTGCAGGCATCCCCGATTCAGCCGCTGCTGAAACTGACCAGCAGCAGCTGAATCAGGGATGCCTGGGGCAGAGCTGGACTATTGGAAAGGGAGGTATAAGGGGTCTGGGGTGGCATCCCCCCCACCCCACACCCCTCATAGCCCCCACTTCCGATAGTCCGGCATATCAGATAATCCAGCACCCCCTGGGTCCTAAAGGTGCCGGATTATCAGAAGTTTACTGTACAAAGGAAAAGAGCTAAGGGCCTGCTTCAGAGAACTCCTTATTTGATTGGCTTCAGTGAGTTTCAGATCAAGTTCTAGAAGAGTACAGCAGTAGAAGTCTCTTTTAAATAGAGTTTAACCCAAATGTAGCCGAATCAGCACAGATTAAGTACAGAGACTTCTTTAAAGAAAAAGAAAAAGAAAAAGAAAAAGAAAAAGAAAAAGAAGGTTGAGGAAGTTAAAAATTAAAGTCAAAGAAGCAGCAGCTAAATCCAAGACTGATCAAAAGATGAATCATAGATCATAGGATCACAGAGCTGGAAGCGACCTCAGGAGGTCATCAAGTCCAGCCCCCTGCCCAAGGCAGAACCAATCCCAGCTAAGAAAGGATGAGTCCTTTCTTAATGCAATTCTTAACTGAAAAGAGGAAGCATGGTCTAAAAAGAGAAAGCATAGTCCAGGAGTTGAGGCATAAGCTTAGGAAACCCTCTAATACAGACTTCTAGTGTGACCTTGCGCAAGTCACTTAACCGCTCACTACCTCAGATCAGGCTTGTTGACAGGGGGAGCAAATGGGGCAACTGCTCCAGTGCCTGGTGATTCAAATGGTCTCCGGACTCCTGGCCATCACTCCTGCTAATGCAGCAGTGGCAGAGCCCAAAGCCACGAGGCCTTTAAATTGCCATTGGAGCACCATTAAGTGTGCTCCAGCCAGTGCTAAGGACTGAAGGGGGTGGGGTGGGTGGCTCTGAGTGATTGCTGCCCTGGCCCCACCTCTTCCACTACTTCCAGAAGCACCAAGCAGCCCCCACTGTGTCTTGCCCAGTGTCCTAGTATGGCTGCCAGCTCTCCTGGATCCCAATTTGTAAAATGGGGGAACTTCCCTACCTCACAGGGTTGAAGATAAAATAGCTTAAAAGATGCTCAGATCCTACAGCAAAGATTTGGCTTTAAGTACTTAAATACTAAAAATGTGTTATACCTAGAAAAGGACCTAGAAGACAATAAGAAGAATTGCTATAAATGCATTACAAGCAAGGGGGAAAAAAAAGTGTAGGCCCTCTATTTAGCAGGGAAGAGGACCTAATAACAAATGACAATAAGAAGGCTGAGATGTTAATGCCTACTTTGTTTTAGTTTTCACTAAAATCATTAATTGCAACCAGACACTTAACACAATTAATATGAACAACAGTGGAAGAAGGAACAAAAGTCAAAGAGGTTAAAGAATACTTAGATATTAGATTCAAGTCAGCAGATCCCAAAGAAATTTATCCTAGGGTACTTAAGGAACTAGCTGAAATCAATTTCTGAATCATTAGCAGTGGTGAAAGTAACTTAAAATTTCTTACAGGTGCTGTCCTATTGCAACCAGAGTTCCTACCAGCTCTTTAAATAGCTCCCTGCTGGTTTTTGCTGCAGCTTGCCAGAGCTGTGCACCCGCTTACTTTCACATCTGATCGTTAGTGATTATCTTTGCAAATTCATCCAGTATCAGTGAGGTCCCACATAACTGGTGAAAGGCAAACAGCTTATCTGTACAAAGGGAAAAAAGAGGACCAGAAAATTATAGACCAGTCAGTCTAACTTGAATATCTGTCTAGATACAGGAACAAATTATTAAACAATCAGTTTGTAACCACCTAGAGGATAATAGGATACAATGTAAAATAGTCAGCATGGATTTGTTCAGAACAAATCAATCCAAACCAACTTCTTCTTCTTTGATACTATATTCAAAGAATATAATTGTTTGCTGTTGAATATGAACAACCAATGTGATGTAGTTGCAAAAAAGGTTAATATCATTTGAGGGTGTACTAAGAGGTGTGTTGTTGTCACAATCCAGATCAGTGAGGGGTTATGTCACTGCTTGCAGTCTTGGAGGCATCACAATGCTTTGCTGTTGTAGCTCCTGATTTGGCTCACTCACAATCAGCCTGCCATCATATGGGTCATACCCTGTGGGTTTGTATATAGCTTCAGCCCTGGTCCAGCAACTCTGACACCATCAGCCTGACAGCAACACACTGGCTTCCAGCAGCTTTGGTTACTACTTGCATGATGACTCCAAAACATGCCCAGTCCTGAATTTTCACTAAAACATGTGTTCTGCACTATCCAGTCCTCTCCTGGGCATTTCAAAGATTACCAGTCTGTTGCCCTATGAGAAATACTGAAAGCAAAAGCAGGAGGAGAGGAGGGCTGATAACCCTAAATATATCTGAAGACTATTATAAAGAGGACTGTGATCAATTGTTCTCCATAGCTACATCTTATCCTGCCTTTAGTGATCAGCTGAATTTGCAGCAAGGGAAATTTAAGATGGATATTAGGAAACTCTCTCTTACCATAAGCTTAGTTAAGCACTGAAAAAGGTTTCCAAAGGAGATCATGAAATCTACATTCCTGGAGGTTTTTACGAACAGGTTAGACAAACACCTGTTAGAGATGATCTAGTTTTACTTGGTCTTATCTCAGTGCCCAGGGCTGAACTAGATGACCTCTCAAGGTACCTTCCAGCACTACATTTCTATGATTCTATAAGGTGCCAAGTGCTTTAGTAATGCCCATGACAGACAGAAACCAAGCTAGCCAGAATTATAATGAAGTATGATTTTGTTAAAACAAGTCTTTCTGGTGGTGAGCCAGCTGGCTGGCCAGCATAATCAGGGATGTCCCATACTATAAGCAGTTCTACAAAATGATGTTGCCAGTTCACACAGTGCAGATGTAGCTGAAAACTGCATCCAAGTAATACTAGCTCATATATACATTCTTTAGGTCAGCAACTAGCTTGAAGCACGTACACATTACTAAGGCTGCTACACCATCCGGTGGCATGTATTTCAACTTCTCAGTGAGAGAGATTCACCACAAGATCTCAGAGCATCGATGCTATAGCACTGATGGTCTTAACATCCCTGGGACATCAGTGCAGGGAGCTCACTCTTACTGAAACCGGCCAATGGGGAGAAAGGAGCAAAGAGGACAACTGTCTTGGGGCCTGATAATTCAAAAGGGCCCAGTGCTCCTGGCTGCTGCTGTCACTACTGCAGTGGCTGGAGCCCCAGGCCCTTTAAATCACCACCAGAGCCCTGGGCAGCATGGTCCAAATGGCACTGAAGGGCTTGTGGGGGAGGCTAGACCCAGACCCACCCACTCTGCCTGAGGCCCTGCTCCTTCCAGGAGTGCAGAGCTGCCCCCACCCCCTGCTCTCACTGAAGTCTCTTGCAGGCAACAAAGTTGAAGTAATGAGACAGAGTTGAATTGGGAATTCAAGGGCAACCCAGAGCTTACTTTATAAACAGCTACCTAGTAATCGGATGGGAGAGCTATTGAGAATTAAAGTGGTACCCCATATGAAGACAAACTTCATAAGCAAGGCATTTTTCATTTTTAAAGGGGGATATTTTAAAGGCTGATTAACTCCATAGGCAGACTCTAAAGTCTTAGGTGAAATGCACTCTAAAAAATCACAAAAGGCAATTTTATTTTCTATTGGATCAGGTTGATTGACTCTGCAAGCTCATGCTCAGCTGGTAAAAGTTTAGCTATTATGGGCTATTGACTTCACAGGTGCTCAGGAGTTTCCCCAGTGTTTTCAATTCTTAGGCCTCATCTACACACAGTTTGAGCAAAGATTTAACTAAGGCCTTAAATGGATCTACACTTCTTTTGTGACCCACAGACTAAAGCTAAATCCTCATAAGATTTTTTTCCCCACAAAGGCTAAGGTAGCTGAAAAACAAGTCAGTGGGCTTTCTTAAAAAACTGAACGAGGGTTCTCTTATAAAGCAGGTCCATTACGCAGGATTTTTTTGGGGGGGGCTGCTTTTTTATAAATGTGGACTGCAAGGGTGTGAATGCACCTGATAGTCCCCCAAATAAGTGGGGAAATCAGCCCCAGCATTTCCCCGTTTGGTCAGAGCATGGGGGAGGAAGGCTCGGGTAGTGTCCTGTCCTACCGTCCCCTGGCTGGCTGGAGCATGCTTCCTTGGAGGAGGAGGGGGGTGCTTTTACACCCTTCGCATCCCACTTGCATATGGTCCTATAAAGGGACACGTGATTGACAAGGAATCTCTGAATGAGGGTTCACTCTGGCTCTTGTCCGATGGATTGGTCAACTGGGCAACATTTGCAAGAAGTCCTGGATTACAGCCTAAAAAACCGAGCTCTTGCAGAGCCCATTGGATTTCTCTCCCCTCCTCCCCATCCATCGCCGCCAGCTCTTCCCTAAAGATCTGGGATACATGCCAAGCTCTTGGATCTCAGATGGTTAAATGTGTCTGAAAGCAGTGCTATTATTGGGAGGCCTGAATCTCTAGTATTTGCCAGAAGACAGACGTGTCTGGAAGTAAAAAGCAATTAGCTTTACATGGCTCTAAACCTGAGCCATCTGGCAAGAATTCTTTCTGAAGACTGAAGCTTTTGGATAAGAATTGGGCAGTTCCATTATCTTTCTCAAGCAAGTGAATATATGAAAAGACAGAAGCCACGTTTTTATTGACCACTTCTAGTTTTCATGAAAATAGAAGAATATGTTTTTTTAACCTAAGAAAGTCTTGCAGATATCAGTTCCTTATAGATGGGATACATCTTGATTCTGACATTCTCATAAGCACACCAGGGAAATATGATCTAGATGAAATTACTGTAAGGTGGGTGAATAACTGATTGAAAGACTGTACTCAAGGAGTAATTATCATCAGTTTGCTGTCAAGCTAAGAGGATATATTTAGTGCAAGTCCCACAGGAGTCTAGTACTATTCAATATTGTTATTAAATTTCTTGGATGGAGAATATGCTTATAAACTTGCAAATGACACCAGGCTGGGAAGGGCTGCAAGAACTTTAGAGGACAGGATAAGAATTCAAAATGATATTAACAAATTGGAGAACTGGTCTGAAATTAAAAAGAGGAAATTCACTGGAGACAAGTGCAAAGTACTGTACTATGTTTAAAAAGAAAAACAATCAAATGGACAAACTATAAAATGGGGACTAACTGGCTAAGAGGATCACAAATTGAATGAGTCAATATTATGTGCAAGTGAAAAATGTTAATATCATTCTGGGATGTATTAACAGGACTATTGAATGTACAAGATGGCAGGTAAACATCCCATTCTACTTGTGAGGCTTTAACTGGAATACAGATAGGGTCGCTTCATCTCAAAAAAGGTATATTGGCATTGGAAAAGGTTCAGAAAAGGGCAACAAAAATTATTAGGGGTTTGAAACGGGTCCCGTATGAAGAGAGATTAAAAAGACTTGGACTTTTCAGCTTAGAAAAGAGGAGACTTAGGAGGGATATGATAGAGGTCTATAAAATCATGACTGGTGTGGAAAAAGTGAATAAGGAAAAGATATTTACTTAGTCCCACAATATAAGAACTAGGGGTCACCAAATGAAATTAATAGGCAGCAGGTTTAAAACAAACAGAAAGAAGTTTTTCCTTGCCAGAGAATGTGGTGAAGAGTAGGACTTTAACAGGGTTCCAAAAAGAGCTAGATAGATTCATGGAAGTTAGGTCCATCAATGGCTATTAGCCAGGAGAGGTAGGAATGATGTCCCTGGCCTCTGGAGGGGGTGACAGGGACGGAATCACGTGATGATTACCTGTTGTATTCCCTCCTTCTGGGGTACCTGGCATTGGCCACTGTTGGCAGACAGGATCCTGGGCTGGATGGACCATTGGTCTGACCCAGTATGGCCATTCTTATGTTGGAGTGCTGTGTCCAGTTCTGGGCACCACCATTTAAGAAAATAATGGCCAAATTAGAGAGATTCCAGAGAAGGGAAACAAAAATAAGAAAAGATTTAGAAGCGACTAGTCGACTTGACTATCCGATAAGCATTTGCTTATCAGACAGTCAACTTGTCCTTAACATCCTGGCTGTGTCTAGACTGGCCAGTTTTTCTGGAAAATCAGCCGCTTTTCCAGAAAAACTTGCCAGCTGTCTACACTGGCCGCTTGAATTTCCGCAAAAGAACTGACTTCCTACTGTAAGAAATCAGTGCTTCTTGCAGAAATACTATGCTGCTCCCGTTCAGGCAAAAGTCCCTTTTGCGCAAAGCTTTTGTGCAAAAAGGCCAGTGTAGACAGCTCAGATTTGTTTTCTGCAAAAAAGCCCCGATCGCGAAAATGGCGATTGGGGCTTGTTTGCGGAAAAGCGTCCGTGGCCAATCTAGATGCTCTTTTCCGAAAATGCTTTTAACGGAAAACTTTTCCGTTAAAAGCATTTCCGGAAAATCATGCCAATCTAGACGCAGCCCCTTAGTTTAGCCTCCCAGAGTATGTCGTCACTGTGGAGTTAACTTGGGGGATCAGCACCAGGGGTGATCTGGTTGAGTGTAAGCATGCACACTGCAAAGCCATATTCAAGCATGTCCACTCAATTGCATACACACTGGTGCTGTACTCACTTGCATGTGTAACTAGGCATTTACAGCAGTAAAATAGACCATTCTAGACTTCTTCCGTAGTGAATTGTGGGAGAATTGGCCTGTCCTAGTTGGTGCACAGAGGAATCTTGGGAAGGCTTTAGAGGACTATCAGCACAAAAGTGGTTTTTCCTACATTCTCACTGCTAACTAAGCAGGCTGCAAGCTAGAATGTTAGTAGTAGCTGGACATATACTAACATCCCAGGTCAGAAAGTTAGCCTGAGTGTAAAATGCCACTGCATTTAGGTGGAAGTGTTATATGTGTGGATGGGACCTGGGCTGAATTAACTCTGCAGTGAAGACAAGCCCTTAGAGTCAAGCACACAGTATCAAATGGGGCATCTTCTTGAGCCCCAACATTTTTGTTTTAAATATACTGCTGATTGTTTCTTGTTGTCTAGTTACATATTCCAGATGCCTGAACCTCTGAGGACCCCTCGTCCCCCTTCCTGCAGAGAGTAAATAAAGCATGTTAGCTGGTTGGCACATGTGATGTCCAGCCTTTCTAATATGGACTTGAATCTCTGTTTTGTGTTCTGCAGATATGCTTTTTAAAGATCGAGCTCCCCATCTTGAGCTGCATATGAAGGGCTCTCCTTCACTATTGTGGTAATGAAGCATCTCTAAAAGAGCTCTATTCTGTTCTGAATTTTCATACAGCCATCAGCATTGTGGTATCTGATCTCCTGGCCCTACAACAGAGCAGCTAATGAACATGTGTGCAAAACTTGGGAGAAAAGAAAGAGTGGGTCAGCAAGCAACACTGATTTGGGGAGAAATTGGCTTCAGAAAGGGGCTGCTGGAAATGGGTGATGTGCCAAAGAGCAGGGAGGAAGATGAGAAAATAGAACATACATGAGGCAATACTATCCAGGCATGGCTTTAACAAGGACCACCACTAAAACCCAAACTGAGCATTTCACTTAGGCTGCGTCTAGACTGGCAAGATTTTGCGCAAATACTTTTAATGGAAAAGTTTTTCTGTTAAAAGTATTTGCACAAGAGAGTGTCTACACTGGCACGGATGCTTTTGTGCAAAAGAAATCTTTTGCGCAAAAGCATCCATGCCAGTGTAGAGGCTCTCTTGTGCAAGAAAGCTCTGATGCCCATTTTAGCCATCGGGCTTTCTTGCACAAGAAACTAACGTTGCCTGTCTACACTGGCCCTCTTGTGCAAAAATACTTGTGCAAGAGGGCTTATCGCTGAGCGGGAGCATCAGAGTATTTGCGCAAGAAGCACTGATTTTGTACAGTACAAAGTCAGTGTTCTTGCACAAATACTCGCGTGTAGACAGTGTAGACAGTCGGCAAGATTTTGCAGAAAATCTTGCCAGTCTAGATGCAGCCTCATTGTTAATAAGTGGCTGTTCTGCTGCCTGCATCTTCTTAAAGGGGTCGAGGCCTATGTAGATTTGTGAGTTGAAGGTGCTGCATTGCTGCCTCTAGCCCACGCAGATGAGAGAAGAAAGGGACCTTGTTTCCCCAGGGAGGGAAGACGCAGAAGGGGTCCCAGCTTACCTCCAGGTTTCAGCCAGAGTTGAGGGCACTTTGCAGAACTGGGTCCACGAAGCATCCAAATTCAACTGTCACAGAACCAGCGGCTCCCAACCTTCTGCTTTGTCTTGCCCTAAAGGAACATGACTCAAAATATTCAGCACAGCCCGGAGGCAGCATGGAGGGATAACAAAGCAACTGGACACCCCGGCAGAGGTTGCTCAGTCTCCCAGGACTCTCACTCTTCCTATGAGCTCCCAGAGTGCACAGACTGGAGCAGCAGCTCTGCCACTTTTCCAGTGGTACACCTAGGCAGCTTTGGTGGCCACTGCAGAGGTGGTGGTGAAAGCACTGGTCATGACTTCCTTCCCTAGATCTTTTCAGGTCGCTGGTGTCCAGAGGGATTAACTGAGAGCAGCTCTTCTTCTGCGCAATTGGATTGTATGTGTCTTGCTCAGGGGTACTAAGTTGGAGAAGGTGGACCATATTCTCCACTGATTTTGAGCATCCATCAAGGTCAAGTACACTGTAGCCCCACATTAGCTTTTCAGTATGGTAGAGGTGGGGTTTGGGGTGGCTTTGCTATAAGTTTGATAACTTTAAGGGTACATCTACCCAGCAACATTATTTTGAAATAACTTAGTCCGTGTCTACATAGCAGGCAGTTATTTTAAAATATCATCAAGCTGGAGGATTTTTTACTCTGACTCCTGTAACCTTCATTGTATGAGGAGTAAGGGAAGTCAGAGGAAGAGAGCTCTATTTCAAAATAAGTGCTGTGTAGACGCTCCTAACTGCGAAATAAGTTACGCAATTGATGTAACTCAATTTGCGTAGCTTGTTTCGAGTTAAGCCCTGCTGCATAGATATGTAACCACCACCAGAAGGATTTCAAGTATCAGAGGGGTAGCCGTGTTAGTCTGAATCTGCAAAAACAGCAAGGAGCCCTGTGGCACCTTATAGACTAACCAAAGTGTTGGAGCATAAGCTTTTGTGGGCAAAGACCCACTTCATCAGATACATGTAGTGGAAATTTCCAGAGGCAGGTATAAATATGCAGGCCAGAATCAGGCTAGAGATGATGAGGTGGATCCAATCAGGGAGGATGAGGTCTACTTCTAGTAGCTGATCTGGAGGTGTGAATTCCAAGAGAGGAGAAGCTGCTTTTGTAGTTAGCAAGCCATTCACAGTCTTTGTTTAATCCTGAGTTGATTGTGTCAAACTTGAAGATGAACTGTAACTCAGCAGTTTCTCTTTGAAATCTGGTCCTGAAGTTTTTTGCTGCAGGATGGCTACCTTTAGATCTGTAATTGTGTGTCCAGGGAGATTAAAGTGATCCCCTACAGGTTTTTGTATGTTACCATTCCTAATATCTGATTTGTGTCCATTTATTTTTTTACTTAGGGACTGTCCAGTTTGGCCGATGTATATAGCAGAGGGGAATTGTTGGCACATGATGGCATATATTACGTTAGTAGGTAAGCAGAAGAATGAACCAGTGACGGTGTGGCTGATCTGGTTAGGTCCTGTGATGGTGTTGCTGGTGTATATATGTGGGCAGAGTTGGCGCCGAGGTTTGTTGCATGGATTGGTTCCTGAGTTAGAGTTACTATGGTGCGGTGTATAGTTGCTGGTGAGAATATGCTTCAGGTTGGCGGGTTGTCTGTGGGCGAGGACTGGCCTGCCTCCCAAGGCCTGTGAAAGTGAGGGATCATTGTCCAGGATGGGTTGTAGATCACTAATGATGCATTGGAGAAGTTTTAGCTGAGGACTGTAGGTGATGGCCAGTGGTGTTCTGTTGGTTTCTTTCTTGGGCTTGTCCTGTAGCAGGAGGCTTCTGGGTACACGTCTGGCTCTGTTAATCTGTCTCCTCACTTCCTCGTGTGGGTATCGTAGTTTACAGAATGCTTGTTGAAGATCTTGTAGGTGTGCGTCTCTGTCTCAGGGGTTGGAGCATATGCGGTTGTACCTCAGTACTTGGCTGTAAACAATGGATCGTGTGGTGTGTCCGGGATGGAAGCTGGAGGCATGCAGGTAAGCATAGCGGTCGGTAGGCTTTCGTTATAGGGTGGTGTTTATGTGACCGTCACTTATTTGTACCATGGTATCCAGGAAATGGACCTCCCGTGTAGACTGGTCCCTGGTGAGGTTGATGGTGGGGTGGAAGCTGTTGAAATTGTGATGAAATTCTTCCAGAGTCTCCTTCCCATGGGTCCAGATGATGAAGATGTCATCGATCATGTAAGTGGACGAGAGCCGAGGAAGTGTTGTTCCAGGTCAGCCATAAAAATGTTGGTGTATTGTGGGGCCATACGGGTGCTAATAGCAGTGCCACTGGTCTGGAGGTATATATTGTCACCAAATCTGAAATAGTTGTGTGTGAGGATAAAGTCGCAGAGCTCAGCCACCAGTTGTGCTGTGGCATCATCAGGGATACTGTTCCTGATAGCTTGTATTCCATCTACATGTGGGATGTTTGTGTAGAGAGCCTCTACATCCACGGTGGCTAGGATGGTGTTTTCTGGAAGATCACCAATGTATTGTAGTTTTTTCAGGAAATCAGTAGTGTTACGGAGGTAACTGGGAGTGCTAGTGGTGTAGAAGGATTTGAACCTGGGATCTCTGGAGCTTAGTATAGGAGCCTCTACCCTTTGAGCTAAAAGCCAGTTGCCTCTCAGCCCATGCTGTAGATCCAGGCTACTCAACTCAGGGCCCATTGGCTGTATGGGGCCTGTGGCCCATTTATTTGAAACCTGCGGTGAAGTTTTGGTTTACACGGGACTCAACAGGCAGCCTGTAGGTGGGATCCTTTGAATATGGCCTCCACTGGGAACACGCTCCACAACAGCGAGGCATCTCCCCGGTAGGGTGAGCACTGAAAGATGCAAGTAGACGGGCTGGCTGAAACAGACAGGTATAGGGTCTCAGCATTTCTAGCCCCCAGACAGGTGGTGCTGGGAGCACCAGGGCATTGTGGGAAGCGCCTTGTATTCCTGCCCATCAGTGTGAAAGAAGCTTTTTGCATATATATTTGCATGTGTATGCAACCACACTTAAGCTGCAGCCCTCGGCATGTGCTGTGAGTATCATTGTGACTCCCTGCTGTAGAGGTCTCATTCACATCTGTTCCAGGACAGTGAACCACACTAAGTGTGTGGGTTACAGATGCATCCTAAATTACCTGACCCTGGCAAGAGGCCTGTACTAAGAGAGTTGGGGATCTGGATCTGTACCTCCACAAATGTCAGGAGAGTTTATAAATGGTGGTCTACTTCAGGCTTATCTCCAGCATTAGTCTGCCAACTGAAAAGAAGAAAGAGCAGTGACTGATATGGAAATGCAGCATCTCTCATGCAGTAATGCTTCCACCCCAAAGCAATGTTCATATCCAAACATACTATAATAGTGTTTTGCACCATTACAGGTGTAGGAATGAGCTGTAATAATGAAATATAGCCAGATGCACCCAGACATCTGTGCACCAGCAGTGGACATTGGCACACAGCAGCACACAGGCAGCCTCCCATAATTCAGCAAAGAGAATCTTGAAGATAATTGGGACAGTTGTCATCTTTCTTTCATCTTCTACCTTTGCATATGTTGAGATAAAGACTATAAAGGAACAAGCCCCGGTGTCTTCTAGTCAGACCTCAATAACCAGCGTTAAGCAAATATTGCCAAAAATAAATAAACCCCACCAACACTTAGTTCAGTGATTAGACAAACTGACTGGGTTCAAGTCACTTGTGCTCACTTTCTGATCATATGCTAATGAACAAGTTCCCTGGCAGGAAAGTTTGCAGAAAAAAATTTAAGCGAAATGTTGGCACATATTTGTGAAAACCAAACTTTAAATTAAAAAAATATGGAGTATTGGCATACCCCATTCTGAAGAATTGCCTTAATCGAATCAGAGAACAGAAGAGATTCCACGTGACCTATTGAAACCAACCCCACAACATATATGTCTAATACTTGCAAGTTTCAAATCAAGAGTTTGCAGAAATCATTTGGTAAATGGGTTCAAATGACAAGATGTGGAAAAACTAAACTGTTTAGACAATGCACAAGCAGAAAAAAGGTGGTGTGTTGAACAAATGTACTGAATATGTTTTACCCATCATAACTAATCATCATCATAGGCATAACAAATCAGTAACACACCAGTGGCTTTGGAGTTCTGGCAGCTTTCCAATGGCAATCACTCAATTGGAGTACCCTGAAGTAGGATCCCATAATTATTCGAATCATTCCTCAGAAGCTAGAGCAATTCCAGATCTAAAGATTAAGTAGCAGATTTTCTGACCTCTTGTGCTAGCACTGCTGTGCCATGAAATTGTTTTACTTCTTTTGCATACATGTGGATACACAAAAAATGACCCTTGAGTTGATGGCCTGTCATGAGGTGAACCAACAGTGACAGAGGCATGAATACATTTTCCTTAGGGACATACTGCCAGGCCAGAGAGCCATGCAGCAGGGGCAACTACTAGCAATTCTCATTGCCATTTTAAATGATTGTTCTAAGTGTCCCTAGAAGTGGGGATGAGAGATGTTATGTTTCAGGAAGAAGGGTACTAATTCCATATGAGAAGAGGCCAGTTCTCTAGTTACAGGTCATGGGTTTGAGCCTTTAAGGGGAACTACCCTGGGAGACAATGGGAGTTCCAAGCATGGAGATGCAAAATCAGCTGCAAGATTGTTTCTCCGTGTATGTTTCAGTTGGATGAGCTTGCTTTGCTTTTGCTATTTCTGCATATTTGACAGCCCCACTGCGTACCTACGCTTGTTGAATGCAAAAGCCTTGTATAGTTCAACAACTGCAGCTGTGCAAAATGTGGGATTGGATTCCTTCTGGCTACCATGATGATGGACACACCTTGCACCTTCCTCTCCTCTGATGTTATCACAGCCCACTGTATTAGGGGGCTGCGGTTGCTAGGTCCACTATCCTTTCCCCCTGCCTCCAGGAGAAGTCAAGCAGAGATGGACAAATATAGCAGGCCGTTTGGGTGTTTTGCCACCACTTATAATAGCATTGTGGTAGCACCTTGGAAGCCCAATCATGGATCAGGATTTCATTATGCCAGGCATTGTAAAAACACAGAACAACCACAAGATGGCTCCTGTCTCAAGAAGCTTGCAATGTAAAGATATGACAAGAGAACAGGTAGTCAGACAGACAGGCAGGCAGATAGAGCTGCAAAAAAAAAAAAAAGAATGAGATAAAATTGGTCAGCATACTGGGCACTGCTCTAACATAATGTTCTCATATTTAAACACACCAGCGAGTCACAACAAGACAAGTCCAAATATTAATTTACTAGTTTCCACGTCAGTGACCCCAACTCAATATCCTACAAGCCTCCCTCAACCTCTCTAGGCACTGGACCAATAGTCTCCATTCCCATAAGCCTAACAGCACAAAAGGGAAGTCCATATTTCTCAAAATGGCTGCCTGTCAGAGATACACACTGCAGGCTTGTTCTCTAGTATTCTTACCTTCTGCAGCAGTGGTCCCCAACCTCTACGGGCTCCCGGGCGCCCGGGGGCGGGGCCACTCACGCGCTGGGCACCCGGGGGCAGGGCCACGTGTCCTGGGGCACGCCAGGGCCGGGGCCGCCCGAGCTCCTTGTGCCCGGGGCTGGCGCCGCCGCCCAAGCTGCGTGCCTGGGGCCGGCACCGGCGCCGCGCACCCGCATGTGCCCCGGGGCTGGGGCTGCCCGAGTGCTGCGCACCAGGCGCCGGTGAGTGTCGCACGCCTGGGGCCTGCGCTTCCAGTGCGCCAGGGGGCGGGGCCAGCCCGGGTTGTTGGCGGGCGCCTACAAATGCCCCGGCAGGCGCCATGGCGCCCGCGGGCACCGCGTTGGGGACCACTGTTCTGCAGCTACTTCTTCAAAAGGATTCTTATACATTTAATCAAAGACAGAGGCCCAAAAGAGCTACACATCCAAGTGAACTTATCTAGCTGTCCCAACACACATGCAAGTTGGTTCTATGCATGTAGGGTTGCCAGATGGTTTCAACAAAAATACTGAAATCCCCCTTCCCCCCAAAAAGTGGGGAAAAAATTCTGTCGAGGGGGAGAATAGAGTGTGGGGGGGGGAGACCAAAAAGTTGTTGAGCAAAAAAAAAAAGGACCCCAAGAGTTATTAAGCAAAAAAATTAATACATAAAATAAACAGCATTAAAATAGTATGACCCCTTTAATTGCATGCAGAGTCAGAATAGGCCAGGGATAAGAAGAGGAAAGGTTGAGCACTAAGACCCAGGGGAGGCATTGCTTCCCCTTGTTCTGGTCTTGAGGATTTTGTCACCAGCCATCTTGGTTTTTTGGTCAAGCAGCAAGAAGGGAGCTTCCCTGCGAAACCAGGTAAGCAGGGGGGCTGGGGCCCAATGAGAGGAGGCCGGGGGCTGGTCCCAGTTGCCGAGTGTGTAGGGTTGCCAGGTGTCCAGTATTTTTGCCTCCTGACCCGGGGGGAAAGGGGGACAGAAAATACCAGACATTTTAGGTGTCCGGTATTTTCTGAATTTTTTTACCGGACAGGAGGCGAAAACACCAGGCTGTCCAGGTCAATACTGGATGCCTGGCAACCCTATATGCATGTCTAGATATGAATGCAGGGTGCACCACTAAGGATGCAGTTGGGTGCTCAAGTGGTGTACATGTGCTTTTTGAAAACTCCACCCATAACTTGGCTTGAGTCAGCATGAATATCATGATTCATTCAAATCTGCTTCAATACTAATAGCCTTGTGGCACTAATGAAGGCAGAAATGTACAGCCAAGTTTCCATTTGTTGCCTGAAGTGTATTGATTGTTACAGTGATGGAGCCATTGTACTTTTTCCAAACAGATTACTATTTACAGTATTTTCATCTTATGGAGACTCCAATATAATATGTCAGCCCTGAATACCTTTGCCATGGGGCCAATTTCTCCTGCAGTAACGAAGAAGTTCATTTATATGTATGAGCTATCAGCACCTGGCTACCTGCAGCATGCACTGGAATGGTCAGATTGCCAGGGTATAGCAATTCCATGTTCCAGAGGGAGGCAAGATATTTAATAAGAGTAACATACAAAACCAGTCGATACTTATCCCTCCTAAATCCACACATTTCTTTTACCCCGCTCATCCCCCATTACAGAGTTCATCATTTGGAAAGAAGGGAGCAAACCAAAACATTAAGCTTTACTTTCTCCTGTGAAATAGCCTGATGGGAGCAAGCTGAGATTCTGCTTTGGGACTCATTTTCAGAAGTGATTCAAAACTAGAGAGGGTGGGTAAGCAGAAATCCAGGAAGAGGTCAAGGGATGGAGACAGCAAAAGCAGTGGCTGCTAGGAATCAACAGGTATCCAGGGCCTAAACTGCACTGATCCCCAGCCAAGACGCTAGTTCTCAACTTACTGGACCCCACTATCCCAATTATCTAGGGCAGTGTTTCTTAAACTCTGTTCTGTGGCACACTGGTGTGCCACAGAGAACAACAGAATACAAAATGGCTTCCCTTAAAGGGGCAGGCGACTTTTTCTCTAACTTCCCCCTGACCCTTTTTTCCCCTCAATAACTCCTCCCCACCCTTTTTTCCCCTCAATAGCTTCCCAACCCTTCCTCCCCCCCATCTTTTTTTTTCTTCTCAACAAAAAATCCTTGGTGTTCCTCGTTAAAAAAAAAAAAAAAAAAGATTGTTTGGTGTTCCTCAGTCTTAAAAAGTTTCAGAAACACTTTGCTAGGACATGCATGCATCAATAGCTGAGCAAAGACTGGCTGTCAGCTCACAGTCAGATACTAGGGAGTCCTGGAGTGAATCCAGGGAAGTTAATATTGCTTTAAAGAATATTCAGTTCACAATCTTAGTCCATGTCTACACTAGGAAACTATTTCAAAATAACTAAATTCAACTTAACTGCCAATTTTAGAAAATTGAACTAACATGTCCCCACTACAGGGAAGCATCAAAATAGTCAGAGGCAGGCTCCCTTAATGTGGATGCACTACTTCAACTTAGGACCCCAGGAAGCACTGGGGAGTAATTAGTTCAAATTACTCTGGGGAGTAGTTATTTTGAAATAGCAGCACTGGAGCGTCCACACTATCCCTATTTCGAAATAACTATTTTGAAATCAGCATTATTTCCCAAAGAAAGCAGGAGAACAGATTTTGAAATAAGCGGCCCCTTTACATCAAAACAACGGGCATGTTAGTGTGGACGCTCTGCTTATAAATTCGACCTAAGGGGGGTTACTTTGAAATAAAGCCCTAATGTAGTTCCTCTGCAGTTCTTGAATGGGGAAATATAGCATTGGACTCCTCCCAGCTCCTTCCTCCCACTCCTGGTCTCTCACCACACAGCCTGTTAGTCACAAGGCTGTTTTGCAGGGGGGAAAGAGGTATCTACAAGAGGGAGGAGGAGCAGCATTCTACACAGCAGCCTCCTTTCTCCACCCAGTCCTACCACAGCACCTCTACTGCTTCCAGCCACACTGTTTAAATGTGTGGTGCACTCCTGTGCTTTGATGTTTGTTCCCCTTGATTTTTTTGCCAAATTACTTTACAACACAGATAGACTCAAGTGGCACATGGCAACACAGCTTTTGTCTTTGGAACAAAGGGGCTAGTTTGTTTCCTGTCTATTTTGGTTCATTGCTTATTCACGCCCACCTGAGTCATCTGGTATTTAACAGTTTAACAGTAGGTCTCATCCTCAAAGGTGCTGAGGTGTAACCGAACACATTAGGCTCCTACTGAAGAGAATGGGAATCAACGGAAACTGAGGGCACTCAGCAACTCGCTGGATTGTGCTCTCCCACTGCTGCAGGTCATAGGAGTGCTGCTCAACATCATCCTGAGGTAACTGTTTCATAGCTTCCTCCTTTCCTAGCTGCCATCAGTTCACAGATACCAGTAACTGCAACACATTTCCTGAAACACAGCAGCGAGGGAGAAGGGCTGGGGAGCGCTGCTTGACACGTAGGTACCTTATTAGGATTGTCAATCCACTCAGTGAGGCCTATTGGAAAAGTCAGTTTAATGAAGTCGCCAGTGTTGTATTATCTATCTATCTATCTATCTATCTATCTATCTATCTATCTATCTATCTATCTATCTATCTATCTATCTATCTATCTATCTATCTATCTATCTATCTACTTTTCTTTAGTGTGACACATCTGCCCGGAGGGGAAGATGTGGTAGCACAAGATGGTCCACTAAGGGACTCAGAGACAGCAGTGAAGGCCCAGGAGCACTGATTCAGCAAAGTAGCAGCCACTTACAGAGGGGTTCGGAAATCTGAAGTTCCCCTCAGGGACAGAATCCTGGTAGTTTGCATGGTTTGCTCCATGTCATTCCCCCTCCTCCCACTGCCCACAGCACTGCTCCCTCAGGCATCTGCTCAGTTATGGCCATCTCAGGAAGAATGACTGTCTTTTGCCAGAGACGATCTGTCTTGGATCTGCCCCAGTTTCTCTCCCCCTTTTCTTCCTGTCTGAAAAGACTAGCCAGTGCACTCTTCCTGGCATTTTTGATGAAAGCAGAACTCCCAATGAACTGAAGGATTAAGAATCAGAGCCTGTGTCTGTCCTTTCCTAACTTCCTGTCCAGAGTTTGAGAATCCTTGTCACAGGACACTGCCTGTTTGGGGTTAGGTATCTGAGGGAATCATTACTGGGCACTCTGGCCTTACTCCTTTGCCTGCTCCTTGAGTGAAGACCGTAACAGGCATGTACGTGGCCAGGGTATTCTGACTGTTGTGTCGGACCCTGGGAACCTCCAGAACATGGTTGTTAAGGCCACTGAGTTCTGCAGTCTGTCAGGAGGCCAGCAGCAGCTACCAGAGCAGGCCCAGCACAGCCTTAAAGGCTACAAGAGGTGCCACTTATTGTGAGTACCTTGGGAAAACACAACAGGCAGCATCCATGCTTCAAGCCAGCCCTGAGGAGTGGGAAGGATCAGGGACGGCTCGAGCCATTCCTGAGTCCCAGGCAGTGGGCGCGTGACGCATGCACGGCTCCGCCCCCAGGCGCACGCCGCATGCGTGGCCCCGCCCCCACGTGCTGCACCCCATAGGTTGGCGCTCTGGGCAGCTGCCCAACTAGCCTCCCCTTAATCCGGCCCGGGGCAGGATTGTTCATTATCAGTCAGATATATCACATTAAGCATGCTGTCTGCCTGAGTCAGAGCCTGGTGCCCGTATTCATATGGCATGGCACGTTACCCCCCCAAGTAGCCTTACTGATTCCACTTTACAACACAGACAGATTCAAGCGGCACATGGCTACAGAGCTTTTGTCTTTGGATCAAAGGGGCTGGTTTGTTTCCTGTTTATTTTGGTTCATTGCTTATTTATGCCCACCTGAGTCACCTGGGCCTCATCCCCAAAGTGCTGAAAAGAATGGGAGTCAGCGGAAATTGAGAGCACTCAGCAACTCGCTGGATCGTGCTCTCACTCTGCAGGTCATAGCTCTTGGGGACCTCTTGCAGAGCAAGGTACTGTTCACTCTGAGCATGGGAGTCAGAATATGACCCTTTCTGAACCTGATCCTCCAGGGCTGAGAGCCTCTTGAAAGATGCTGAGCAACCGTAACTCCCTGAAACCACTGGAAATGGATGCACCTTCCAGGATCAAACCCTAAGAAACATTTCTGGGAGCTCCTCAGAGGAGTTAAAAGGACGTGGGAAGAACAGGCCCCTGTCAGAGAACTCCTGATTCAAGCCCTGAAAAGAGAGTGTGAGATTTCCTAGACCTCATTAAAGAAAAAACAAACACATGTCAACAATGGGAAGCAGAAAAACTGGTTTGCGGTTTTCACTTTTGGTGACTTTTGCATGATATAGAATCATTGAACTAGAAGGGACCTCATGAGGTCATCGAGCCCAGTCCCCTGCCTTCACCGCAGGACCAAGCACCATCTCATCCCTGACAGGTGTCTATCTAACCTGCTCTTAAATATCTCCAGTGATGGAGATTCCACAACCTCCCTAAACAATTTGTTCCAGTGTTTAACCACCCTGACAGTTAGGAAGTTTTCCTAATGTCCAACCTAAACCTCCCTTGCTGTAGTTTAAGTCCATTGCTTCTTGTTCTATCCTCAAAGGCCAAGGAGAACAATTTTTCTCCCTTCTCCTCCTAGTGTCACCTTTTTAGATACTTGAAAACTGCTATCACGTCCCCTTTTCTTTTCTAAATTAAACAAGCCCAATTTTTTCAGGCTTCCCTCATAGCTCATGTTCTCTAGACCTTTAATCATTCTTGTTGCTCTTCTCTAGATCTTCTCCAATTTCTCCACGTCTTTCTTGAAATGTGGTGCCCAGAACTGGACACAATACTCCAACTGAGGCCTAATCAGCGCAGAGTAAAACAGAAGAACGGCTTCTCATGTCTTGCTCACAGCACTCAGGCCCGTATGCAGGAATTTCTATGGGATGTATGTGCTTTTTTTGTAAATGTGGACTGAAAGGGTGTTTATTTCCACTTCCATGGTCCCCCAAGTATGCAGGGAAATCAGCCCCAGCCTTCCTCCGCCTGGCCAGAGCATGGGGGAGGGAGTTTCAGGCAGCGCACCACTCCTGCCTTCCCCTGACCAACCAGAGCATGCTTATTTGGGGGACTCTGAGGAGGTGCTTTCCCATCCTTCGAGCACACACCCTGAGTACGGGTCTGGCATTTGTCACTAAACCTTCCCAGTGTAGACATTTCATGGCCACATTACTAGCACCCTGATGACAGTAGAGCAAAGCAAATGTGGGTAAGCATCCCACAGTGCAGTGTTGTGGGAAGGCAGAGCTGATCCCTGTGCTTCTTGGGATTCCCTCCCAGCTCTGTGAGCCTTCCATGGCAAGGAATGTCAAAGCAGCACAGCAGTCATGCCAGTCCTCCCCCACAGCAGCAGAACAGAAACATTCTGATTATTTGTTTTTTGTTTGTTTCCCAAACAGAGCAGCTCACTCAGCTGTCAGATACTTCAAGGAACTTTGAAAGGGGAGGGGCACATGCCTGCAGGGCAGCAAAGATTACAAAACAGTGAGCATTGCCATCAGGGCAGGCATTGCGGGATAATGGCAAAAGCCAGTTCTCCACAAAACAAACAGCAGTGTCTAAACTGGCTCTTTGTTGACAATAAAGGGAAGGGCAAAGACAAAAGTCTCTTGCAGAGTGGAAGCTTTTTGTTGCCAAAACTGGATGTTTTTCCTGAGAAAAGTCACATTGTAGTGTAAACACTTTCACTGTTTTGTCCCCAAAGTCAGATTTTGGTAAACAAACATGCCAGTGTAGACAGTTTGTTAACAAAAGTCCATGAAGTTATGCACGTGCATCAGTGTTTGCAGAACTGCCAAGTATTTAGTAAAACTTCCTCCAGACTATACCTGAAAACATTCTGCAACATTACAGTTATACTATACGACATGTGGAATAATGAAAGAAATAGGCTTGTGAGGACATTTTATGGTAAATAAACAGAAGATCACTATGTAAGGCAGGGGTGGGCAAAAGGGTCTCCCCGGGTCAGATTTGGCCCTCCAAGTGGGTTGATCCGGCTCACAGAGGACCTGCTGCTGCCCTGCCCCCAGGCCAATTAGAGCCTGGGGGTGGAGGGAAGCGCATGAAGTTTCCTCTGCCCTGCCAGCAGTGTACAGCTCCTGGCACGGCAGGACAAGACTTTGCGCACTTCCCTGTTCCTAAGCCTTGATTGGCCTGGGGGCAAAAGGGGAATGCATGAAGTCTCCTCCCACCGCCAGGGGCATGGGCACATAGGGGGAATCTCGGGGGGGGGGGGGCGAAGGCTCTCTTCCACCCCCAGACCAATCATGGTGTGTGGGTGGTGTCACGTTATTGGATTCTAAAAATCACTGTTGTACTCATGGGGGGGGGGGTGTTTGCCCCAAAGTCTATACAAAGGGAGCCATGTGAGGTGTCAAATGAAAGCTTATGTTCTACTGATTCAGTATATGCTATTCACTTACTTGTATAATATCTGTATGTGGAGTTATAAATATGTACTCTGTGTTGATGCTGGAAAATTCTCTGTCTGAGGCAGAGCAAAGGGCACAGAATGTTCAGCCAGTGACTGTGCTAATTAGCAAGGCTCCAGGGACAATGGCTCTCTCGGTGCCAATACACACCCGAGGAATGCGTCTGGAAATCTGGATACCTGCAGACCAGCCAGGGCATAATGGCTGCCAGCATGTGAAACAGATAGGTCACTCAACCATGTGACCTGCTCTGGCCAGGAGAGGTATATACGTGCCATGTGGCAATCTCCATTTTGTCTTCAGTTCAGCTACTGATCCCAGATGCAGCCTTGCGAGGGACAGAGAGCTGGGAAGAATTGTGGACCCATCCTGACATAGGATGTACACCAGAGACTTTTAAGATAACAGTTTATAACATCTCTGCTAAGAGCCTATATCGAGAACTGGGTGATTCAATGCATGTAATGTATTCTCCTTAACAACCTTACTCTCAGGCCTTTCTTTCTTTTATTAATAAACCTTTAGATTTTAGATTCTAAAGGACTAGCCCAGTGTGATCTTGTTGGTAAGATCCAGAGTGTAAATTGACTGGGAACTGTGGCTGGTTTCTTGGGACCGGGAGAACCCATTCAGGGTAGGTGGGATTGGGTTCTATAACCCCTCACCTGTGTGTTAGGCCCAGGGCTGACTGCAACACAGAGGGAGCTGGGGTGTGAGAGGGGTTTTGCTCATGAGGCTTCAGGCTGGCCAGACAGGCAACTGGAGCGCTCAGTGTGACTGGTCTGAGGCCTATCTGGGAAGGTCTCCAGTCTGGGGCTGTTAGGAGCCCCGAGTTTGTGCTATTCCTCCTGAGCGGACACCCTCAGCGGTGCCCAGACCCGGCCCAGTCCGTCATAGGTGGGGAAGCAGGGAAGTATCTTGGTCCTGCCCCCTCTGCTTGAGGTCTTGCCCTTTCCGGTGCAGCAGCAAAAAATTATTGCCCATCCTCACCTGTGTGTTAGGCCCAGGGCTGATTGTAGGCTAATGGTAGTAGACAAGGGAAATTCACACAAACAGGAACACAAAGCATTTTTTTCAGAAGACTTGTTCTATTAGCTGGAGAGATACATGAAGGCTGTACCAGGTGACAGGGGCTGTGCAGGAGAAGACAGAATAGACCACTAAAAAGCATTTTACATTGTAATACAGAACTGCTCTGCTGGTGTAGACTGGTATAGCTCCTTTAAAGTCAATGGAGCTCCATGAGCCGAAGAGGGGGAACAAAATGTTGTTATAAGCTATGTGCATAAGTCACCAATTAGGTTATTTCAATGTAATTTATTTTGTGTTAGTAAAACGCTCTCCAAGGGTCAAACTGAGCCACACTGATGCTAATCAGTTTTATAACCCACTAGCTAAATCAGCATAATTGCTTTTGGCTTTTGTGCGGATTTATCCCAAAGCACTACATCGTCCAGCAAACAGCACATGGTGCAGTAAGACAAGCCAGGCACGTCCAGTTGGGTTTAACAACAACAAGCTGCAAACAAACTGTGCTACCATGCAGGCCTGCCTTCTCTCAGCACAACACGTGCGGGGGTTGGAGGAGCCAAAGGCAGGCAGGCAGCCAGCACATCTGGATGACATGCTTCATCTGCTCCGGCTCTGAGTAGCTACTGTCTGTCCATTGTCTCCAGGCGTGCTGCAGCAAGCTGTTTGACATCTGTACACATACCGGTCAACCTAGCATCCCAATCTTCTCCCAGGGCAGGCCTGCTTTGGCTGTCTCTCACCCAGCAGGTACAGCTAGAAACAGAGACCTAGTGCTGTGTGAACACTGGGCTTAATAACAGTGTTTAAGGGAATCATCACAAACCCTGCTAGTATGCCACAGAAATATCGTCCCCGGGAAATGAATGGTTGTGCTCCGCAGTGTCCATGAAGTATGTGCTTGCCTGTGACAGAGCGGTCAAGCCATCTATCACTGAGCAAAACCAACACTAGCCATAAGGACAAGATATTTCTTGGGAGCCAGAAGGTTCCTGTGCAGATTCTCAGGCCACTCCCATCTCCACCTTCCAAAGCAGGAATAAAGGGAAATAAATGCTCAGCATGATTTTTTTCCTCCCCTCTCAGCCCCAACAACTTTGTGCTTTGCATATCCGGAGCCAGGCCGCAGCCTAAGCTCAGCAGTAAAGACCACTCTGTTAATCTTTTCTCTCTCTCCAATTGCAGCTAGCACCTGCCGTTTTGTGCATCCAGTTCTCTCCTTTTTGTTATAGCCAAATATCCCTGTAGCCACATAGAAATCCAGTCCTAAATACCTGTTTGTGTACGGTGGAACAGACTTCCCTGATTTCAGACGAATAGATGCATTCATTTGTTTTAGAAAAAAGCAACCAAAGGAAAAAAAAACAAAACCAAGAGTCCAGTTGCACTTTAAGAGGCATAAGCTTTCACGAGACACATCCTGGCCCAGCTGATTCTGAGTAACAGGAAGAGCTTTGACGAGAAGGGGAAATGACCATGGTACTGACCTTCTCAGTGTCTTTATTAAAAAGCCGTGTGCACACCCCGTGGATGTTTTTTCTTGTACATGCACTGAAATGCTTCCAATACGCTTAGGTCTCCAGAGAGCTTTTTTCATTCATTGGATGTTTCATTTGGTCTTCTGATAAATAAAAAGTGAAACTGTATGTGGTTTGTTCTGGGAGATTTTCTCTCACCCTTTTCATGGGCAGTTTTCAGACACCAACTCACGTCGTGATGACAGTCATGGGTGGTGGGTGAAGGCCCAGCTGGGGGAAGACAAGCCCCAGCCCCACTTCTTCCAGCCGAGGCCCCACCGCTTCAGCAACCTTCCCCTCCTCCCCCGCTATGGAGCCAAGCCCTGCCCAACCCCAGCCCTGAAGCCTGATCCTTCCTGGCCAGCCAGTGGGCTGGGCTGCCATGTCACAGCCACAGCCCTCCTGGGCAACTAGGGAGTTTGGCTGCTGCGGCCCCATCACTCAGGGGGAGGCGGGCTGCTGCACCACAGCCCCAGCCCGCCTGGGTGGCCAGGGAACATAGGCAGTTTGGGGAAGGCAATTCCTTCCCTTGCCTATGTTACCCACCATCCATGGTGACAACTGTACGATTTAACAGTGTGGTCAGGAATGCAGGGAAGAGCACGGCTACTCACACAGCAGTTTCAGTACTAGTGTCAGTGGACACAAGCCTAACTCTAGGTGTTTTGAGAAGTGAAGTACTGAGAATGGAAAATCTGATGCGTGTCATTTGGCTATGGTGGAATGGGAGAAAGCTCTTGTCTTGTAATAACAATGGGAGGGAAATTTCTATTAGAGCCAACATTAAAATTAGATAATACATAGGTGAAGGAAAGAGTAGCTATATATAAAATCAGGCCCTCACTCTACCTTTAGGGCAGGGCTACTCAACTTTGGAAGCCTAGGAGGCCACAGTGATGCTCACAAAATATGCTGAAAGCTGCACCTTAAGTGTGGTTGCATATACATACAAATAGCTTCTTTCACACTGACAGGCATGAATACAAAGATTAAGGCAAGACTATGCAACACGCAGGGCCCGTTGAAGTCATTTCTGCTGATATTAATAAAACGCAACATTTACCCAATTTCCACCTATATGACAGCACTTTTAATGAGCAATGACAGTCTAGGAATTTAACTACTGAAATGCATATCAACAGAAGATTACTCTTTTGTTTTGTCTCCCACCTGTGGGCCGTGTATCGAGCCCTGCGCAAACCACACCACAGGCCGCAAACAGATGGACTACATACAGCCCGCATGTTGAGTAGCCCTGCTTTAGGGCCTGATCCCACAGACTCTTACCTCTAATCCCCTGGATTTTGATGGGATTGGTTATAGGAGAAATTGTTATTGTGGTAAGGGGCTGCAGAACAGGGCAGGCATCTCCTGGCCATGGCTATGATGCTGATTTGGGCAGTCTCAAGCAGAGGAGAGAGCAGATCTTATGCAGGAGAACAGCAGAACACAATATGCGGTTATGCCTCTGGCAAACTGTATCTTGCCATGTTAAATCAAAGCGGATGGCCAGTCAGTGAGTTAATAGTGCGTGACATGAGGTATCAAGACAAAGGATTTATTTTAAAGTCACCTTGAAACTGTCCCCTCCACCCCAATGTGTTTATGATCTTTGCTTCCTAAATCTTGATCAAGAGTAAGCCCTTCCCCCCACGTTCTATTAAAAGAGTCCATTTCATGTAGCTTTTTCAATTCTTCTTTTGTGTCCTCACTCCTCATAGCACAGTTCACTGCCTCAAACAGGTCAGTAGAGAGGCTGCCTGCAATACAAACACACATTTTTCAGTCTTCAAGCCTGCACCCTGGGAAGCAGCATTCTCATCTGAAAAGAAGTGCCTTGAATAGCTGCCATAAGGCATTTAATTAGAGTTGTCCAGGAATAGTTTCATCAGCTCTGAATTCTTCTCCCATCCTAAACCTGCATGATTTAAGTTTACATAGTAACTCCTCATGTACATTTACTGTAATGAACAGAGGGCCCAATTCTAAAGAAATTGTGGGCCTGATTCTCAGTTACTAAGTTTCCGTGATGAGGTAGGGACAGAGCCAGGGTGCGAAGCTGACCAATTTTATGCTCCCCCTATGGTGTGTTGTATGTATGGAGGGGCTTGCCCGTCCTCTGGTGCAAGTTAGAGCGGCCTTGAGGACATGCCTTGAAGCTACTCTAACTTTTTCTCTGCTTTCCAGAGCCCCCCATGGATCCTGGAAAGCAGAGGATGTCACAGAATGCCCCCAGTACGCCTGCAGTGAAGGTTTGGAGCACAGTCAGTTCTACGTCTGTCAGTGAAACCCTCTGCACAGGGGCATGTTCTTTGGGGATGATTTCGGTCTTCTTTGAGGTGTCTTTACATCATGCTGGTAGGGTAACTTACTCTGGCCCATTTCATGGCCATCGGGTCACGTATGCTCCAGCTCTGCACATCCAAGCTGGGTGCAAAAGGCCACATTCTACCTATTTTCTTGATATCCAGTGAAGAGGAACTTCGGGTTTGCAAGTAAAGGGAAGGGAAAGAGGGAAGACGTCTAAGTCAGCATTTAGAAGAACTGGGGCTGTTCTGAGAAAGGGAACTGAAGACATAACTGGGCTGAACTAGATTCTTGCATGCTGCATGGCAAAGAATAGAGCCTTCTTTTTCAATTCGCCTTTGGCAGAAGAGATGAGGTACGTTGCAATTGTGGTCATTCGTCCTCACACCATTACTGTTATTGAAACAATCGGAGCCGATTATTGTTTTGATTGATCCTCAATTTCCTCGCCAGCATTTCTACCATCACTTATACTAGGCATGAAGAACTCCTAAGATGCTGACATTACATTCAAGCATTTGTATTTGAATTCCAGTAAAGCTACATCGCATAAGCTCATCACAGCTCACTGGAGTTGTTAGGTGTTGGATATCCAAGCTATGTGGCCTAAAACTTCATTCACTGCATTTGATTTTGAACAATTCTCTGGCAGGTGATGAAAAGGAAACACACACTTCCTGTTTACAAACTAAATTAAACTCCAGTAAAGCAGGAGTTAAGTCCCATGCACAAAGCACATGCTTAAATCCACCCTTGTTCAGAAGCCATTTACACATGTGCTTTGGTCTCTTCAGCTTTAATTAGACTTAAATGTGCTTAAGTACTTTGCTGTGTAGGGATGAACTATTGAATAGGGGCCATAGTAAGAGAAGGGGATCTTCTGATTTATCCTTGTACGCTGCAAGGGAAAGATCTCAGGAATTTGTACATTTCTTTTGCATCTGTTTTCTAATGCTACTGTATCTTTAAAAGGGCTTAGCAGCATTTTGCTAAGGGGGACAGTCAGTCTCATCTGCTTAGCTTCAAAGCAGCACATGGCTGGTTATTCCCTTAAGGTGCGTCTACACTGCACCGTAATACGAAATAAGATACGCAATTTGAGCTAGGCAAATAGCGGATCTTATTTCGATGCTATTTCAAAATGGCTTATTTCATCATTTAGCGCTATTCTGAAACATCCCTTACTCCTCGTAGAATGAGGTTTACAGGGACATCGGAATAGCGAGCCCGAAATAATGGGCTTGCTGTGAAGATGCAGGATAGCCATTTCAGGATACTCCCGTATCCCAAAGTAGCGTTGCAGTGTCGACATAGCCTGACTGTTTCAAAGTGAACATGCAAGTTCCAGCCACGTTGGAGTTGGCGAGTGGCTAGAGGCTCTGTGCTACAGCTGATTTAGGAATGCCCTGCGACCAAGCGATGTGGGGGTGGGGAGGACAGTTATGAGTCAACTGAGATTTATTTGGGGGGCAGACCCTACACGTCTTCCCCATCCTTCTCGGAGAGTTGTGAGCTTATCGGGAGAGTTATAAGCTTGTGGGCTTGTCGGGGGAGTTGTGGGCTTGCCCGACTGCCCAAGCACAGTATGTTCCAAGTAGCCTCCTTCTGAGGGACTGACTTGTAGAAACAAGACAGGTTGGAGGGCCCGTGGCAAACCTCCATGGACTTTTATTCTCCAAAGGGGTCCCCTCAGACAGTCCAATTATAGAGACATCTAGGAAAGGCCTGAAAGTGGCAGGGGTAGTAACTGAAGATTGGAATATTTTTAGAGCCCAATCCTGCTGCCTATACCCAGATAGGATTGAAATTGGTTTTAATAGGCGTCTTGCTGGAGCACTGGAGAATCAGGCCTTTGCTCTGCTAGAACAACAAAGGCCTCCAGAGGCAGGGTCTGATCATCTCCATTTGCAGTGAGGCATAACGCAATTTGCCAGAAGTCACACAGGGGTTAAATGCAAAGGAAACCTACAGAAAAGAAGACAGCCCCTGATACTATTCTTCACCACTGGGGAGTGGAGGCTCCTTTGATGCAATGGCTGCATATTCTTCAGGCCCTCATTCTCAAGGAGTTCATCTGCCTTCCAGGATGACGCCCTAATTAGGGCTGCTTTGGCCATTTCTGGACAAGTACCCTTTTAAAGGCCTGTTAGCCCATCCCAACTTCAAGCAAGGCAGGTTCACAATTTGAATGTAAATGGGTCAGTCAAGGAAAGCCATTGGTGTAACAGATTTCTTTAAAGATCACAGCAAAAACATTTTACTATCTGTTTAGGATGCAAGTAAATATGTGAAGCCAATGCCGAAAACATTTAGCTGAGGGGACAGAAAAATCAATAAAGGAAATAATATTAGTCAAGGCAGCGAGAACCTGCCCAGGGCTGGATTAGATCCACTATAAACTCTGCCTGTAGATGCAAACAGCTTTTACATGTGTGCTGAAGGGATTCTGAGATTGCTTGCAGAAGCATGAAATCCCAGTAAACTTGCAGAGCTCAGGGAAAAGACAGCAACATTAAAATGACTTGGATGACATCTCCTCAGGTCAGCAGCAGTTCACAAGGTATTTGCTGCAATGACTGGAAATCCAGAGAGAAGGACCAGATTAAATCTTTTCCTTCCAGAATTAGTCTGTGATGACAGCAAAAACGAGAGAAATCTCAATACACATGGTTCCATACAAACTTCCAATTAAATCCAAAGAACAAGATCTGTCAAATGGCAGAAACCAACCTTGAGCTACTCACTATCCTGTGAGGGGAGCAGAGGTACCCCAAACATTAGTTTGGAGCTAACACTTGAGACTAAGATCTGTTCCTGCCAGGCACTGAGTGCCTCCTGAGAAAGGACGAGTACTCAGCATCTTGAAAGATTAAATCTTGCACAGCAATTAAAATCGCAGCCAATGTAACCATGCAGTGAAGTAGGCAGCTCAACACTGAACACAGCATATGAAAATGCCCAGAATGCACAAGTCGAATCGGTCTCCTGTGAGCAATTTTTCAGCAGGGGCAGGAGCTGAATGGTCTCAAGGTGGCTCAGTGGCTGGATATTTGCATCACTCCAGCAGGGGACACAACAAGCACTCAGCTGTCTGGACGTGGTGAAGTGGCTGGCAGCACATCTTCAATTTTTAACTGAGACCTAACCATGGCAAAACTCCGGCCATGCCCCATGGGTCCTGTGCTTCTAGGTGCTTATTGTATGCCTCAGAAGCTTGTTATCACCCTCCACATTGCCTCTTACTTTTTTCTAGAGGCCTAGTCACAGTTTACTGAGCTATCCTCATCCTTGGCAAAGTTAAAGGACTGTTGAGGTGGAGGTGAAACACCTCCATAATCATGGCCTACCTTTCCAGGAACACACTTTTTTTGGTGGTGTGGGGAGGATTGGGGGGAACCCAGCCCCTCCCACTACTCTGGGTTCTGGCCCAAGGACCTTAGGTAGGAGCAACTGTCAGGGTTTTACCTCTAGCCCCAAAACAGGGGTCTCCCCCCAACCCCAACCTTTTCCCTGGGCTACTTACCCAAACACTCCCCTAGTACCTTCTTCTTGGTACATGAGCAAATATTTCCTTCTTCAGACCAAATATTCCTTCATTTTTCAGTTCTTAGCTCTCCAACAACACACTTCCTCCTCTCAGTCCTTCACTCTTTTCCTTCCCCCTCCCTTACCTGGGAGGAAACTTTTTAAAGTAGCCCAGCAGACCTTGATTGGCTGCAAGTGCCTGATTAGCCTGCTGCTTCAGGAAAGCTCTTAAGTAAACTCAGGTGTCTGCCAGCCTTGATTACATGGATGCAGTCTCTGGAAGAATATCAGAAAACAGAAAACCATTCACCCAGCTCCTGGTATGCCTACCCTCCACCAAACTATTGTAGCCAGCTGCCCTGGGTCTGTCATGTAACCAATATGAGTTAATAGTCCTATTCCATAAATGTACCCGACTCTACGTTCTGATACAATCTAGCTGTTCCACAGCACTTTTCATCAGTAGATCTTGAAGCACTGTACAAAGGAGGTCAGTCTAATTTTACAGATGGGGACTCTTGAGGCACAAGGTAGTGAAGTGTCTTGTCCAAGGCCATCCAACAGGTGGAGTAGCAGAGCCAGGAGAAGAACCCAGGTCTTGAAAGCCCTGTCTAGTGCTCTATTCAGCAGCACACACTGCCTCAGAAATATTACAGAATTGCATGACCAGGCACTGCTAAATTAGGAAACCTCGACATTAAGATTTTCTGCAGAATCTTAACTCTTCCAGGTATACTTCATCATATTGCCATACATAATCCCTAGATCTGAAGCAACACAATACCATACACAGTTAAAAATACCAGGATGAATGAGACAGGGCCCCCATGAATCCCAGCCTCAGCTAGTAGGGGAAATATCCCAAGCCAGTGGTTCCCCAACTCCTCCAAAGTCAGTAATTCCCTCTTCCCCTTCAGAAACAACTTTCCTGTAGACTAGTCTCAGATAGGTAACCATGTTAGTCTGTATCTGCAAAAACAATGAGAAATTCTGCAGCATCTTAAAGACTAACAGATTTATTTGAGCATAAGCTTTTGTAGGTAAAAAAAAAACCCCACTTCCTCAGATGTCTTTAAGGTGCAACAAAACTCCTCGTTGTTCTTTCTGTAGAGTTCAGGAGAGTACAGGCAGTCCCCGGGTTACGTACAAGATAGGGACTGTAGGTTTGTTCTTAAGTTGAATCTATATGTAAGTCGGAACTGGCTTCCAGATTCAGCCGCTGCTGAAACTGACCGCCAGTTCTGACTTACATACAGATTCAACTTAAGAACCCAGGTGTCCCCAAGTCAGCTGCTGCTGAAACTGATCAGCGGCTGATTCCAGGAAGCCCGGGGCAGAGCAACTGTGCCTCGAGCTTCCTGTAGTCGGCGCTGGTCAGTTTCAGCAGCGGCTGACTTGGGGACGCCTGGGGCAGAGCAGCTCGGGTGCTGCCGGGTTGGTCCAGTAGTGCCCAGAGCGGCGCTGCGGGACCAACCGGCAGCGCCCCAGCTGCTCTGCCCCAGGGTCCACAACAAAAGCCTGGTCTGCTGGGGGGGTACACTAGCTGTGCCTCCCCCCCCAGCAGACCAGGGACACGGGGAGCAAAGCTGCAGCGGTGGGGTGCCGCGCCTCTGAGGCTTTGCTCTGGTGCAGGACCCGCCGCCACTGCGGCTTTGCTCCTGGTGTCCCTGGTCTGCTGGAGACAGTCCCCAGCAGACCAGGGGCACCGGGAGCAAAGCCGCAGCCGCGGCAGGATCCCGTGCTTCTGAGGCTTTGCCAGAGGTGGCGGACCGCTGTCTGCCAGCTCCGGGACGAGAAAGCCCCGTTCGTAAGTGCGGATCCGACATAAGTCGGATCCGCATAAGTCGGGGACTGCCTGTAGATATTTTGTGGCTGCTCTTCTGTAAACTCCCCAAATTCCCTTTGCAGGGTTCTACTTCAGTTGCCCAGCTCAGCATTATCCTACTCAAGGAATATCCTTGGGCTCGGGGAGATGATGCCATAGCATAGAGGAAAGCCAGGGTGCAGCACTACCAATCTTGATACTCAGGCAGTGTTTCCCAATTGGTGAAGCGAATGCAAGGGTTCCGCGAAAAGCTGGCACTCCCCTGCCCTCTCTTAAAGAGACAGAGCCACGTCGGGAATTGCGGCGTCAGGGGTTTTTTTTTGCTCGATGAAACACGGTAGGGGCCTTTTTTTTTTTTTAAAGGCAACCCTAGGTGTTCCGTGGCCAAATACAATTGGGAAACACTGCTGTAAGGGCTTATCTTCATTACCAGCTGGATTGCCGGGGCAGCAATTGATTCAGTGGGGGAGGGGGGGCTTGATTAACTAAGTCTAGTGTAGACATAATAAATCAACTGCCTATCACTCACCCCTTGACTCCAGTACTCCACAACGACAAAAAGTGCAAGGGGAGTTGCCTGGAGAGTGTCTCCTGATGAAGCAGAGACACTGTGGTAAGCAGATCTAAGTACGTTGACTTCAGGTATGCTACTCATGTACTCTGCCATTATCTAAGGCCATGCCTACACTATAAGTGCTACACAGGCACAGCTATGGTGCCACTGTAGTGCCATAATGAAGATGCTTCCTATGATGGACTTCTCCATCGCTGTAGGTAATCTACTTCTCTGCATTAGTTATGTTGATAGAAAGTGTGAATTTTTTACCCCTGAGTGCCATAGCAATATCCACTTTCTTTAAGTGTAGAACCAGCATCAACTTAAAAATTCTAGACCTGATTCTCCATTGCCTTGCAGCTTGTCATTTACACCTGAGAAAAGTGAGTGATATTTTACACCTGTTTTGCACAAGTGTAAATGGCCACATCCAGTGAAAATCCATTGGCAATCAGACGCCCTGTTTTACACAAACATTTCCTTGTCTGCATTAGTAGCCTTGTAGATTATAACAAGACACATCCAGTTTACAGCTCCCCCATCATATCCTTCTACTTTCTGTGAAATGACAAATCTCTCCACTAGACATTGGGATGAATGAGGGGTGTCAGAGGTCCTGTTCCTGCCTCAAATGGGACCACTCACATGCTGAAAGTTTAGCACATGCACTAATCTTTGCTGAGAGCCATAGTATAATTTCATTTGTGTCCTACCCAGTTTGCAGAACTGAAACGCTAGCCCAGTAACCTACTTTGTCAGCTGGACAATGCCAGAAGCATTTTAATTCTCAGAAACAGTCAGAGATCTTCTTTGCTAATTAGATATCCGACTGAATCGCCAACAGAATGGCATATCATGCAAAGCTCACTCTTCAATAATATCGGAGCAGTAAATCTTCATATCACAAAAATATTGAGAGATCTCATATCTGGGGTTTCTTTTGCTGGAGCACAACTATGATTCATACTCAGTAATTAAAATGCTTTGGACTGCGAGTCAGCTCCCACTTACTATTGATTTCCATAGAAACTGATTAATAACCTAAATGTAACAGAGATATATAGTCTAATCTTGCCAACCTTCAATACTTGGATAGGAAATTACAATAAAAGAGAGCAAAGAGCATCCTCAAGACTACACAGAGGGAGAAATGTACATCACACATGTTAGAAACTCACTGGGCCAAAGAATAAGTTAACTGTTCTGCTACTTATTAAGAGGCCAACTGCTCCCACAGGAGCTGTGGGATACTTGTTTTTATTGAAAGGGGGGAAGTTGATTAATGAGTGCAGCACTGATTAATATAATCATTAGTGGAACAGAACAGCTGCAGTCACTCCATCTTTACACTAGTGAAGACAGTTCTCCAGCTGAGCAGCCACTACTTTGGGTTTCAGATCCATAGATCAGAATTTGATACCTATATTAATGAGAAAGTGTAATGTTAGTAGGGCAGCAACTACGCCAATGCCTGTGGTAAGACTCTGACTAAGCCCGCTAAGAATCAGAGAACTGCAGAAGCCAGAACAGACTCCAGCGTATCTGAGCATTCACGTAGTTAATAAAAATGCTGTGCCTTGTTTCCAATTTGACTTTTGAGTGCTCATTTGCCATAACAACCCCTGGCCGGAAGCTAATCAGGACTCTGCAAATTACACATTCTGCTGAATGCAGGTTAATCTTTTTTTCCCCAGGTAAAGATCTCTGTTGGGATATATACGGAAGACCCAATTGCTCACAGTGAAGAAACAACACTGGTATAGGATTAATAAGAAGGACACAGATTCCAGCTGAGAGGGGGCAAATCTACCAGTTGCTTTAAAGACCAAATGAGTTTCCCCAAATTATTGTTTGGATTTACAATTTTACAAGATCTGATTTCAGGATGACACACAACATTCCGCCAGGTGCCAGGTAGCCTCACTGTCACAAAGTAGCCCAGCAGTTTAAGGATCTTCACAGATGATGGGAGAGGAACCATGCTCGAGCTCAGGGCTACTCAACTTTGGAAGCCCCAGGGGCCACAATCATACTCACAGCACATGTGGAGGGACACAACTTAAGTGTGGTTGCATATACATGCAAATATATATGCAAATATATGCAAATAGCTTTCTTCACACTGACGGGCATGAATACAAAGCACTTCCCACAATGCCCCAGCACTCCCGGGCACCTCCTCCCTGGGGGCTAGAAACACTGACACTCTGTACCCGTCTGTTCCAGCCAGCCCATCCGCTTGCGTCTTTTAGTGCTCACTCTACTGGGAGACACTTTGCCATTGTGGAGCATGTTCCCAGTGGAGGTCATGTTCAAAGGAACCCACCTGCGGGCCACGTGTTGAGCTCCGTGTAAACCCAAACCACACCATGGGCTGCAAACAAACGGGCCGTGGGCCACATGCGGGTAGCCCACGGGCCGCATGTTGGGTAGCCCTGCTCTAGCCGTTCTCCTGTTCTTGGTCTGCCTTTTCCCATTCTGTGAAATTCGAACTTTGGGGAGCACCTCACAGCAACTTTAACGAGGAAAATGTTCTAAGTTTGATCTGCCAAAGCCCAGTCCCCTCAGCTCAGGAAAAGGGAGAGGACCATAGGGCTGGCATGTACTTTTCAAAGGGCCTAAATGAAAGCTGTGATCTGATTGGCTAATGAGGTTCCCAGGCCCTGTAATTATTACACAGCAGCACCTCTTGGGACTGACAGGTGAAGAGCCCTTGCTTGAGCCCATTTAAAATCCATTGCAAAATGCCACTGAGATTACTTCAGCAGGAGCAGATTAGGCACCTGGATTAGCCAAACACAGCTCGACTGCTTATCCAAACATGTGAAGACTCTTGCTTTCTCCCTCTCAGAAACAGTAGGCAGGGTTGCCAAGTGTCTGGTTTTGCCATTTCAAGTCTGGTAGGCGAGGTTGGACGCACCCTGCCTGGCTCCACAGGGCTCCAGGAAGCAGCAACATGTCCCTCAGGCTCCTAGGTGGAGAGACAGCTAGGGGAGCTCCATGCACTGTTCCTGCCCTGTTTGCGCGCTCCACAGCTCCCACTGGCTAGGAACCACAGCCAATGGGAGCTGCACGGGTGGCACACACAGGCAGAGACAATGTGCGCTATACAGAGCCACCTGTCTGCCCCTACACCTGGGAGCTGAGGGACATGTCCTCACTTCCAAGGAGCCCCCCAAGGTAAGCGCTACCCGGAGTCTGCACCTGCGCTGCACCACAGCCCAGAACCTATACCCGCTCCCACACCCCATTCTTTTCTCTTTTTCCATTGGGTAAATCCTCAGCCATAAGGCCCCTGGATTGCTCAGCTCCTGCAGCAGTTTCTTGGACTTCAGCATCAGTCTGAAGGCTTTGTTCCAAGACACACACCTTTGTGCCTCCTGGGGTTGGATCTGCCCCCTGATGTTCATTTGTCCCTTCTGGGCATTCCACAGCTTAGACAGACTCACTGGTGCTGGACTCAGTGCTTGCTTCCTCTGGTGCTGCCCCTTGTTGCAAATTGTCTAGTCCAGCTGGTGGGGGATCAGAAAGACAATCTCTTGTCCCCCCACAAAACTCCTGTGGAATTTCCCTCCCCCACTAGGATTTCAGCACAAGGTTCCTTCTTGTTGCTCACAATACCTGGGAGGGACTCTGCCACATCAAAAAAGTCACTTCCCAAAATAAATGGCATAACATTTTCATGTATAGCAGCAAGAGTTAATTCAGCTTGTTTATGCTGTCTGTACCTGTACCTTGGCCAAAGGTGCCAGGATCTTATGGCCACCAACCAATTATAACTCAGCCATGTCCCCCCGAAGGATATCCTTCTCTTTAAGCAAATCCCTCTGGACTACAGAAATTTCTGCTCCAGTATCCCTCCAAGCAGGATGAGCTTGCCATTCAAGCTGATGGACTTCAGGTGCTTGCAGTCTGACTCTGAATTAGCCAGCTTTACACCTTCCTGAGAACACTACAGTCAGCGTCCACATGTCTTCAGACTCCATTTTGGGATGTCAATGTTTTTTCATAGACTGCTTTGGGAACCAAGCTTGGGAACAAAGGGCTCCTTCCATATGCAAAAGCTACTGAAGGAAGTGAGCAATATCATCAAAGGTTCTTCACTGGGATGCTACCCAAGAACACTTCTTGAAATACCTGAGGAACAAAGACTGAACTGGGGAAAGTGCTGGACCCAGGCTAGAGAGATTTGTAACCTGTGAATGGAACACCTGGGGATTCGAAGCTGTAAGCAAGTGAGGTTTACACTTTAAGAATCCGCAGCCTGCTTATAACATCACTTAGGGTAACACCCTGCTATTCATACTCAATCTATTCAGCATATTATGCTTAACTTGCATTTTTTTTATTTGCTGGGTAATCTGCTTGGATCCAATTGCTATCCACTTAAAATCGGTCTTTTGTCGTTAATAAATGTAGTTTTGCTTTATCTAAACCAGTGTGTGGGAATCATAACTTGGGGTAAAAGGTTTTGCATGTTCCTCTATTTTAGTGAGGGAGGGGGAAAAGTTTATGAGCGTATGCTGTACAGTTCCCCCTGTAGCACAAGACAGTATAATTCTGGGTTTACATGTCAGAATAATTTTGTGTGCCTGTAGAGCTGGGAAGCGCCCTAGCTGGAGCCTTCCCATGCAGAGGCTGGTCCTAGAACCTGCCTGCATATAACTGTAGCTGAGCGTGTCCCTACATATATGTATTCTGGTAGACGCACAGGCTAGAGAGGGCTTAGACACTCATCCCAACAGTACAATGTAAAAGGGAGCTCAAGCTGGTAGGTCAAGGGGCTCAGTGGTACCCCAGTGCCAGGAGGCCTTCTAGGAAGAGCCCATCACACCACCCCCTCACATTTTTATTCTTCTTTTACAAACACATCTTCCTATTTAAAACATTTCTCTCTCTTGTTCTTGACAAACCAATCCAAAGGCCATGGTAACAGACAGTGCAAAAAGGGAAGCTAATTCTATGCAAATTGCTGCCACATGCACAAAGATTCTGAGGATTTATTTTTCTTCCTAATCGCTTTTATTTCTAGTAAAATAGGTGGTAGGAAAACGCTTCTCTGGCAGAGTGAGGTTTAAAAGGGGGTTGTCCCTTTAAACTAAATTCAATCAAATACATAACTTCACCATGCACCCAAAATCACTGTTGTATATTAGACATAAAAACAAACCGATTAAAGCCTCATTATTGAAACACACAATTTTCATCAGCTTTTATCTGCCCTTGAGGGCTTTCATAGTAAAGCAGGCTTGGAGTTTTTTAATTAGATCTTTTTACATGGCCAAATTACCCTGGAGTCTTCTACTTGATTTTCCAGTTCTCAGGGACGGGGTTTTTTAACTGTTCGATACTTGAATAGAAATGTATTTTCTATTAGTCTTTGCTACCAGTGGCTGCATTAAAGACTTTCTGATTATTAGAGGTAGAAAAGCACCAAAGCGGAGAGCATAAACTTCAAAGAATAGCTCTGATTCTAGAATCTTATTAATTTCCTCACTTTAGGACAAGTTAGCAATTCTCTAGGGGTGAAATTCACTCAAGCAGATGGGGTTGCAGGAGGCCTCCACTCAGCAAAGCCAGCTTGGCTGACTGGATGCCGAATGGATGCAGCCTGTGGGCAGGGAAGCTAAGGTAAGCTGCGGTAGAGTCCTCTTTGCTTTAACTGCCTGTGAATTCCCTCCACAACTGGTGCACAGTTGGGGGCGGGTGGCCGGCCACCTCCCCTTAAGTTCTGGGTGCGTCCTTTCTGTAGATCTCCAGGACCTGGTTGATTGATTTTACAGCTGCTCTCTGGTGTATTTGTGGGGAAAATCACAGAATTTTCTTTCTCCTCTGGCTTCTTCCCATGTTTTAGCTGCTTTGGGGCAAACTGATCTAGTGACCATTGGGAACTGCTGCAGAGCTGTCTTTGATTCCGAAGAACCTCTGCCCATGCAATGGTATGTGGGGTGAGCAGCTGTGTTACACCTGGCTCTAGCATCCATTCCGCACTGATTATGCAGGGAGCTTTGTTCTAAAATCTCTGGAAGTAATTTTGTGATTTTCACCTATGTTGACTGTCAGGGTTTTGCCCTGGTTGGAGTGGCACATGACCTGTACACTGAAGCAGGCTAGCGAATAATGCACTTGGAAATGAATAAAATTCTAGGGAAAGTACTGTGTCCCCTGCCACTAAGACGGCATGTAGCCAACAAAGCTGAGCGAAGGACTTCCTTCTGCCTTCCCCCTGCTAGTAGCTTGCCGAACATGCGGTTTCGCTTTCAGATAACAACACCTAGTTCTTACTCAGTGCTTTTCATTTGTAGGTCTCAAGGGAGACATAACAATGTAACAGCAGAGTGAGAGGAGAATCAGGCCAGAAGGGGTAATATGACCAGCCAGAGGCAAGTCAGCTGTGGAGCTGGGGTTAGAATACAGGATTTTCTGACTCACAACCATTAGTCCATCTTGTCTCTCATTATAAGGGTCTTGTTTTTCTTTGTAGAGAGAAGGTGGCTTTTATGTCATTTCTGTTCCATTTCTTCCTATTTCTTGCTCACTTCACAACCCTCCGTCCTCGGTCTCTGGACACCCCAGGCAAGGAGTGATGTGTCCGACAAGCAGCTTTCCCCATAACAGCCCCTCGCCCTCCACCTTTCTCCATCAGAGGAGCATAGTAGAATGGAAAACAGAATGATTTTATGTTGTTAGGCATCCCAAGTGGCCTTTTTATTTCTTTTCCCAGCCAGACAAAAATAACATTAGTAGATCTCATGTGAGCAGGCCTTTATATCTGGAAGGAGAACAAATCCTGTGAATAGATTCCAGAAGCTGTCTCTGCAGAGAAACAAATGCTCCAGGAAGCCCTGGCTGTTAGGAGTGAGAGGGAACGTGTGGCAGGAAGGAACAGCTATTGCAGTGAACAGTCATTCCAGAATGAAGTCTCCTTGTTCACTTATCTCATACCACCCCTTCTCTATCAGATCACCCACTTCTTTCCACTCCTGGTCATTGGTTAGCCCTGAGGAATGGTCATGTGAATATCATGTGTCATTAACAACTGTGTTGTGATCAAGACACGAGAAGTCATTCTTCCACTCTACTCTGTGCTGGTTAGGCCTCAGTTGGAGTATTGTGCCCAGTTCTGGGCACCGCATTTCAAGAAAGATGTGCAGAAATTGGAGAGGGTCCAGAGAAGAGCAACAAGAATGATTCAAGGTCTAGAGAACATGACCTATGAAGGAAGGCTGAAAGAATTGGGTTTGTTTAGTTTAGAAAAGAGAAGACTGAGGGGGGACATGATAGCCGTTTTCAGGTATCTAAAAGGGTGTCATAAGGAGGAGGGAGAAAACTTGTTCATCTTGGCCTCTGAGGATAGAACAAAAAGCAATGGGCTTAAACTGCAGCAAGGGAGGTTTAGGTTGGACATTAGGAAAAAGTTCCTGTCAGGGTAGTTAAACACTAGAATAAATTGCCTAGGGAGGTTGTGGAATCCCCATCTCTGGAGATATTTAAGAGTAGGTTAGATAAATGTCTATCAGGCATGGTCTAGACAGTATTTGGTCCTGCCATGGGGGCAGGGGACTGGACTCGATGACCTCTGGAGGTCCCTTCCAGTCCTAGTATTCTATGATTTACTATAAACTGTTCCCTTCAAATGAATGGAAAGCACTCACTTGAATTAGGATCAACCAGAAGCTTCACTCCATTAATTAGAAACACTTTTGCTTTTTGTTTAATTGTTTTCCAGAAAGCTGATTTGAAATAAGCAGCCAATTTCCTGCACTGCTAGAGATGTAATTATTTGTGACCATTCCACAGATTAGAGTATGCAAAAAAAGACTAGTTCAGCTGTTCTGCTGGTATTTCATAGCGGGATGGCTTCTGGATATCTGGTGGCATAGGCGAGGACAAGTACACACTGGTAGCCTTGGGTCGTCTTCTCTAGTGGTCCCACCAGGTCCATGGCAATCCACTCTAACGGGACCTCAGTGATTGGCAGGGTACCAAAGGAGCCCTCAGATGGGGACGAGGGCTATGTAATTGACAATTGGGAGAGGAGCAGTATCACCAGATAACGTCATGCACCCCTGGACAGAAGAATCTGCACAAGATTCACATCTGGATATTTTTCATCCCCAAATGCTCTCCAAAAAGGAGACTGTGGGCAAGGTCCAAAATTGCCCTCTGGTGTTCATGGGGCACCAAGAGTGGTGTACCTCCTGCTCTTGTATGTGTACAAAGTGGTACAGGAGGTCCTTCTTGATTATAAAGTATGGATCTGGCCTCTGGGCTTTTCCTGCAGCAGGTACCCCATCTATCTCGGCCACCTCCTTTCTGGGCCCTTCCACCTGGTCCTGCCCAAAAGTTGCCCTCCCGGGACTTATCGGCCCAAATTTTGAGGGCTCTATCCCTGTCCTTTCGGCCGGTCCTATGGAGTTGCGATCAATGCTGACTTCTGGACCTTTCGACGTCTCAGGGTCTTCCCCTTCCAGTGTCTCAGGGTCCTCCCTTCTTGCACCTTAGGGTCCTCCCCTACCATAAACTGTGTTCATCTGCCTACACAGGCAGTCGTCTGTGCCTGCATCGAAATTTGCGTGCCCAAAGTCTTGACCGCCCTTCTTTGCTTCTTAGTCTTCCTACCCCTCCTGGGGGTGGGGAACAGCTCCTGAGACATCTCCACAAACATAGGTGAACACTTCCCGGTGTGGACCTCCCCCAGTTCGGGAGGTCCCTCTTGTTCTCGCTCCTCTGGGGGGGAGCAGACTATTAAACCCAGGGAAATCTCTCCCAATGAGCACAAGATATGGAACATGGGGGACCCCGTTGAGGTTTCCCTGCACTTCTATCTTTCATGGAGTGCAGAGGAGTCACTGGACCCTGCACCCCCATCTGCAGCCAGATGTGACTCTCAGCCAGCAAGCAGAATGGAAGGTTTATTCATTGACAGGGACACAGCATAGCATATACTCGTTGTTAACGCAGGAACCAGCAGCAGACAATGCAATCCAACTTGGGAAGAGGGGGACCCAGGGACAGCACCCTGGGCCCCCCCCCCCCGCATCCTCTGCTAGCTGAGAACACTCGCACCATCAGCAACTCGTCCCCCAGCCTGGAGGCAGCTCCGGCCCTTCCTTTGTTCAGATACCCAGGCAAGGTGTCACCTGGTTGTTCCCTCCACCCAGGCTCAGGTTACAGGACAGCCTGAGCTATTGTTGTGTACATGCTAAGATGGGGCAGCCTCCCCTCAGTGGAAGCCACACTCAACATTCCCATCCCCAGCCAAGTTCCAGTGCAGTGCCCAGGGAAACTGAGGCACACACACACAGGGTTACAACAGAACAGTACAGGACAGTAGGAATCACATACAGCATAACAAAGTGAACAGAGCAAACACAATCCCCACTATGTCACACAGCTATGCTAGGGTAATAACCACAAATGGTCTGCCAAAGATGACATCTGGGGATGATGTCGAGGCCTATCTTCTATCATTCGAGAGAACATCTCAGCAAGAGACATGGCCTGAGGATCAGTGGGCCAGCATACTCACCCCATTTCTCCATGGTGAGGTCCAGAAGGCCTACTCTGATTTGCCGGCCAAGGACACAGCTGATTATCCCCGGCTGAAAGGGGACATCCTGGCCCAGTCAGGGGTGACAGCAGCTGTACGGGCCCAGAAGTATCATGACTGGAAATATCAAGAGGGTAAGCCGCTGAGGTCCCAGCTGAACAACCGGATTCATCTCTCATGAAAATGGTTGTGATCTGAACTGCACAGCTGGGAGGAGGTTTTGGAGACAGTGGTCATCGACCAGTTCATGTCGAAATTGCCACCATTCCTTCGCGCTTGGGTAGGCCAACATGACCCCACCACCTATGATGAGACCATTGCATTGGTGGAGAGATGAGTGACAGCAAGGACATTAACTCGCCTGCATAGGAAAGGCCCCAGGTGAGGCAGGCCACCAATGCTAACCATGGGAGTTGAGGTGCCCAGAGCCCTAGATGGAAGAAGAGGGCAGCCAGAGATCTATTGAGAACATGGAAGCTTGACCCCATGGCTAAACCCATTTCATCATTGGGCCAGAGGAGCAATTATAGATGTTATGGATGCAGGGAGTAGGGCCACATAGCAGCTCAGTGCCCCAACCTCGAAGAGCCCATACAATGTAATCTCAGTGACGGGCCACCCATGAACCTTACTCAACCTGGTGGGAGTCCTGGAACAAACATTTCTCTCATATCTACTACAGCATTGACAATGATGTTAGTTAATACTAAGCCGTGATGCTCCAGTAACAGTATTGCTGCCATTTTCACATGGATTTATTATGATCTACATTCTTAAATATTTGTAACTCTACAGGCATAGTCTGGTGAGCTCTGTACACTGAAATACAGAAATCTCACACATGTATTGAATAGCTGAGGACATAAAATTGAAGGCAGCAATTTGAACAGTCATTTTAAGCCCAGATTCTTGATGCCTAAGAAGGATGTTTGTCCAGTTCGTTATTTCCCGTGTTTCATTTCTGTTCCATTTGTTAAATTTTATAAAGAATTTGTAGCTAGCCCTTGGGTTCTACTAGCACTGACAAAACAACATAGGCCTTATATATGAGGAATCTCAGCCTTTTGGTTAAATATACATACAGGGTATATTCTTCCGCCCTTAAATATGAAATAGATAATAAAGATCTAGTAGGTATCTTCCACCTCTAACTTCTGCTCACTCTGCTTTCATATCACCTATGTCTTCTACTCTCCAGTGTAGCTGTTCATATCTAGTTAAGTTTTAATGTTACGCCCATCACTGTGGTATCTGAATGCCTGCCACAGCAGTGGAGATTGTAACTGCCACTAACAATATTCTCAGGAACATACAACCTTTACCCTTGGACACTATTTGTGGGGAATTTTTTGTGCCCTGCCTTGCATTTTAACGGCAGACAATGGGGGGACACAGAGTGTAAGCTGAGCTAGAATTTGATCCATGCTTTCTCTAATTTCAGAATATATTGTTCTGCTACAGCCAGGGGCTTGTTTTATTTTAAGTTAGTGACAATTCATCTCCACCTATAAATAAATCATCTTTAATGGAGGTTTGCATGGCTTCACAAGGGGAAAGTTATTATTAATAGAACTAAATGAATAAAAGGTGGGAAAACTTCATTTGCCCTTTTGAAATGTTGGGGAAATGTTCATCTCAGGGACAATGGAGCACAGGGGTGACCAGCTACTTACAATCAGACATGCACAACTCTACATTTTAGCCATACATGTGTTTATTTTCCAGTGGAGATCAGGCATTAAATCCGCTTTCCTGCTCATTTCAGTGCTTAGATGTTTAATGAAGACCTGAGAAAGTTGGTGTTTCCCTGTACTGCAACATTACACCGTACAAACAGAACCTCTTACTTTTCTTTCCTATTAACATCAATGAGAGTTCTGCATATGCAACGACAGAATAAATGTCAAACTATAGGAGCCTGCATTCCCAGGGGGAAGTGCAGCTACTTGAGGCAGTGCAAGTATAAGGGAAGAGTAACCAGAAAATTGGAGAGAGCTTCCATCCATGCAGAGAAGTAAGACTCTTCAGAAGATTATTAATGCCAGGAAACCAAGGAGTGTGGGAGTCTAGCCACATGGCAGTACTTGGATTGGGCACTGAGAACTAGAGCACCAGTAACAGTAGGGCAGGCAGTGCCCAGGCGGTATTGAAGGAGACTCTATGAACCGGCTGATGACTCCAACAATTCCTAGAGATGGAAGGCAAAGGCACAGCCATGAAATCTTGGGAAATTTTCGATACCAAGGCTGGTCAGACACAAATAGTAGGAATTGGCTGCAAAATCAACTCTTCTAGGATTAAGCCAAAGAGCTAGAGAAGAACGAGACTCTGTTGTTCACACTTTCATGGGGCTTTTAAAACTGCTGAGCTAATACAGTAAAATCTGGTTTTAACTCATTTCCAGGCACTCTCTTTTCACATGCAGTTCACATCGGTAAGCAAAGAGCTTCTCACTAGATATCATAGTAAGTGCCAACATGACAAGGTGCAAGATACACTGCAAGGGAAAGAGTCTTATTCTATTGCCCTTGTTACCTTATGATACAAACCCAATGGTTTCCTTCTTTAACTTCCTGGTGGTAGGCTTTGGCATGTCCTCCCTTCCCCTGCTTTGCTTTACCACAAAATAAAAACTTTTGTATTTTAAAATTAAATTGCTGGCTTTCACTTTCAAAAGCAACCTGCATGAGTGTTAACAATGGCACTTACCACTCCCTTGAAGAGAAAAGCAGCAGCAGTAGACATAGGCTCTGACATCTGCGTTAGTTGGGGCAGTGTGTGTGCTCAACCTTTCCCCCTCCACTCCACCCCTTTCCCCAAGCCTCAGTGCCACCTCTTTCTGCCCTTACTCCTCACAACCCTGTGGAGCAATATCAGCAGTCAATTTAGAAGGTCCTTATTAGATCTGCTAAATCAAACCCAGAAGCTCGATTTCAAAAGCTTCAATCTCAGGGTCAGTGTAGATTTGGCCTTAAAGAGTGCATCTGTCAACTGACCCATGCCTACAATTTGATCATTAGAGAGCACAGTAGCGAAACAGTAAACTCAAGTGGTCATGAGTCATTTTTAGGCTGGGTTTTCCAGAGGACTAAGAAGATAGATACCAGCTCCCCTGACTTTCAAATAGGCACCTAATTGCCATAGACCCATTTGAAAAAACAAAAACAAAACTGGCCTACCTCTGAATGATGTCTTTTCACTATTTTACTGTGATTGGTTTCTTAGCCCATCTAGATTCAAAGCAAAATTTCCTTGTCTCACAACATATGAGAGTTTTTCTGCCCCCTTACCTATTTTTTTCTTTTAGTCTCATCGGCCCTGCTTCCCAGGCAGTGAGGGAGATATATGACATTGCAAAGACATCTCACAAGCTAGTACGGAATACAAACCGAGAAGTGAATAGCCTCCTTAGGAGTGAGTCACTCACAATTTAGGTTACACTGACCTCTAGGGGACTACAATCAAAAAACAAAAAATACAAAGGCCTGAATTTCCATTAATGCTGAGGCCTCTTCACACCATTGGCAGTGTAGAAGCGCCTGAAAGTAGTGTACATTACATTAATGCCTACTTGAAGACCCCCTTACACTGCCACAGCTCTGTAAAGGGACCTTAGGTCCCAACTGTCCCCAATCCCTAGTTTCATTATCATTTTGATACCTTGAGAAAAGCACACAAAACCATAACCTGTGTGTTTAAAATAAAGGATGGGGCCAAGTGACAAAAGTATGAACAAAATTTTTTTATGATGTGGAAGGTGAAATATGGAGACTTATAGGACAAGATTGTTTGTTGTTGTGGGCTTTTTAAAATAGTGTATGGATTCGTGCAGGTTACATGCTTTTATTATATATCTTTTTGCTGCAACTGTGATTGATGATGGAGGCTGGGCAGGCAGCAGCCAAGATTTACAATTTGTAGGCTACAGATGGAGCAAACTATAAAACTCTAAGGGAATTTTCCTCAACAACAAGGCCAAATTTATCACATCACTGGAACAGCCTTGTTCTCTTTTACTGGAGTAGAAGTGGATGTGCCTCAGAAAATTGTGCTGAAGCTCTATGACTTCTGAAGAGCTGTGTGAAACTCAGAGGCACAAGGTGGGTGAGGTAATTTCTTTTATCGAACCAACTTCTATTGGTGAGAGAGACAAGTTTTTGAGCTAACACTAAGCTCTTCTTCAGGTCTGGAATCCAATTTCCTGCCTAATCCACAAATAGCAGACATCTTGTCCCCAATGGGAATGGTTCTGGATACTCCACTGAGCGTCCCATGACATTTTCCCCTTAAATGGTGTTCCCTCTGTTAAGGTGAATGATTCCAATCACCAAAATTATCAAAACAATATGTAGAGCATTACAGTTAAATACCTGCTCTTCCACAGACAGAAAGGTATTTCAAGAAAGCCAATGATGATGGAGTCACTGTAGAAAACTAGACTGACCCAGTAGTCTTTCAAACAAATCTGGGTAAGCAGAGTTCAAAGTTGCTTTTAAAAGAGCAGATGTATCAATGGATGAGTACTGGCATTTTTATTTATATATAGAAACAATGCTTAACTCCCTAATTTCCACAAGACAGAGGACTTATTAGGTGCTTAACCCAAATCTGTGGAGAAACAGTGACTCGTTTTAGGACTGCGAACCTACTGCCTCATGTTGTCAATGTTGAGATTCACTATTGGTCCATTTAGCTGAAAACAGCTAGTAGTCCTGAATTCTGCTTCCCAAGACACAGCTTGATCTGTAAGGTTTAAAACTAGTTTTCATTCAGTGCCTTACATTTGCAAATACTGTACTTGTTCCATCACACACTGGTGCTGCACAGAAGATATTAAGCTCATACCCAGCTCCTTCTCTCTCTCTCAGCACGTTCTTTGAGTTGTATATTCTGTCCTGGAACCACAGTTTTGCCTTATTTCACTCACAGAAAAGAATCCAGAAGTCATCAAAGTTTGGTAAGCTCTTTAATGGCAAGCTTATGGTGTAACTACATTGTTGGATTTGATGCCTAGGTCTTGGGGGAGCAAAAAGTAGGAATGGAAGAATAGACAGGGTTCCATAGAAAGTTCACACCTTTTAAAGCATTTAACAAAAGGGCAACATCTTTTGGCAACCCATTTCACAGCTTTGTAGTCACAAAGAGAGACAAATCTTCCAGCAAGAAAATGAGAAAAACCACACTAAAAACAGTTTTGCATGGCAAATGGCTCAAAGTTATTTCTGCTTGTCATGTTGCTGGCTGGACTGAACCCAACAAATAGTATAGTAAAATTTGACAACAAAATTGATTTAGACTGAACTCCAGCTTTGACATTTATTTCCCTACTCCCTAAAGACGAAAGTAGACACCCTTTACATGCAATGTTACCACATATCTTTGTCTACATAAATAACGGTATGTCAGTACAGAAAGGGAGTTTCAAAAGCTCAAAGTATTTTACATGAAACCAATGTAGCTTTCCCGTGGTCAGTACTGGCTAGCTCAAAGCACTGTTTCTAGAGGCAAATGAACACTATTTGTGATATTCTGTATATTCCTGCTTACAACTGAGTGCTGATTGATGAAGCCATGTTACATGGCTTTATTAAAACTAACGTTTGTTATAACAGATGAATCTTTATGCACAATACCCTTTAGAAATAATAAAACAGGAGATTTAAACTCCACAATGCATTTGACTGACAATTTAGTACTGAACTGGTCATTGCGAGTAGGGCTGTGGGACAAATCTCCTACGGTGTGCAATGTGCATCTCCATGGACATCAGATACCAACAATGCAATCTGGTAAATTTCAGCTCAAGGCTGATTAAAATCCCAGAAGGGTAGTGTCTGGTTTCAGAGAGGACTCGACGCCAAAGTTTAGGTACTGAGGAACTACAGAATGATCGGTCTGTCCCATTGTGTGTTTTATGGTAGTAACCCTCTTTGGAAATGTAGGGGCCAATCCTACTCCTTCACTCACAGAGAGAGCCCCACTGCTTCCAGGGAAATTCACCCACAGAGAGCCTGATAGGAGTTATAATGACTTCACTTCCTTCAGTCATTCCTGCCTAAGAATCAGGCAACATCATTTTCCAACTGGCAACTCATATTGCCAAAGTGGGCTGGAAGAAAAGGGCTTTATCAGATTTAAAAAACAACCAATAAAAATGTTCCCTTGTTCAGCACAATTCAGAACAGAGTACACAGATGCTGGATACACAGTGCCTGCTTCTTCCTGAGCTACTCAATCTTCAGAGCTGGAACCCCAGGCTGAGCAAGATTTTCAAGTGACTAGTGATTTCAGATGCCTTCGTTTTTAGGTGTCTAACATGGGACACCTTGAAAGGACTTCATTTCCAGCACTTCCTGGAAATCCAGCCTTATTAAGATGGCTCAGGACATCCAAAATTACTAGTCACTTATGATCAAACCTTGACCAGCGTGCTTCAGTCTTGGGTCCTGGTAAAACATTACTAGAAGTCCTCTTTATTGAGAAGGTTTGGACAACTATTCAATGCTTCTGTGCAACAGCCATCTGCAAACTACAGGGATGGCTTTTCACAACTTACTAAAAAGGAACTACAGCTGGGGCTGGATATGCTACAAGCCACTTCGCTGCAGAACCCCTTCCCCACTCCTGCTCCCTGACTCAAATGGCACATCCTGCAACACAGGGTGAAATTGAAATAGTATGTGCACAGGCCACTGATAAAGGAAATCTAGCTACAATTATTTTCACCAAAAGCTGCATTTTATGAGCTTACAGATTTCAAAGGCACAAAGCTACCCAAAGGGGGTGGAACTGACTAGCTGAGAAATACTAAGGGATAGGGCTCGCAATGTGGACATGGTGGACCTGAGAGGTTCAAGTTACTGATTAAAACCATGCATGGTAGTTAGTTCCATGCATCACTGTTTGTGAACACAGAACTGCAGAATTTAGTTTGTCTCTAAAATGAATTGCTTATATCCAGGGGTCTTTTTGGTCTGTGTTTGGACAGTTCCTAGAACAATGGAATTCTGATCCATGGTTGGAGCTCCTAGATGCCTACCTCACTGCAAATAAATAACACCACCAGGAAAAACGGTCTCTTAGGCCTGCTCTTAGGTCAACACTGCTATAGTGCTCAGGGGTGTGAAAAACCCATGCCTCTGAGTCCAGGTCAGCAAAGCTATGAATTCCCAGTTAGAATGCTTTCACCCACCCACCTACCACTGGTCGGAGAGGTGGAGTTCCTACAATGATGAAAAAAGCCTTTCCATCAACACAGGAAGCATCTACACTATGAGGTTATTTTGGCATAGCTAGGGCAGCATAGCTATATCACTACAGTGCTTATTGTCTTGACAGGCCCTAAGTTAACCCTTTCTCCACCCTTTCCCCCATCACCCTATATGTTTATCACTCTTTATGCTAATTTTAACTTATACAGAAATACACCCCTTGGACACCATACAGGAACAGGTAGCTGTTTCTTTATGGACTGCATGGGATCCAGAAGCAGACCGCTTGGAACTAGGTCTGTGATTTCTCAGAAATCCTGGCTTTTTCCTGAAAGATGTCATTCTAGCCTCTTGCCCTGAGATATCCTCATCCCACCATAACATAGCTGTAATATTTATAAAAGCTATTCATTTTTTCCCCAATGTTGCATCTATTTCTGGATCTCCCCAAGCTCATCACAAAAATGCAGCTTGGATTCCAAAGAGTCAGGACTGATCATCACTGTTCTGGTACATGTATGTTGAGTTAGAAAATCAAACCACTACATGGAAAAAGACTTGTTTGGCCAATGCTTTTTTACTTTCTTTTCACCAACATTCTATTCTGCTTTGGGGATTGACAATAGTAAAATACTTACCAGAATCCATCCCTAAGTCACAAAGCATATTTATATGGGTGAGTAAACATTTACCATCATCCTCATTTTACAGTCTGGGAAACTAAAGCACAGGAGATTTTCCAAGGAAAATATGGCTGTTAGGCACCCATTACCCATTGGGATCTGGATCCATTCCTCTCACAGGCTCCCCCAGAAATCCC